>NC_090941.1:477104210-477415419 GCF_040938575.1 Ambystoma mexicanum | reverse complement strand
CCCCTTCATTTTACTATGCTCCCCGGTGGGTTCTGGGAGGAAAAAGGCATCATTATTCCAGCAAGATCATCTTCACTTAGGCCACCGCCACTGAGGTTTACAAAGCAGGTTGTGACACTTTCTGAGGCCTAGGTGGCCAGGCCTATGTGGAAGAGCACAGATCCTAACCCTAAGCTGTGTGGGTGGCTGCACCAGAGGGGCTGCATAGGACATAGGGCTGTGCCCGTAAGGGCTGTGGTCGCGTTTGGGAGCGTTAGGGACGCGTGGAGGACGCAGGGCACAGACCTCTGACCGTTTCGCTCCAGAATTAGGCCCTGGTTGTCAGTGGCTGAGCCAGCCACTCCAAAATTGAGGAAGTTCAAGACAGTAAGCAGCCCTCTCACCCCCAGGGCAAAGAGTGGGAAAGGCTTGCTATATTAAAGAGTCTTTCAAATCTTTCACTTTTGAGAGCAGAGGGTTTACATTTAAAAATCATGAACAAGCAGCAATAAGAAAGCTTACAGTAGCACAGGACAGAAGACTGCCCTGCGCATATCAATACACCCCAATGACAAAGTCAAAGATTTAACTGACCTGCTTAGCTATTAGTGGCTCACACCTCACAATGATTATCATCTCTCCGTGAAACAAAACATCCTCTGAATTGGGGTGAAAGATAGATCTAATGTGCCAAAGGAAGGCAACATGGAAATTCAGGTTCCTGCTCTCAGAGGAAGGAGGGTCGACAGCCCAATGGGTTAATGCACCTACTGCAGCCTCCTATGTGTAGCCTGCAGGCGACACATTCAGTTGCTGGTGAGATGCTGATACAGGTTTGCTTGCTATGCAGGGGCCTGTGGTCACCACACAGCACTTCCAGAAGGTGTCCTGTTTGAGTCCCAGTGCAATTAGTGTATCAACCATGACCCGTAGATTACACCTTTTCCCTTCATTTTTGTCCAGTCCGTTGGGGCCAGAGAGACAAGCTTTTGTATGGGTGTGTTACCAAGGCCAGAGTGCAGAAAACAAAGGCACAACTGTTAGTGGGAACGCAGGTATTGAAGGGGCATTAGCTGTTGGCTGATCGCGCAGGGCAATGAATACCCATTTTCAATAAAAACATTTTTTTTTTTAAAAAATAGGTCCCCTGGAGATACCAGACAGGGGATTAGAACTCAGGTCCCCAGCACTCAGAGACCAAGCACTTACCACCTGAGTCACTGGAGGCTGCTCTTCTGAAATTAACTTTTGGGCATATATATCTTTCTCCAGCATGCCCCTGTGAGCATTCCCATTTGCATTGTGAAACATGTTCACTGAAGCCAACGAGGATAGAACATCTGGCCCCCCGCGCCGACAAATATCAGCTAACTGCAGTGGCCTAGAGGTTAAGTGCTTGCGTTACAGAGCTGGCGGCCTGGGTTCGAGTCCTGCTTTCGGCACATAAACAGAATAGTTGGACAATCTCCTTGTACAGTTGCTGGTACACACACTCCTCCCAAAAGGTACAGTGGCCATGTAATGAGTTCCCTGGTAAAAGGAGGGTGGAAGAAAGCAGAGAGGTGAGAAAGTGCAGGCTAAAGGGGGAGGTAGGGCTGGACCACTGGATCCCTGGGGAGAGGAGGAAGGGCTGGGTGAATAGGGGTAGGTCTAGAGGGGCATGGGGATGTAGGATAAAGTGGGCCCTGGGGTCGGTGTCATGGGGAAGAGGGCCGTGGAGGGTGGGGATTTGTAAAAGAGGGTCCTAATGTGAGGAAGGGTGCACTGAAGAGGGGGAAAAAGGGTGTTGAGAGAAGAATGGACTCCACAACAATGGGCTGACTTTTTTGTTTTTCGTCCAGCGCTAGCTCCCCCCACCTCCACTTCCTTTATTTACCCTGCATTTCCTCGCCTCCACAGTCCCACCTCTCTGCTTTCTTCACCCTCCACCCTGGAACTCTTTACATAACCACTGACCCTTTTAGAAGGAGTGTGGGTACCCGCAATTTATGCACCGAAAGCAGGACTCGAACCCAGGCCGCCTGTGCTATAACGCAAGCACTTAATCTCTAGGCCACTGCAGTTCGCTGATATTTGCTGGTGCGGGAGATACGGGGGGGAGGGCGGGGTGGGGGCAGATGTTCAATCCCTGTTGGCTTCAGTGAACATGGTTCACAATGCAAATGGCTATGCTCACAGGGGCATGCTGGAGAAAGATATATACGCCCAAAAGCTACCCTTAGACGCATAGCCTCCAGTGGCTCAAGTGACATGTGCTTTGTTTCATATTGCTGGGGACCTGGGTTCTAATCCACTGTCTGGTATATCCCGGGGATAAAAAAAAATGCTTTTATTGAAAACGGGTATGTATTGCCCTGCGCGATATGTGATCAGCCAACAGCTAATGCCCCTTCTATACCTGCGTTCCCACTAACAGTTGTGCCTTTGTTTTCTGCACTCTGGCCTTGGTAACACACCCATACAAAAGCTTGTCTCTCTGGCCCCAACTGACTGGAAAATAACGAGGGGAAAAGGTATAATCTACGGTCATGGTTGATACACTAATTGCACTGGGACTCAAGCAGGACACCTTCCGCCCTTCTTACTCGTCTCACAGCACCTCCCATAAGTGAGAAATGCATCTTTTGTTGGTAGATTTCCTTCCTGAGGCTTAGCTATTCCTGCATTCCTTTTCAAAGGGCCATAGAAGAGAGCAAAAAAAGGAGAAGGCATAATAGAGCAGGAATTAGGTGGAAGGCGAGCGGCCAGGGAGGTTGGCAGTAAAAGAAACAGGGCCTGCCTGGCAGAGAGTTAGAAGTTAGGGAACACAACAATGAGCAAGGGACAAGGAAAGATGTCTCAGGCATGCAGTTCTCTGAGTCTTCCCCACTGTGCCTGCAGAAAGAGACGTCGTATTCCTAGCTCTCTCCCGAATGGATACATTTGCCTGGAGAGCCCAGAACTAATGTCACTTAGGCAGAGGGTAAGCAGAGGGCAGCTGAGCAGGCACACCCCTTCATTTTACTATGCTCCCAGGTGGGTTCTGGGAGGAAAAAGGCATCATTATTCCAGCAAGATCATCTTCACTTAGGCCACCACCACTGAGGTTTACAAAGCAGGTTGTGACACTTTCTGAGGTCTAGGTGGCCAGGCCTATGTGGAAGAGCACAGATCCTAACCCTAAGCTGTGTGGGTGGCTGCACCAGAGGGGCTGCATAGGACATAGGGCTGTGCCCGTAAGGGCTGTGGTCGCGTTTGGGAGCGTTAGGGACGCGTGGAGGACGCAGGGCGCAGACCTCTGCCCGTTTCGCTCCAGAATTAGGCCCTGGTTGTCAGTGGCTGAGCCAGCCACTCCAAAATTGAGGAAGTTCAAGACAGTAAGCAGCCCTCTCACCCCCAGGGCAAAGAGTGGGAAAGGCTCGCTATATTAAAGAGTCTTTCAAATCTTTCACTTTTGAGAGCAGAGGGTTTACATTTAAAAATCATGAACAAGCAGCAATAAGAAAGCTTACAGTAGCACAGGACAGAAGACTGCCCTGCGCATATCAATACACCCCAATGACAAAGTCAAAGATTTAACTGACCTGCTTAGCTATTAGTGGCTCACACCTCACAATGATTATCATCTCTCCGTGAAACAAAACATCCTCTGAATTGGGGTGAAAGATAGATCTAATGTGCCAAAGGAAGGCAACATGGAAATTCAGGTTCCTGCTCTCAGAGGAAGGAGGGTCGACAGCCCAATGGGTTAATGCACCTACTGCAGCCTCCTATGTGTAGCCTGCAGGCGACACATTCAGTTGCTGGTGAGATGCTGATACAGGTTTGCTTGCTATGCAGGGGCCTGTGGTCACCACACAGCACTTCCAGAAGGTGTCCTGTTTGAGTCCCAGTGCAATTAGTGTATCAACCATGACCCGTAGATTACACCTTTTCCCCTCATTTTTGTCAAGTCCGTTGGGGCCAGAGAGACAAGCTTTTGTATGGGTGTGTTACCAAGGCCAGAGTGCAGAAAACAAAGGCACAACTGTTAGTGGGAACGCAGGTATTGAAGGGGCATTAGCTGTTGGCTGATCGCGCAGGGCAATGAATACCCATTTTCAATAAAAACATTTTTAAAAAAAAAATAGGTCCCCTGGAGATACCAGGCAGGGGATTAGAACTCAGGTCCCCAGCACTCCGAGACCAAGCACTTACCACCTGAGTCACTGGAGGCTGCTCTTCTGAAATTAGCTTTTGGGCATATATATCTTTCTCCAGCATGCCCCTGTGAGCATTCCCATTTGCATTGTGAAACATGTTCACTGAAGCCAACGAGGATAGAACATCTGGCCCCCCGCGCCGACAAATATCAGCTAACTGCAGTGGCCTAGAGGTTAAGTGCTTGCGTTACAGAGCTGGCGGCCTGGGTTCGAGTCCTGCTTTCGGCACATAAACAGAATAGTTGGACAATCTCCTTTACAGTTGCTGGTACACGCACTCCTCCCAAAAGGTACAGTGGCCATGTAATGAGTTCCCTGGTAAAAGGAGGGTGGAAGAAAGCAGAAAGCAGAGAGGTGAGAAAGTGCAGGCTAAAGGGGGAGGTAGGGCTGGACCACTGGATCCCTGGGGAGAGGAGGAAGGGCTGGGTGAGTAGGGGTAGGTCTAGAGGGGCATGGGGATGTAGGATAAAGTGGGCCCTGGGGTCGGTGTCATGGGGAAGAGGGCCGTGGAGGGTGGGGATTTGTAAAAGAGGGTCCTAATGTGAGGAAGGGTGCACTGAAGAGGGGGAAAAAGGGTGTTGAGAGAAGAATGGACTCCACAACAATGGGCTGACTTTTTTGTTTCGTCCAGCGCTAGCTCCCCCCACCTCCACTTCCTTTATTTACCCTGCATTTCCTCGCCTCCACAGTCCCACCTCTCTGCTTTCTTCACCCTCCACCCTGGAACTCTTTACATAACCACTGACCCTTTTAGAAGGAGTGTGGGTACCCGCAATTTATGCACCGAAAGCAGGACTCGAACCCAGGCCGCCTGTGCTATAACGCAAGCACTTAATCTCTAGGCCACTGCAGTTTGCTGATATTTGCTGGTGCGGGAGGTACGGGGGGGGGCGGGGTGGGGGCAGATGTTCAATCCCTGTTGGCTTCAGTGATCATGGTTCACAATGCAAATGGCTATGCTCACAGGGGCATGCTGGAGAAAGATATATACGCCCAAAAGCTATCCTTAGAAGCATCGCCTCCAGTGGCTCAAGTGGCATGTGCTTTGTTTCATATTGCTGGGGACCTGGGTTCTAATCCACTGTCTGGTAAATCCTGGGGATAAAATAAAAATGCTTTTATTGAAAACGGGTATGTATTGCCCTGCGCGATATGTGATCAGCCAACAGCTAATGCCCCTTCTATACCTGCGTTCCCACTAAGAGTTGTGCCTTTGTTTTGTGCACTCTGGCCTTGGTAACACACCCATACAAAAGCTTGTCTCTCTGGCCCCAACTGACTGGAAAATAACGAGGGGAAAAGGTATAATCTACGGTCATGGTTGATACACTAATTGCACTGGGACTCAAGCAGGACACCTTCAGCCCTTCTTACTCGTCTCACAGCACCTCCCATAAGTGAGAAATGCATCTTTTGTTGGTAGATTTCCTTCCTGAGGCTTAGCTATTCCTGCATTCCTTTTCAAAGGGCCATAGAAGAGAGCAAAAAAAGGAGAAGGCATAATAGAGCAGGCATTAGGTGGAAGGCGAGCGGCCAGGGAGGTTGGCAGTAAAAGAAACAGGGCCTGCCTGGCAGAGAGTTAGAAGTTAGGGAACACAACAATGAGCAAGGGACAAGGAAAGATGTATCAGGCATGCAGTTCTCTGAGTCTTCCCGACTGTGCCTGCAGAAAGAGACGTCCTATTCCTAGCTCTCTCCCGAATGGATACATTTGCCTGGAGAGCCCAGAACTAATGTCACTTAGGCAGAGGGTAAGTAGAGGGCAGCTGAGCAGGCACACCCCTTCATTTTACTATGCTCCCCGGTGGGTTCTGGGAGGAAAAAGGCATCATTATTCCAGCAAGATCATCTTCACTTAGGCCACAGCCACTGAGGTTTACAAAGCAGGTTGTGACACTTTCTGAGGCCTAGGTGGCCAGGCCTATGTGGAAGAGCACAGATCCTAACCCTAAGCTGTGTGGGTGGCTGCACCAGAGGGGCTGCATAGGACATAGGGCTGTGCCCGTAAGGGCTGTGGTCGCGTTTGGGAGCGTTAGGGACGCGTGGAGGACGCAGGGCACAGACCTCTGCCCGTTTCGCTCCAGAATTAGGCCCTGGTTGTCAGTGGCTGAGCCAGCCACTCCAAAATTGAGGAAGTTCAAGACAGTAAGCAGCCCTCTCACCCCCAGGGCAAAGAGTGGGAAAGGCTTGCTATATTAAAGAGTCTTTCAAATCTTTCACTTTTGAGAGCAGAGGGTTTACATTTAAAAATCATGAACAAGCAGCAATAAGAAAGCTTACAGTAGCACAGGACAGAAGACTGCCCTGCGCATATCAATACACCCCAATGACAAAGTCAAAGATTTAACTGACCTGCTTAGCTATTAGTGGCTCACACCTCACAATGATTATCATCTCTCCGTGAAACAAAACATCCTCTGAATTGGGGTGAAAGATAGATCTAATGTGCCAAAGGAAGGCAACATGGAAATTCAGGTTCCTGCTCTCAGAGGAAGGAGGGTCGACAGCCCAATGGGTTAATGCACCTACTGCAGCCTCCTATGTGTAGCCTGCAGGCGACACATTCAGTTGCTGGTGAGATGCTGATACAGGTTTGCTTGCTATGCAGGGGCCTGTGGTCACCACACAGCACCTCCAGAAGGTGTCCTGTTTGAGTCCCAGTGCAATTAGTGTATCAACCATGACCCGTAGATTACACCTTTTCCCCTCATTTTTGTCCAGTCCGTTGGGGCCAGAGAGACAAGCTTTTGTATGGGTGTGTTACCAAGGCCAGAGTGCAGAAAACAAAGGCACAACTGTTAGTGGGAACGCAGGTATTGAAGGGGCATTAGCTGTTGGCTGATCACGCAGGGCAATGAATACCCATTTTCAATAAAAACATTTTTTGAAAAAAAAAAATAGGTCCCCTGGAGATACCAGACAGGGGATTAGAACTCAGGTCCCCAGCACTCCGAGACCAAGCACTTACCACCTGAGTCACTGAAGGCTGCTCTTCTGAAATTAGCTTTTGGGCATATATATCTTTCTCCAGCATGCCCCTGTGAGCATTCCCATTTGCATTGTGAAACATGTTCAATGAAGCCAACGAGGATAGAACATCTGGCCCCCCGCACCGACAAATATCAGCTAACTGCAGTGGCCTAGAGGTTAAGTGTTTGCGCTACAGAGCTGGCGGCCTGGGTTCGAGTCCTGCTTTCGGCACATAAACAGAATAGTTGGACAATCTCCTTGTACAGTTGCTGGTACACACACTCCTCCCAAAAGGTACAGTGGCCATGTAATGAGTTCCCTGGTAAAAGGAGGGTGGAAGAAAGCAGAGAGATGAGAAAGTGCAGGCTAAAGGGGGAGGTAGGGCTGGACCACTGGATCCCTGAGGAGAGGAGGAAGGGCTGGGTGAGTAGGGGTAGGTCTAGAAGGGCATGGGGATATAGGATAAAGTGGGCCCTGGGGTCGGTGTCATGGGGAAGAGGGCCCTGAATTGTGGAGGGTGGGGATTTGTAAAGGAGGGTCCTAATGTGAGGAAGGGTGCATTGAAGAGGGGGAAAAAGGGTGTTGAGAGAAGAATGGACTCCACAACAATGGGCTGACTTTTTTGTTTCGTCCAGCGCTAGCTCCCCCCACCTCCACTTCCTTTATTTACCCTGCATTTCCTCGCCTCCACAGTCCCACCTCTCTGCTTTCTTCACCCTCCACCCTGGAACTCTTTACATAACCACTGACCCTTTTAGAAGGAGTGTGGGTACCCGCAATTTATGCACCGAAAGCAGGACTCGAACCCAGGCCGCCTGTGCTATAACGCAAGCACTTAATCTCTAGGCCACTGCAGTTCGCTGATATTTGCTGGTGAGGGAGGTACGGGGGGTGGGGCGGGGTGGGGGCAGATGTTCAATCCCTGTTGGCTTCAGTGAACATGGTTCACAATGCAAATGGCTATGCTCACAGGGGCATGCTGGAGAAAGATATATACACCCAAAAGCTATCCTTGGAAGCATAGCCTCCAGTGGCTCAAGTGGCATGTGCTTTGTTACATATTGCTGGGGACCTGGGTTCTAATCCACTGTCTGGTATATCCTGGGGATAAAAAAAAAATGCTTTTATTGAAAACGGGTATGTATTGCCCTGAGCAATATGTGATCAGCCAACAGCTAATGCCCCTTCTATACCTGCGTTCCCACTAACAGTTGTGCCTTTGTTTTCTGCACTCTGGCCTTGGTAACACACCCATACAAAAGCTTGTCTCTCTGGCCCCAACTGACTGGGAAATAACGAGGGGAAAAGGTATAATCTACGGTCAAGGTTGATACACTAATTGCACTGGGACTCAAACAGGACACCTTCAGCCCTTCTTACTCGTCTCACAGCACCTCCCATAAGTGAGAAATGCATCTTTTGTTGGTAGATTTCCTTCCTGAGGCTTAGCTATTCCTGCATTCCTTTTCAAAGGGCCATAGAAGAGAGCAAAAAAAGGAGAAGGCATAATAGAGCAGGAATTAGGTGGAAGGCGAGCGGCCAGGGAGGTTGGCAGTAAAAGAAACAGGGCCTGCCTGGCAGAGATTTAGAAGTTAGGGAACACAACAATGAGCAAGGGACAAGGAAAGATGTCTCAGGCATGCAGTTCTCTGAGTCTTCCCCACTGTGCCTGCAGAAAGAGACGTCCTATTCCTAGCTCTCTCCCGAATGGATACATTTGCCTGGAGAGCCCAGAACTAATGTCACTTAGGCAGAGGGTAAGCAGAGGGCAGCTGAGCAGGCACACCCCTTCATTTTACTATGCTCCCAGGTGGGTTCTGGGAGGAAAAAGGCATCATTATTCCAGCAAGATCATCTTCACTTAGGCCACCGCCACTGAGGTTTACAAAGCAGGTTGTGACACTTTCTGAGGCGTAGGTGGCCAGGCCTATGTGGAAGAGCACAGATCCTAACCCTAAGCTGTGTGGGTGGCTGCACCAGAGGGGCTGCATAGGACATAGGGCTGTGCCCGTAAGGGCTGTGGTCGCGTTTGGGAGCGTTAGGGACGCGTGGAGGACGCAGGGCGCAGACCTCTGCCCGTTTCGCTCCAGAATTAGGCCCTGGTTGTCAGTGGCTGAGCCAGCCACTCCAAAATTGAGGAAGTTCAAGACAGTAAGCAGCCCTCTCACCCCCAGGGCAAAGAGTGGGAAAGGCTCGCTATATTAAAGAGTCTTTCAAATCTTTCACTTTTGAGAGCAGAGGGTTTACATTTAAAAATCATGAACAAGCAGCAATAAGAAAGCTTACAGTAGCACAGGACAGAAGACTGCCCTGCGCATATCAATACACCCCAATGACAAAGTCAAAGATTTAACTGACCTGCTTAGCTATTAGTGGCTCACACCTCACAATGATTATCATCTCTCCGTGAAACAAAACATCCTCTGAATTGGGGTGAAAGATAGATCTAATGTGCCAAAGGAAGGCAACACGGAAATTCAGGTTCCTGCTCTCAGAGGAAGGAGGGTCGACAGCCCAATGGGTTAATGCACCTACTGCAGCCTCCTATGTGTAGCCTGCAGGCGACACATTCAGTTGCTGGTGAGATGCTGATACAGGTTTGCTTGCTATGCAGGGGCCTGTGGTCACCACACAGCACTTCCAGAAGGTGTCCTGTTTGAGTCCCAGTGCAATTAGTGTATCAACCATGACCCGTAGATTACACCTTTTCCCCTCATTTTTGTCCAGTCCGTTGGGGCCAGAGAGACAAGCTCTTGTATGGGTGTGTTACCAAGGCCAGAGTGCAGAAAACAAAGGCACAACTGTTAGTGGGAACGCAGGTATTGAAGGGGCATTAGCTGTTGGCTGATCGCGCAGGGCAATGAATACCCATTTTCAATAAAAACATTTTTAAAAAAAAAATAGGTCCCCTGGAGATACCAGGCAGTGGATTAGAACTCAGGTCCCCAGCACTCCGAGACCAAGCACTTACCACCTGAGTCACTGGAGGCTGCTCTTCTGAAATTAGCTTTTGGGCATATATATCTTTCTCCAGCATGCCCCTGTGAGCATTCCCATTTGCATTGTGAAACATGTTCACTGAAGCCAACGAGGATAGAGCATCTGGCCCCCCGCGCCGACAAATATCAGCTAACTGCAGTGGCCTAGAGGTTAAGTGCTTGCGTTACAGAGCTGGCGGCCTGGGTTCGAGTCCTGCTTTCGGCACATAAACAGAATAGTTGGACAATCTCCTTGTACAGTTGCTGGTACACGCACTCCTCCCAAAAGGTACAGTGGCCATGTAATGAGTTCCCTGGTAAAAGGAGGGTGGAAGAAAGCAGAAAGCAGAGAGGTGAGAAAGTGCAGGCTAAAGGGGGAGGTAGGGCTGGACCACTGGATCCCTGGGGAGAGGAGGAAGGGCTGGGTGAGTAGGGGTAGGTCTAGAGGGGCATGGGGATGTAGGATAAAGTGGGCCCTGGGGTCGGTGTCATGGGGAAGAGGGCCGTGGAGGGTGGGGATTTGTAAAAGAGGGTCCTAATGTGAGGAAGGGTGCACTGAAGAGGGGGAAAAAGGGTGTTGAGAGAAGAATGGACTCCACAACAATGGGCTGACTTTTTTGTTTCGTCCAGCGCTAGCTCCCCCCACCTCCACTTCCTTTATTTACCCTGCATTTCCTCGCCTCCACAGTCCCACCTCTCTGCTTTCTTCACCCTCCACCCTGGAACTCTTTACATAACCACTGACCCTTTTAGAAGGAGTGTGGGTACCCGCAATTTATGCACCGAAAGCAGGACTCGAACCCAGGCCGCCTGTGCTATAACGCAAGCACTTAATCTCTAGGCCACTGCAGTTTGCTGATATTTGCTGGTGCGGGGGGTACGGGGGGGGGCGGGGTGGGGGCAGATGTTCAATCCCTGTTGGCTTCAGTGAACATGGTTCACAATGCAAATGGCTATGCTCACAGGGGCATGCTGGAGAAAGATATATACGCCCAAAAGCTATCCTTAGAAGCATAGCCTCCAGTGGCTCAAGTGGCATGTGCTTTGTTTCATATTGCTGGGGACCTGGATTCTAATCCACTGTCTGGTATATCCTGGGGATAAAAAAAAAATGCTTTTATTGAAAACGGGTATGTATTGCCCTGCGCGATATGTGATCAGCCAACAGCTAATGCCCCTTCTATACCTGCGTTCCCACTAACAGTTGTGCCTTTGTTTTCTGCACTCTGGCCTTGGTAACACACCCATACAAAAGCTTGTCTCTCTGGCCCCAACTGACTGGAACATAACGAGGGGAAAAGGTATAATCTACGGTCATGGTTGATACACTAATTGCACTGGGACTCAAGCAGGACACCTTCAGCCCTTCTTACCCGTCTCACAGCACCTCCCATAAGTGAGAAATGCATCTTTTGTTGGTAGATTTCCTTCCTGAGGCTTAGCTATTCCTGCATTCCTTTTCAAAGGGCCATAGAAGAGAGCAAAAAAAGGAGAAGGCATAATAGAGCAGGAATTAGGTGGAAGCCGAGCGGCCAGGGAGGTTGGCAGTAAAAGAAACAGGGCCTGCCTGGCAGAGAGTTAGAAGTTAGGGAACACAACAATGAGCAAGGGACAAGGAAAGATGTATCAGGCATGCAGTTCTCTGAGTCTTCCCGACTGTGCCTGCAGAAAGAGACGTCCTATTCCTAGCTCTCTCCCGAATGGATACATTTGCCTGGAGAGCCCAGAACTAATGTCACTTAGGCAGAGGGTAAGCAGAGGGCAGCTGAGCAGGCACACCCCTTCATTTTACTATGCTCCCCGGTGGGTTCTGGGAGGAAAAAGGCATCATTATTCCAGCAAGATCATCTTCACTTAGGCCACCGCCACTGAGGTTTACAAAGCAGGTTGTGACACTTTCTGAGGCCTAGGTGGCCAGGCCTATGTGGAAGAGCACAGATCCTAACCCTAAGCTGTGTGGGTGGCTGCACCAGAGGGGCTGCATAGGACATAGGGCTGTGCCCGTAAGGGCTGTGGTCGCGTTTGGGAGCGTTAGGGACGCGTGGAGGACGCAGGGCACAGACCTCTGCCCGTTTCGCTCCAGAATTAGGCCCTGGTTGTCAGTGGCTGAGCCAGCCACTCCAAAATTGAGGAAGTTCAAGACAGTAAGCAGCCCTCTCACCCCCAGGGCAAAGAGTGGGAAAGGCTTGCTATATTAAAGAGTCTTTCAAATCTTTCACTTTTGAGAGCAGAGGGTTTACATTTAAAAATCATGAACAAGCAGCAATAAGAAAGCTTACAGTAGCACAGGACAGAAGACTGCCCTGCGCATATCAATACACCCCAATGACAAAGTCAAAGATTTAACTGACCTGCTTAGCTATTAGTGGCTCACACCTCACAATGATTATCATCTCTCCGTGAAACAAAACATCCTCTGAATTGGGGTGAAAGATAGATCTAATGTGCCAAAGGAAGGCAACATGGAAATTCAGGTTCCTGCTCTCAGAGGAAGGAGGGTCGACAGCCCAATGGGTTAATGCACCTACTGCAGCCTCCTATGTGTAGCCTGCAGGCGACACATTCAGTTGCTGGTGAGATGCTGATACAGGTTTGCTTGCTATGCAGGGGCCTGTGGTCACCACACAGCACTTCCAGAAGGTGTCCTGTTTGAGTCCCAGTGCAATTAGTGTATCAACCATGACCCGTAGATTACACCTTTTCCCTTCATTTTTGTCCAGTCCGTTGGGGCCAGAGAGACAAGCTTTTGTATGGGTGTGTTACCAAGGCCAGAGTGCAGAAAACAAAGGCACAACTGTTAGTGGGAACGCAGGTATTGAAGGGGCATTAGCTGTTGGCTGATCGCGCAGGGCAATGAATACCCATTTTCAATAAAAACATTTTTTTTTGAAAAAAATAGGTCCCCTGGAGATACCAGACAGGGGATTAGAACTCAGGTCCCCAGCACTCCGAGACCAAGCACTTACCACCTGAGTCACTGGAGGCTGCTCTTCTGAAATTAACTTTTGGGCATATATATCTTTCTCCAGCATGCCCCTGTGAGCATTCCCATTTGCATTGTGAAACATGTTCACTGAAGCCAACGAGGATAGAACATCTGGCCCCCCGCGCCGACAAATATCAGCTAACTGCAGTGGCCTAGAGGTTAAGTGCTTGCGTTACAGAGCTGGCGGCCTGGGTTCGAGTCCTGCTTTCGGCACATAAACAGAATAGTGGGACAATCTCCTTGTACAGTTGCTGGTACACACACTCCTCCCAAAAGGTACAGTGGCCATGTAATGAGTTCCCTGGTAAAAGGAGGGTGGAAGAAAGCAGAGAGGTGAGAAAGTGCAGGCTAAAGGGGGAGGTAGGGCTGGACCACTGGATCCCTGGGGAGAGGAGGAAGGGCTGGGTGAATAGGGGTAGGTCTAGAGGGGCATGGGGATGTAGGATAAAGTGGGCCCTGGGGTCGGTGTCATGGGGAAGAGGGCCGTGGAGGGTGGGGATTTGTAAAGGAGGGTCCTAATGTGAGGAAGGGTGCATTGAAGAGGGGGAAAAAGGGTGTTGAGAGAAGAATGGACTCCACAACAATGGGCTGACTTTTTTGTTTTTTTCGTCCAGCGCTAGCTCCCCCCACCTCCACTTCCTTTATTTACCCTGCATTTCCTCGCCTCCACAGTCCCACCTCTCTGCTTTCTTCACCCTCCACCCTGGAACTCTTTACATAACCACTGACCCTTTTAGAAGGAGTGTGGGTACCCGCAATTTATGCACCGAAAGCAGGACTCGAACCCAGGCCGCCTGTGCTATAACGCAAGCACTTAATCTCTAGGCCACTGCAGTTTGCTGATATTTGCTGGTGCGGGAGGTACGGGGGGGGGGCGGGGTGGGGGCAGATGTTCAATCCCTGTTGGCTTCAGTGATCATGGTTCACAATGCAAATGGCTATGCTCACAGGGGCATGCTGGAGAAAGATATATACGCCCAAAAGCTATCCTTAGAAGCATCGCCTCCAGTGGCTCAAGTGGCATGTGCTTTGTTTCATATTGCTGGGGACCTGGGTTCTAATCCACTGTCTGGTAAATCCTGGGGATAAAAAAAAAATGCTTTTATTGAAAACGGGTATGTATTGCCCTGCGCGATATGTGATCAGCCAACAGCTAATGCCCCTTCTATACCTGCGTTCCCACTAAGAATTGTGCCTTTGTTTTGTGCACTCTGGCCTTGGTAACACACCCATACAAAAGCTTGTCTCTCTGGCCCCAACTGACTGGAAAATAACGAGGGGAAAAGGTATAATCTACGGTCATGGTTGATACACTAATTGCACTGGGACTCAAGCAGGACACCTTCAGCCCTTCTTACTCGTCTCACAGCACCTCCCATAAGTGAGAAATGCATCTTTTGTTGGTAGATTTCCTTCCTGAGGCTTAGCTATTCCTGCATTCCTTTTCAAAGGGCCATAGAAGAGAGCAAAAAAAGGAGAAGGCATAATAGAGCAGGCATTAGGTGGAAGGCGAGCGGCCAGGGAGGTTGGCAGTAAAAGAAACAGGGCCTGCCTGGCAGAGAGTTAGAAGTTAGGGAACACAACAATGAGCAAGGGACAAGGAAAGATGTCTCAGGCATGCAGTTCTCTGAGTCTTCCCCACTGTGCCTGCAGAAAGAGACGTCCTATTCCTAGCTCTCTCCCGAATGGATACATTTGCCTGGAGAGCCCAGAACTAATGTCACTTAGGCAGAGGGTAAGCAGAGGGCAGCTGAGCAGGCACATCCCTTCATTTTACTATGCTCCCAGGTGGGTTCTGGGAGGAAAAAGGCATCGTTATTCCAGCAAGATCATCTTCACTTAGGCCACCGCCACTGAGGTTTACAAAGCAGGTTGTGACACTTTCTGAGGCCTAGGTGGCCAGGCCTATGTGGAAGAGCACAGATCCTAACCCTAAGCTGTGTGGGTGGCTGCACCAGAGGGGCTGCATAGGACATAGGGCTGTGCCCGTAAGGGCTGTGGTTGCGTTTGGGAGCGTTAGGGACGTGTGGAGGACGCAGGGCGCAGACCTCTGCCCGTTTCGCTCCAGAATTAGGCCCTGGTTGTCAGTGGCTGAGCCAGCCACTCCAAAATTGAGGAAGTTCAAGACAGTAAGCAGCCCTCTCACCCCCAGGGCAAAGAGTGGGAAAGGCTCGCTATATCAAGAGTCTTTCAAATCTTTCACTTTTGAGAGCAGAGGGTTTACATTTAAAAATCATGAACAAGCAGCAATAAGAAAGCTTACAGTAGCACAGGACAGAAGACTGCCCTGCGCATATCAATACACCCCAATGACAAAGTCAAAGATTTAACTGACCTGCTTGGCTATTAGTGGCTCACACCTCACAATGATTATCATCTCTCCGTGAAACAAAACATCCTCTGAATTGGGGTGAAAGATAGATCTAATGTGCCAAAGGAAGGCAACATGGAAATTCAGGTTCCTGCTCTCAGAGGAAGGAGGGTCGACAGCCCAATGGGTTAATGCACCTACTGCAGCCTCCTATGTGTAGCCTGCAGGCGACACATTCAGTTGCTGGTGAGATGCTGATACAGGTTTGCTTGCTATGCAGGTGCCTGTGGTCACCACACAGCACCTCCAGAAGGTGTCCTGTTTGAGTCCCAGTGCAATTAGTGTATCAACCATGACCCGTAGATTACACCTTTTCCCCTCATTTTTGTCCAGTCCGTTGGGGCTAGAGAGACAAGCTTTTGTATGGGTGTGTTACCAAGGCCAGAGTGCAGAAAACAAAGGCACAACTGTTAGTGGGAACGCAGGTATTGAAGGGGCATTAGCTGTTGGCTGATCACGCAGGGCAATGAATACCCATTTTCAATAAAAACATTTTTTGAAAAAAAAAAATAGGTCCCCTGGAGATACCAGACAGGGGATTAGAAGTCAGGTCCCCAGCACTCCGAGACCAAGCACTTACCACCTGAGTCACTGAAGGCTGCTCTTCTGAAATTAGCTTTTGGGCATATATATCTTTCTCCAGCATGCCCCTGTGAGCATTCCCATTTGCATTGTGAAACATGTTCAATGAAGCCAACGAGGATAGAACATCTGGCCCCCCGCACCGACAAATATCAGCTAACTGCAGTGGCCTAGAGGTTAAGTGTTTGCGCTACAGAGCTGGCGGCCTGGGTTCGAGTCCTGCTTTCGGCACATAAACAGAATAGTTGGACAATCTCCTTGTACAGTTGCTGGTACACACACTCCTCCCAAAAGGTACAGTGGCCATGTAATGAGTTCCCTGGTAAAAGGAGGGTGGAAGAAAGCAGAGAGATGAGAAAGTGCAGGCTAAAGGGGGAGGTAGGGCTGGACCACTGGATCCCTGAGGAGAGAAGGAAGGGCTGGGTGAGTAGGGGTAGGTCTAGAAGGGCATGGGGATATAGGATAAAGTGGGCCCTGGGGTCGGTGTCATGGGGAAGAGGGCCCTGAATTGTGGAGGGTGGGGATTTGTAAAGGAGGGTCCTAATGTGAGGAAGGGTGCATTGAAGAGGGGGAAAAAGGGTGTTGAGAGAAGAATGGACTCCACAACAATGGGCTGACTTTTTTGTTTCGTCCAGCGCTAGCTCCCCCCACCTCCACTTCCTTTATTTACCCTGCATTTCCTCGCCTCCACAGTCCCACCTCTCTGCTTTCTTCACCCTCCACCCTGGAACTCTTTACATAACCACTGACCCTTTTAGAAGGAGTGTGGGTACCCGCAATTCATGCACCGAAAGCAGGACTCGAACCCAGGCCGCCTGTGCTATAACGCAAGCACTTAATCTCTAGGCCACTGCAGTTCGCTGATATTTGCTGGTGAGGGAGGTACGGGGGGTGGGGCGGGGTGGGGGCAGATGTTCAATCCCTGTTGGCTTCAGTGAACATGGTTCACAATGCAAATGGCTATGCTCACAGGGGCATGCTGGAGAAAGATATATACACCCAAAAGCTATCCTTTGAAGCATAGCCTCCAGTGGCTCAAGTGGCATGTGCTTTGTTACATATTGCTGGGGACCTGGGTTCTAATCCACTGTCTGGTATATCCTGGGGATAAAAAAAAAATGCTTTTATTGAAAACGGGTATGTATTGCCCTGAGCAATATGTGATCAGCCAACAGCTAATGCCCCTTCTATACCTGCGTTCCCACTAACAGTTGTGCCTTTGTTTTCTGCACTCTGGCCTTGGTAACACACCCATACAAAAGCTTGTCTCTCTGGCCCCAACTGACTGGGAAATAACGAGGGGAAAAGGTATAATCTACGGTCAAGGTTGATACACTAATTGCACTGGGACTCAAACAGGACACCTTCAGCCCTTCTTACTCGTCTCACAGCACCTCCCATAAGTGAGAAATGCATCTTTTGTTGGTAGATTTCCTTCCTGAGGCTTAGCTATTCCTGCATTCCTTTTCAAAGGGCCATAGAAGAGAGCAAAAAAAGGAGAAGGCATAATAGAGCAGGAATTAGGTGGAAGGCGAGCGGCCAGGGAGGTTGGCAGTAAAAGAAACAGGGCCTGCCTGGCAGAGATTTAGAAGTTAGGGAACACAACAATGAGCAAGGGACAAGGAAAGATGTCTCAGGCATGCAGTTCTCTGAGTCTTCCCCACTGTGCCTGCAGAAAGAGACGTCCTATTCCTAGCTCTCTCCCGAATGGATACATTTGCCTGGAGAGCCCAGAACTAATGTCACTTAGGCAGAGGGTAAGCAGAGGGCAGCTGAGCAGGCACACCCCTTCATTTTACTATGCTCCCAGGTGGGTTCTGGGAGGAAAAAGGCATCATTATTCCAGCAAGATCATCTTCACTTAGGCCACCGCCACTGAGGTTTACAAAGCAGGTTGTGACACTTTCTGAGGCGTAGGTGGCCAGGCCTATGTGGAAGAGCACAGATCCTAACCCTAAGCTGTGTGGGTGGCTGCACCAGAGGGGCTGCATAGGACATAGGGCTGTGCCCGTAAGGGCTGTGGTCGCGTTTGGGAGCGTTAGGGACGCGTGGAGGACGCAGGGCGCAGACCTCTGCCCGTTTCGCTCCAGAATTAGGCCCTGGTTGTCAGTGGCTGAGCCAGCCACTCCAAAATTGAGGAAGTTCAAGACAGTAAGCAGCCCTCTCACCCCCAGGGCAAAGAGTGGGAAAGGCTCGCTATATTAAAGAGTCTTTCAAATCTTTCACTTTTGAGAGCAGAGGGTTTACATTTAAAAATCATGAACAAGCAGCAATAAGAAAGCTTACAGTAGCACAGGACAGAAGACTGCCCTGCGCATATCAATACACCCCAATGACAAAGTCAAAGATTTAACTGACCTGCTTAGCTATTAGTGGCTCACACCTCACAATGATTATCATCTCTCCGTGAAACAAAACATCCTCTGAATTGGGGTGAAAGATAGATCTAATGTGCCAAAGGAAGGCAACACGGAAATTCAGGTTCCTGCTCTCAGAGGAAGGAGGGTCGACAGCCCAATGGGTTAATGCACCTACTGCAGCCTCCTATGTGTAGCCTGCAGGCGACACATTCAGTTGCTGGTGAGATGCTGATACAGGTTTGCTTGCTATGCAGGGGCCTGTGGTCACCACACAGCACTTCCAGAAGGTGTCCTGTTTGAGTCCCAGTGCAATTAGTGTATCAACCATGACCCGTAGATTACACCTTTTCCCCTCATTTTTGTCCAGTCCGTTGGGGCCAGAGAGACAAGCTCTTGTATGGGTGTGTTACCAAGGCCAGAGTGCAGAAAACAAAGGCACAACTGTTAGTGGGAACGCAGGTATTGAAGGGGCATTAGCTGTTGGCTGATCGCGCAGGGCAATGAATACCCATTTTCAATAAAAACATTTTAAAAAAAAAAATAGGTCCCCTGGAGATACCAGGCAGTGGATTAGAACTCAGGTCCCCAGCACTCCGAGACCAAGCACTTACCACCTGAGTCACTGGAGGCTGCTCTTCTGAAATTAGCTTTTGGGCATATATATCTTTCTCCAGCATGCCCCTGTGAGCATTCCCATTTGCATTGTGAAACATGTTCACTGAAGCCAACGAGGATAGAACATCTGGCCCCCCGCGCCGACAAATATCAGCTAACTGCAGTGGCCTAGAGGTTAAGTGCTTGCGTTACAGAGCTGGCGGCCTGGGTTCGAGTCCTGCTTTCGGCACATAAACAGAATAGTTGGACAATCTCCTTGTACAGTTGCTGGTACACGCACTCCTCCCAAAAGGTACAGTGGCCATGTAATGAGTTCCCTGGTAAAAGGAGGGTGGAAGAAAGCAGAAAGCAGAGAGGTGAGAAAGTGCAGGCTAAAGGGGGAGGTAGGGCTGGACCACTGGATCCCTGGGGAGAGGAGGAAGGGCTGGGTGAGTAGGGGTAGGTCTAGAGGGGCATGGGGATGTAGGATAAAGTGGGCCCTGGGGTCGGTGTCATGGGGAAGAGGGCCGTGGAGGGTGGGGATTTGTAAAAGAGGGTCCTAATGTGAGGAAGGGTGCACTGAAGAGGGGGAAAAAGGGTGTTGAGAGAAGAATGGACTCCACAACAATGGGCTGACTTTTTTGTTTCGTCCAGCGCTAGCTCCCCCCACCTCCACTTCCTTTATTTACCCTGCATTTCCTCGCCTCCACAGTCCCACCTCTCTGCTTTCTTCACCCTCCACCCTGGAACTCTTTACATAACCACTGACCCTTTTAGAAGGAGTGTGGGTACCCGCAATTTATGCACCGAAAGCAGGACTCGAACCCAGGCCGCCTGTGCTATAACGCAAGCACTTAATCTCTAGGCCACTGCAGTTTGCTGATATTTGCTGGTGCGGGGGGTACGGGGGGGGGCGGGGTGGGGGCAGATGTTCAATCCCTGTTGGCTTCAGTGAACATGGTTCACAATGCAAATGGCTATGCTCACAGGGGCATGCTGGAGAAAGATATATACGCCCAAAAGCTATCCTTAGAAGCATAGCCTCCAGTGGCTCAAGTGGCATGTGCTTTGTTTCATATTGCTGGGGACCTGGATTCTAATCCACTGTCTGGTATATCCTGGGGATAAAAAAAAAATGCTTTTATTGAAAACGGGTATGTATTGCCCTGCGCGATATGTGATCAGCCAACAGCTAATGCCCCTTCTATACCTGCGTTCCCACTAACAGTTGTGCCTTTGTTTTCTGCACTCTGGCCTTGGTAACACACCCATACAAAAGCTTGTCTCTCTGGCCCCAACTGACTGGAACATAACGAGGGGAAAAGGTATAATCTACGGTCATGGTTGATACACTAATTGCACTGGGACTCAAGCAGGACACCTTCAGCCCTTCTTACCCGTCTCACAGCACCTCCCATAAGTGAGAAATGCATCTTTTGTTGGTAGATTTCCTTCCTGAGGCTTAGCTATTCCTGCATTCCTTTTCAAAGGGCCATAGAAGAGAGCAAAAAAAGGAGAAGGCATAATAGAGCAGGAATTAGGTGGAAGCCGAGCGGCCAGGGAGGTTGGCAGTAAAAGAAACAGGGCCTGCCTGGCAGAGAGTTAGAAGTTAGGGAACACAACAATGAGCAAGGGACAAGGAAAGATGTATCAGGCATGCAGTTCTCTGAGTCTTCCCGACTGTGCCTGCAGAAAGAGACGTCCTATTCCTAGCTCTCTCCCGAATGGATACATTTGCCTGGAGAGCCCAGAACTAATGTCACTTAGGCAGAGGGTAAGCAGAGGGCAGCTGAGCAGGCACACCCCTTCATTTTACTATGCTCCCCGGTGGGTTCTGGGAGGAAAAAGGCATCATTATTCCAGCAAGATCATCTTCACTTAGGCCACCGCCACTGAGGTTTACAAAGCAGGTTGTGACACTTTCTGAGGCCTAGGTGGCCAGGCCTATGTGGAAGAGCACAGATCCTAACCCTAAGCTGTGTGGGTGGCTGCACCAGAGGGGCTGCATAGGACATAGGGCTGTGCCCGTAAGGGCTGTGGTCGCGTTTGGGAGCGTTAGGGACGCGTGGAGGACGCAGGGCACAGACCTCTGCCCGTTTCGCTCCAGAATTAGGCCCTGGTTGTCAGTGGCTGAGCCAGCCACTCCAAAATTGAGGAAGTTCAAGACAGTAAGCAGCCCTCTCACCCCCAGGGCAAAGAGTGGGAAAGGCTTGCTATATTAAAGAGTCTTTCAAATCTTTCACTTTTGAGAGCAGAGGGTTTACATTTAAAAATCATGAACAAGCAGCAATAAGAAAGCTTACAGTAGCACAGGACAGAAGACTGCCCTGCGCATATCAATACACCCCAATGACAAAGTCAAAGATTTAACTGACCTGCTTAGCTATTAGTGGCTCACACCTCACAATGATTATCATCTCTCCGTGAAACAAAACATCCTCTGAATTGGGGTGAAAGATAGATCTAATGTGCCAAAGGAAGGCAACATGGAAATTCAGGTTCCTGCTCTCAGAGGAAGGAGGGTCGACAGCCCAATGGGTTAATGCACCTACTGCAGCCTCCTATGTGTAGCCTGCAGGCGACACATTCAGTTGCTGGTGAGATGCTGATACAGGTTTGCTTGCTATGCAGGGGCCTGTGGTCACCACACAGCACTTCCAGAAGGTGTCCTGTTTGAGTCCCAGTGCAATTAGTGTATCAACCATGACCCGTAGATTACACCTTTTCCCTTCATTTTTGTCCAGTCCGTTGGGGCCAGAGAGACAAGCTTTTGTATGGGTGTGTTACCAAGGCCAGAGTGCAGAAAACAAAGGCACAACTGTTAGTGGGAACGCAGGTATTGAAGGGGCATTAGCTGTTGGCTGATCGCGCAGGGCAATGAATACCCATTTTCAATAAAAACATTTTTTTTTGAAAAAAATAGGTCCCCTGGAGATACCAGACAGGGGATTAGAACTCAGGTCCCCAGCACTCCGAGACCAAGCACTTACCACCTGAGTCACTGGAGGCTGCTCTTCTGAAATTAACTTTTGGGCATATATATCTTTCTCCAGCATGCCCCTGTGAGCATTCCCATTTGCATTGTGAAACATGTTCACTGAAGCCAACGAGGATAGAACATCTGGCCCCCCGCGCCGACAAATATCAGCTAACTGCAGTGGCCTAGAGGTTAAGTGCTTGCGTTACAGAGCTGGCGGCCTGGGTTCGAGTCCTGCTTTCGGCACATAAACAGAATAGTTGGACAATCTCCTTGTACAGTTGCTGGTACACACACTCCTCCCAAAAGGTACAGTGGCCATGTAATGAGTACCCTGGTAAAAGGAGGGTGGAAGAAAGCAGAGAGGTGAGAAAGTGCAGGCTAAAGGGGGAGGTAGGGCTGGACCACTGGATCCCTGGGGAGAGGAGGAAGGGCTGGGTGAATAGGGGTAGGTCTAGAGGGGCATGGGGATGTAGGATAAAGTGGACCCTGGGGTCGGTGTCATGGGGAAGAGGGCCGTGGAGGGTGGGGATTTGTAAAAGAGGGTCCTAAAGTGAGGAAGGGTGCACTGAAGAGGGGGAAAAAGGGTGTTGAGAGAAGAATGGACTCCACAACAATGGGCTGACTTTTTTGTTTTTCGTCCAGCGCTAGCTCCCCCCACCTCCACTTCCTTTATTTACCCTGCATTTCCTCGCCTCCACAGTCCCACCTCTCTGCTTTCTTCACCCTCCACCCTGGAACTCTTTACATAACCACTGACCCTTTTAGAAGGAGTGTGGGTACCCGCAATTTATGCACCGAAAGCAGGACTCGAACCCAGGCCGCCTGTGCTATAACGCAAGCACTTAATCTCTAGGCCACTGCAGTTCGCTGATATTTGCTGGTGCGGGAGATACGGGGGGGGCGGGGTGGGGGCAGATGTTCAATCCCTGTTGGCTTCAGTGAACATGGTTCACAATGCAAATGGCTATGCTCACAGGGGCATGCTGGAGAAAGATATATACGCCCAAAAGCTACCCTTAGACGCATAGCCTCCAGTGGCTCAAGTGACATGTGCTTTGTTTCATATTGCTGGGGACCTGGGTTCTAATCCACTGTCTGGTATATCCCGGGGATAAAAAAAAATGCTTTTATTGAAAACGGGTATGTATTGCCCTGCGCGATATGTGATCAGCCAACAGCTAATGCCCCTTCTATACCTGCGTTCCCACTAACAGTTGTGCCTTTGTTTTCTGCACTCTGGCCTTGGTAACACACCCATACAAAAGCTTGTCTCTCTGGCCCCAACTGACTGGAAAATAACGAGGGGAAAAAGTATAATCTACGGTCATGGTTGATACACTAATTGCACTGGGACTCAAGCAGGACACCTTCAGCCCTTCTTACTCGTCTCACAGCACCTCCCATAAGTGAGAAATGCATCTTTTGTTGGTAGATTTCCTTCCTGAGGCTTAGCTATTCCTGCATTCCTTTTCAAAGGGCCATAGAAGAGAGCAGAAAAAGGAGAAGGCATAATAGAGCAGGAATTAGGTGGAAGGCGAGCGGCCAGGGAGGTTGGCAGTAAAAGAAACAGGGCCTGCCTGGCAGAGAGTTAGAAGTTAGGGAACACAACAATGAGCAAGGGACAAGGAAAGATGTCTCAGGCATGCAGTTCTCTGAGTCTTCCCCACTGTGCCTGCAGAAAGAGACGTCCTATTCCTAGCTCTCTCCCGAATGGATACATTTGCCTGGAGAGCCCAGAACTAATGTCACTTAGGCAGAGGGTAAGCAGAGGGCAGCTGAGCAGGCACACCCCTTCATTTTACTATGCTCCCAGGTGGGTTCTGGGAGGAAAAAGGCATCATTATTCCAGCAAGATCATCTTCACTTAGGCCACCACCACTGAGGTTTACAAAGCAGGTTGTGACACTTTCTGAGGCCTAGGTGGCCAGGCCTATGTGGAAGAGCACAGATCCTAACCCTAAGCTGTGTGGGTGGCTGCACCAGAGGGGCTGCATAGGACATAGGGCTGTGCCCGTAAGGGCTGTGGTCGCGTTTGGGAGCGTTAGGGACGCGTGGAGGACGCAGGGCGCAGACCTCTGCCCGTTTCGCTCCAGAATTAGGCCCTGGTTGTCAGTGGCTGAGCCAGCCACTCCAAAATTGAGGAAGTTCAAGACAGTAAGCAGCCCTCTCACCCCCAGGGCAAAGAGTGGGAAAGGCTCGCTATATTAAAGAGTCTTTCAAATCTTTCACTTTTGAGAGCAGAGGGTTTACATTTAAAAATCATGAACAAGCAGCAATAAGAAAGCTTACAGTAGCACAGGACAGAAGACTGCCCTGCGCATATCAATACACCCCAATGACAAAGTCAAAGATTTAACTGACCTGCTTAGCTATTAGTGGCTCACACCTCACAATGATTATCATCTCTCCGTGAAACAAAACATCCTCTGAATTGGGGTGAAAGATAGATCTAATGTGCCAAAGGAAGGCAACATGGAAATTCAGGTTCCTGCTCTCAGAGGAAGGAGGGTCGACAGCCCAATGGGTTAATGCACCTACTGCAGCCTCCTATGTGTAGCCTGCAGGCGACACATTCAGTTGCTGGTGAGATGCTGATACAGGTTTGCTTGCTATGCAGGGGCCTGTGGTCACCACACAGCACTTCCAGAAGGTGTCCTGTTTGAGTCCCAGTGCAATTAGTGTATCAACCATGACCCGTAGATTACACCTTTTCCCCTCATTTTTGTCCAGTCCGTTGGGGCCAGAGAGACAAGCTTTTGTATGGGTGTGTTACCAAGGCCAGAGTGCAGAAAACAAAGGCACAACTGTTAGTGGGAACGCAGGTATTGAAGGGGCATTAGCTGTTGGCTGATCGCGCAGGGCAATGAATACCCATTTTCAATAAAAACATTTTTTTTTGAAAAAAATAGGTCCCCTGGAGATACCAGACAGGGGATTAGAACTCAGGTCCCCAGCACTCCGAGACCAAGCACTTACCACCTGAGTCACTGGAGGCTGCTCTTCTGAAATTTACTTTTGGGCATATATATCTTTCTCCAGCATGCCCCTGTGAGCATTCCCATTTGCATTGAGAAACATGTTCACTGAAGCCAACGAGGATAGAACATCTGGCCCCCCGCGCCGACAAATATCAGCTAACTGCAGTGGCCTAGAGGTTAAGTGCTTGCGTTACAGAGCTGGCGGCCTGGGTTCGAGTCCTGCTTTCGGCACATAAACAGAATAGTTGGACAATCTCCTTGTACAGTTGCTGGTACACGCACTCCTCCCAAAAGGTACAGTGGCCATGTAATGAGTACCCTGGTAAAAGGAGGGTGGAAGAAAGCAGAGAGGTGAGAAAGTGCAGGCTAAAGGGGGAGGTAGGGCTGGACCACTGGATCCCTGGGGAGAGGAGGAAGGGCTGGGTGAATAGGGGTAGGTCTAGAGGGGCATGGGGATGTAGGATAAAGTGGGCCCTGGGGTCGGTGTCATGGGGAAGAGGGCCGTGGAGGGTGGGGATTTGTAAAAGAGGGTCCTAATGTGAGGAAGGGTGCACTGAAGAGGGGGAAAAAGGGTGTTGAGAGAAGAATGGACTCCACAACAATGGGCTGACTTTTTTGTTTTTCGTCCAGCGCTAGCTCCCCCCACCTCCACTTCCTTTATTTACCCTGCATTTCCTCGCCTCCACAGTCCCACCTCTCTGCTTTCTTCACCCTCCACCCTGGAACTCTTTACATAACCACTGACCCTTTTAGAAGGAGTGTGGGTACCCGCAATTTATGCACCGAAAGCAGGACTCGAACCCAGGCCGCCTGTGCTATAACGCAAGCACTTAATCTCTAGGCCACTGCAGTTCGCTGATATTTGCTGGTGCGGGAGATACGGGGGGGGCGGGGTGGGGGCAGATGTTCAATCCCTGTTGGCTTCAGTGAACATGGTTCACAATGCAAATGGCTATGCTCACAGGGGCATGCTGGAGAAAGATATATACGCCCAAAAGCTACCCTTAGACGCATAGCCTCCAGTGGCTCAAGTGACATGTGCTTTGTTTCATATTGCTGGGGACCTGGGTTCTAATCCACTGTCTGGTATATCCCGGGGATAAAAAAAAATGCTTTTATTGAAAACGGGTATGTATTGCCCTGCGCGATATGTGATCAGCCAACAGCTAATGCCCCTTCTATACCTGCGTTCCCACTAACAGTTGTGCCTTTGTTTTCTGCACTCTGGCCTTGGTAACACACCCATACAAAAGCTTGTCTCTCTGGCCCCAACTGACTGGAAAATAACGAGGGGAAAAGGTATAATCTACGGTCATGGTTGATACACTAATTGCACTGGGACTCAAGCAGGACACCTTCAGCCCTTCTTACTCGTCTCACAGCACCTCCCATAAGTGAGAAATGCATCTTTTGTTGGTAGATTTCCTTCCTGAGGCTTAGCTATTCCTGCATTCCTTTTCAAAGGGCCATAGAAGAGAGCAGAAAAAGGAGAAGGCATAATAGAGCAGGAATTAGGTGGAAGGCGAGCGGCCAGGGAGGTTGGCAGTAAAAGAAACAGGGCCTGCCTGGCAGAGAGTTAGAAGTTAGGGAACACAACAATGAGCAAGGGACAAGGAAAGATGTCTCAGGCATGCAGTTCTCTGAGTCTTCCCCACTGTGCCTGCAGAAAGAGACGTCCTATTCCTAGCTCTCTCCCGAATGGATACATTTGCCTGGAGAGCCCAGAACTAATGTCACTTAGGCAGAGGGTAAGCAGAGGGCAGCTGAGCAGGCACACCCCTTCATTTTACTATGCTCCCAGGTGGGTTCTGGGAGGAAAAAGGCATCATTATTCCAGCAAGATCATCTTCACTTAGGCCACCACCACTGAGGTTTACAAAGCAGGTTGTGACACTTTCTGAGGCCTAGGTGGCCAGGCCTATGTGGAAGAGCACAGATCCTAACCCTAAGCTGTGTGGGTGGCTGCACCAGAGGGGCTGCATAGGACATAGGGCTGTGCCCGTAAGGGCTGTGGTCGCGTTTGGGAGCGTTAGGGACGCGTGGAGGACGCAGGGCGCAGACCTCTGCCCGTTTCGCTCCAGAATTAGGCCCTGGTTGTCAGTGGCTGAGCCAGCCACTCCAAAATTGAGGAAGTTCAAGACAGTAAGCAGCCCTCTCACCCCCAGGGCAAAGAGTGGGAAAGGCTCGCTATATTAAAGAGTCTTTCAAATCTTTCACTTTTGAGAGCAGAGGGTTTACATTTAAAAATCATGAACAAGCAGCAATAAGAAAGCTTACAGTAGCACAGGACAGAAGACTGCCCTGCGCATATCAATACACCCCAATGACAAAGTCAAAGATTTAACTGACCTGCTTAGCTATTAGTGGCTCACACCTCACAATGATTATCATCTCTCCGTGAAACAAAACATCCTCTGAATTGGGGTGAAAGATAGATCTAATGTGCCAAAGGAAGGCAACATGGAAATTCAGGTTCCTGCTCTCAGAGGAAGGAGGGTCGACAGCCCAATGGGTTAATGCACCTACTGCAGCCTCCTATGTGTAGCCTGCAGGCGACACATTCAGTTGCTGGTGAGATGCTGATACAGGTTTGCTTGCTATGCAGGGGCCTGTGGTCACCACACAGCACTTCCAGAAGGTGTCCTGTTTGAGTCCCAGTGCAATTAGTGTATCAACCATGACCCGTAGATTACACCTTTTCCCCTCATTTTTGTCCAGTCCGTTGGGGCCAGAGAGACAAGCTTTTGTATGGGTGTGTTACCAAGGCCAGAGTGCAGAAAACAAAGGCACAACTGTTAGTGGGAACGCAGGTATTGAAGGGGCATTAGCTGTTGGCTGATCGCGCAGGGCAATGAATACCCATTTTCAATAAAAACATTTTAAAAAAAAAAATAGGTCCCCTGGAGATACCAGGCAGGGGATTAGAACTCAGGTCCCCAGCACTCCGAGACCAAGCACTTACCACCTGAGTCACTGGAGGCTGCTCTTCTGAAATTAGCTTTTGGGCATATATATCTTTCTCCAGCATGCCCCTGTGAGCATTCCCATTTGCATTGTGAAACATGTTCACTGAAGCCAACGAGGATAGAACATCTGGCCCCCCGCGCCGACAAATATCAGCTAACTGCAGTGGCCTAGAGGTTAAGTGCTTGCGTTACAGAGCTGGCGGCCTGGGTTCGAGTCCTGCTTTCGGCACATAAACAGAATAGTTGGACAATCTCCTTGTACAGTTGCTGGTACACGCACTCCTCCCAAAAGGTACAGTGGCCATGTAATGAGTTCCCTGGTAAAAGGAGGGTGGAAGAAAGCAGAAAGCAGAGAGGTGAGAAAGTGCAGGCTAAAGGGGGAGTTAGGGCTGGACCACTGGATCCCTGGGGAGAGGAGGAAGGGCTGGGTGAGTAGGGGTAGGTCTAGAGGGGCATGGGGATGTAGGATAAAGTAGGCCCTGGGGTCGGTGTCATGGGGAAGAGGGCCGTGGAGGGTGGGGATTTGTAAAAGAGGGTCCTAATGTGAGGAAGGGTGCACTGAAGAGGGGGAAAAAGGGTGTTGAGAGAAGAATGTACTCCACAACAATGGGCTGACTTTTTTGTTTCGTCCAGCGCTAGCTCCCCCCACCTCCACTTCCTTTATTTACCCTGCATTTCCTCACCTCCACAGTCCCACCTCTCTGCTTTCTTCACCCTCCACCCTGGAACTCTTTACATAACCACTGACCCTTTTAGAAGGAGTGTGGGTACCCGCAATTTATGCACCGAAAGCAGGACTCGAACCCAGGCCGCCTGTGCTATAACGCAAGCACTTAATCTCTAGGCCACTGCAGTTCGCTGATATTTGCTGGTGCGGGAGATACGGGGGGGGCGGGGTGGGGGCAGATGTTCAATCCCTGTTGGCTTCAGTGAACATGGTTCACAATGCAAATGGCTATGCTCACAGGGGCATGCTGGAGAAAGATATATACACCCAAAAGCTACCCTTAGAAGCATAGCCTCCAGTGGCTCAAGTGACATGTGCTTTGTTTCATATTGCTGGGGACCTGGGTTCTAATCCACTGTCTGGTATATCCCGGGGATAAAAAAAAATGCTTTTATTGAAAACGGGTATGTATTGCCCTGCGCGATATGTGATCAGCCAACAGCTAATGCCCCTTCTATACCTGCGTTCCCACTAACAGTTGTGCCTTTGTTTTCTGCACTCTGGCCTTGGTAACACACCCATACAAAAGCTTGTCTCTCTGGCCCCAACTGACTGGAAAATAACGAGGGGAAAAGGTATAATCTACGGTCATGGTTGATACACTAATTGCACTGGGACTCAAGCAGGACACCTTCAGCCCTTCTTACTCGTCTCACAGCACCTCCCATAAGTGAGAAATGCATCTTTTGTTGGTAGATTTCCTTCCTGAGGCTTAGCTATTCCTGCATTCCTTTTCAAAGGGCCATAGAAGAGAGCAAAAAAAGGAGAAGGCATAATAGAGCAGGAATTAGGTGGAAGGCGAGCGGCCAGGGAGGTTGGCAGTAAAAGAAACAGGGCCTGCCTGGCAGAGAGTTAGAAGTTAGGGAACACAACAATGAGCAAGGGACAAGGAAAGATGTCTCAGGCATGCAGTTCTCTGAGTCTTCCCCACTGTGCCTGCAGAAAGAGACGTCCTATTCCTAGCTCTCTCCCGAATGGATACATTTGCCTGGAGAGCCCAGAACTAATGTCACTTAGGCAGAGGGTAAGCAGAGGGCAGCTGAGCAGGCACACCCCTTCATTTTACTATGCTCCCAGGTGGGTTCTGGGAGGAAAAAGGCATCATTATTCCAGCAAGATCATCTTCACTTAGGCCACCACCACTGAGGTTTACAAAGCAGGTTGTGACACTTTCTGAGGCCTAGGTGGCCAGGCCTATGTGGAAGAGCACAGATCCTAACCCTAAGCTGTGTGAGTGGCTGCACCAGAGGGGCTGCATAGGACATAGGGCTGTGCCCGTAAGGGCTGTGGTCGCGTTTGGGAGCGTTAGGGACGCGTGGAGGACGCAGGGCGCAGACCTCTGCCCGTTTCGCTCCAGAATTAGGCCCTGGTTGTCAGTGGCTGAGCCAGCCACTCCAAAATTGAGGAAGTTCAAGACAGTAAGCAGCCCTCTCACCCCCAGGGCAAAGAGTGGGAAAGGCTCGCTATATTAAAGAGTCTTTCAAATCTTTCACTTTTGAGAGCAGAGGGTTTACATTTAAAAATCATGAACAAGCAGCAATAAGAAAGCTTACAGTAGCACAGGACAGAAGACTGCCCTGCGCATATCAATACACCCCAATGACAAAGTCAAAGATTTAACTGACCTGCTTAGCTATTAGTGGCTCACACCTCACAATGATTATCATCTCTCCGTGAAACAAAACATCCTCTGAATTGGGGTGAAAGATAGATCTAATGTGCCAAAGGAAGGCAACATGGAAATTCAGGTTCCTGCTCTCAGAGGAAGGAGGGTCGACAGCCCAATGGGTTAATGCACCTACTGCAGCCTCCTATGTGTAGCCTGCAGGCAACACATTCAGTTGCTGGTGAGATGCTGATACAGGTTTGCTTGCTATGCAGGGGCCTGTGGTCACCACACAGCACTTCCAGAAGGTGTCCTGTTTGAGTCCCAGTGCAATTAGTGTATCAACCATGACCCGTAGATTACACCTTTTCCCCTCATTTTTGTCCAGTCCGTTGGGGCCAGAGAGACAAGCTTTTGTATGGGTGTGTTACCAAGGCCAGAGTGCAGAAAACAAAGGCACAACTGTTAGTGGGAACGCAGGTATTGAAGGGGCATTAGCTGTTGGCTGATCGCGCAGGGCAATGAATACCCATTTTCAATAAAAACATTTTTTAAAAAAAAATAGGTCCCCTGGAGATACCAGGCAGGGGATTAGAACTCAGGTCCCCAGCACTCCGAGACCAAGCACTTACCACCTGAGTCACTGGAGGCTGCTCTTCTGAAATTAGCTTTTGGGCATATATATCTTTCTCCAGCATGCCCCTGTGAGCATTCCCATTTGCATTGTGAAACATGTTCACTGAAGCCAACGAGGATAGAACATCTGGCCCCCCGCGCCGACAAATATCAGCTAACTGCAGTGGCCTAGAGGTTAAGTGCTTGCGTTACAGAGCTGGCGGCCTGGGTTCGAGTCCTGCTTTCGGCACATAAACAGAATAGTTGGACAATCTCCTTGTACAGTTGCTGGTACACGCACTCCTCCCAAAAGGTACAGTGGACATGTAATGAGTTCCCTGGTAAAAGGAGGGTGGAAGAAAGCAGAGAGGTGAGAAAGTGCAGGCTAAAGGGGGAGGTAGGGCTGGACCACTGGATCCCTGGGGAGAGGAGGAAGGGCTGGGTGAGTAGGGGTAGGTCTAGAGGGGCATGGGGATGTAGGATAAAGTGGGCCCTGGGGTCGGTGTCATGGGGAAGAGGGCCGTGGAGGGTGGGGATTTGTAAAAGAGGGTCCTAATGTGAGGAAGGGTGCACTGAAGAGGGGGAAAAAGGGTGTTGAGAGAAGAATGGACTCCACAACAATGGGCTGACTTTTTTGTTTCGTCCAGCGCTAGCTCCCCCCACCTCCACTTCCTTTATTTACCCTGCATTTCCTTGCCTCCACAGTCCCACCTCTCTGCTTTCTTCACCCTCCACCCTGGAACTCTTTACATAACCACTGACCCTTTTAGAAGGAGTGTGGGTACCCGCAATTTATGCACCGAAAGCAGGACTCGAACCCAGGCCGCCTGTGCTATAACGCAAGCACTTAATCTCTAGGCCACTGCAGTTTGCTGATATTTGCTGGTGCGGGGGGTACGGGGGGGGGCCGGGGTGGGGGCAGATGTTCAATCCCTGTTGGCTTCAGTGAACATGGTTCACAATGCAAATGGCTATGCTCACAGGGGCATGCTGGAGAAAGATATATACGCCCAAAAGCTATCCTTAGAAGCATAGCCTCCAGTGGCTCAAGTGGCATGTGCTTTGTTTCATATTGCTGGGGACCTGGATTCTAATCCACTGTCTGGTATATCCTGGGGATAAAAAAAAAATGCTTTTATTGAAAACGGGTATGTATTGCCCTGCGCGATATGTGATCAGCCAACAGCTAATGCCCCTTCTATACCTGCGTTCCCACTAACAGTTGTGCCTTTGTTTTCTGCACTCTGGCCTTGGTAACACACCCATACAAAAGCTTGTCTCTCTGGCCCCAACTGACTGGAACATAACGAGGGGAAAAGGTATAATCTACGGTCATGGTTGATACACTAATTGCACTGGGACTCAAGCAGGACACCTTCAGCCCTTCTTACCCGTCTCACAGCACCTCCCATAAGTGAGAAATGCATCTTTTGTTGGTAGATTTCCTTCCTGAGGCTTAGCTATTCCTGCATTCCTTTTCAAAGGGCCATAGAAGAGAGCAAAAAAGGAGAAGGCATAATAGAGCAGGAATTAGGTGGAAGCCGAGCGGCCAGGGAGGTTGGCAGTAAAAGAAACAGGGCCTGCCTGGCAGAGAGTTAGAAGTTAGGGAACACAACAATGAGCAAGGGACAAGGAAAGATGTATCAGGCATGCAGTTCTCTGAGTCTTCCCGACTGTGCCTGCAGAAAGAGACGTCCTATTCCTAGCTCTCTCCCGAATGGATACATTTGCCTGGAGAGCCCAGAACTAATGTCACTTAGGCAGAGGGTAAGCAGAGGGCAGCTGAGCAGGCACACCCCTTCATTTTACTATGCTCCCCGGTGGGTTCTGGGAGGAAAAAGGCATCATTATTCCAGCAAGATCATCTTCACTTAGGCCACCGCCACTGAGGTTTACAAAGCAGGTTGTGACACTTTCTGAGGCCTAGGTGGCCAGGCCTATGTGGAAGAGCACAGATCCTAACCCTAAGCTGTGTGGGTGGCTGCACCAGAGGGGCTGCATAGGACATAGGGCTGTGCCCGTAAGGGCTGTGGTCGCGTTTGGGAGCGTTAGGGACGCGTGGAGGACGCAGGGCACAGACCTCTGCCCGTTTCGCTCCAGAATTAGGCCCTGGTTGTCAGTGGCTGAGCCAGCCACTCCAAAATTGAGGAAGTTCAAGACAGTAAGCAGCCCTCTCACCCCCAGGGCAAAGAGTGGGAAAGGCTTGCTATATTAAAGAGTCTTTCAAATCTTTCACTTTTGAGAGCAGAGGGTTTACATTTAAAAATCATGAACAAGCAGCAATAAGAAAGCTTACAGTAGCACAGGACAGAAGACTGCCCTGCGCATATCAATACACCCCAATGACAAAGTCAAAGATTTAACTGACCTGCTTAGCTATTAGTGGCTCACACCTCACAATGATTATCATCTCTCCGTGAAACAAAACATCCTCTGAATTGGGGTGAAAGATAGATCTAATGTGCCAAAGGAAGGCAACATGGAAATTCAGGTTCCTGCTCTCAGAGGAAGGAGGGTCGACAGCCCAATGGGTTAATGCACCTACTGCAGCCTCCTATGTGTAGCCTGCAGGCGACACATTCAGTTGCTGGTGAGATGCTGATACAGGTTTGCTTGCTATGCAGGGGCCTGTGGTCACCACACAGCACTTCCAGAAGGTGTTCTGTTTGAGTCCCAGTGCAATTAGTGTATCAACCATGACCCGTAGATTACACCTTTTCCCTTCATTTTTGTCCAGTCCGTTGGGGCCAGAGAGACAAGCTTTTGTATGGGTGTGTTACCAAGGCCAGAGTGCAGAAAACAAAGGCACAACTGTTAGTGGGAACGCAGGTATTGAAGGGGCATTAGCTGTTGGCTGATCGCGCAGGGCAATGAATACCCATTTTCAATAAAAACATTTTTTAAAAAAAAATAGGTCCCCTGGAGATACCAGGCAGTGGATTAGAACTCAGGTCCCCAGCACTCCGAGACCAAGCACTTACCACCTGAGTCACTGGAGGCTGCTCTTCTGAAATTAGCTTTTGGGCATATATATCTTTCTCCAGCATGCCCCTGTGAGCATTCCCATTTGCATTGTGAAACATGTTCACTGAAGCCAACGAGGATAGAACATCTGGCCCCCCGCGCCGACAAATATCAGCTAACTGCAGTGGCCTAGAGGTTAAGTGCTTGCGTTACAGAGCTGGCGGCCTGGGTTCGAGTCCTGCTTTCGGCACATAAACAGAATAGTTGGACAATCTCTTTGTACAGTTGCTGGTACACGCACTCCTCCCAAAAGGTACAGTGGCCATGTAATGAGTTCCCTGGTAAAAGGAGGGTGGAAGAAAGCAGAGAGGTGAGAAAGTGCAGGCTAAAGGGGGAGGTAGGGCTGGACCACTGGATCCCTGGGGAGAGGAGGAAGGGCTGGGTGAGTAGGGGTAGGTCTAGAGGGGCATGGGGATGTAGGATAAAGTGGGCCCTGGGGTCGGTGTCATGGGGAAGAGGGCCGTGGAGGGTGGGGATTTGTAAAAGAGGGTCCTAATGTGAGGAAGGGTGCACTGAAGAGGGGGAAAAAGGGTGTTGAGAGAAGAATGGACTCCACAACAATGGGCTGACTTTTTTGTTTCGTCCAGCGCTAGCTCCCCCCACCTCCACTTCCTTTATTTACCCTGCATTTCCTCGCCTCCACAGTCCCACCTCTCTGCTTTCTTCACCCTCCACCCTGGAACTCTTTACATAACCACTGACCCTTTTAGAAGGAGTGTGGGTACCCGCAATTTATGCACCGAAAGCAGGACTCGAACCCAGGCCGCCTGTGCTATAACGCAAGCACTTAATCTCTAGGCCACTGCAGTTTGCTGATATTTGCTGGTGCGGGGGGTACGGGGGGGGGCGGGGTGGGGGCAGATGTTCAATCCCTGTTGGCTTCAGTGAACATGGTTCACAATGCAAATGGCTATGCTCACAGGGGCATGCTGGAGAAAGATATATACGCCCAAAAGCTATCCTTAGAAGCATAGCCTCCAGTGGCTCAAGTGGCATGTGCTTTGTTTCATATTGCTGGGGACCTGGATTCTAATCCACTGTCTGGTATATCCTGGGGATAAAAAAAAAATGCTTTTATTGAAAACGGGTATGTATTGCCCTGCGCGATATGTGATCAGCCAACAGCTAATGCCCCTTCTATACCTGCGTTCCCACTAACAGTTGTGCCTTTGTTTTCTGCACTCTGGCCTTGGTAACACACCCATACAAAAGCTTGTCTCTCTGGCCCCAACTGACTGGAACATAACGAGGGGAAAAGGTATAATCTATGGTCATGGTTGATACACTAATTGCACTGGGACTCAAGCAGGACACCTTCAGCCCTTCTTACCCGTCTCACAGCACCTCCCATAAGTGAGAAATGCATCTTTTGTTGGTAGATTTCCTTCCTGAGGCTTAGCTATTCCTGCATTCCTTTTCAAAGGGCCATAGAAGAGAGCAAAAAAAGGAGAAGGCATAATAGAGCAGGAATTAGGTGGAAGCCGAGCGGCCAGGGAGGTTGGCAGTAAAAGAAACAGGGCCTGCCTGGCAGAGAGTTAGAAGTTAGGGAACACAACAATGAGCAAGGGACAAGGAAAGATGTATCAGGCATGCAGTTCTCTGAGTCTTCCCGACTGTGCCTGCAGAAAGAGACGTCCTATTCCTAGCTCTCTCCCGAATGGATACATTTGCCTGGAGAGCCCAGAACTAATGTCACTTAGGCAGAGGGTAAGCAGAGGGCAGCTGAGCAGGCACACCCCTTCATTTTACTATGCTCCCCGGTGGGTTCTGGGAGGAAAAAGGCATCATTATTCCAGCAAGATCATCTTCACTTAGGCCACCGCCACTGAGGTTTACAAAGCAGGTTGTGACACTTTCTGAGGCCTAGGTGGCCAGGCCTATGTGGAAGAGCACAGATCCTAACCCTAAGCTGTGTGGGTGGCTGCACCAGAGGGGCTGCATAGGACATAGGGCTGTGCCCGTAAGGGCTGTGGTCGCGTTTGGGAGCGTTAGGGACGCGTGGAGGACGCAGGGCACAGACCTCTGCCCGTTTCGCTCCAGAATTAGGCCCTGGTTGTCAGTGGCTGAGCCAGCCACTCCAAAATTGAGGAAGTTCAAGACAGTAAGCAGCCCTCTCACCCCCAGGGCAAAGAGTGGGAAAGGCTTGCTATATTAAAGAGTCTTTCAAATCTTTCACTTTTGAGAGCAGAGGGTTTACATTTAAAAATCATGAACAAGCAGCAATAAGAAAGCTTACAGTAGCACAGGACAGAAGACTGCCCTGCGCATATCAATACACCCCAATGACAAAGTCAAAGATTTAACTGACCTGCTTAGCTATTAGTGGCTCACACCTCACAATGATTATCATCTCTCCGTGAAACAAAACATCCTCTGAATTGGGGTGAAAGATAGATCTAATGTGCCAAAGGAAGGCAACATGGAAATTCAGGTTCCTGCTCTCAGAGGAAGGAGGGTCGACAGCCCAATGGGTTAATGCACCTACTGCAGCCTCCTATGTGTAGCCTGCAGGCGACACATTCAGTTGCTGGTGAGATGCTGATACAGGTTTGCTTGCTATGCAGGGGCCTGTGGTCACCACACAGCACTTCCAGAAGGTGTCCTGTTTGAGTCCCAGTGCAATTAGTGTATCAACCATGACCCGTAGAATACACCTTTTCCCTTCATTTTTGTCCAGTCCGTTGGGGCCAGAGAGACAAGCTTTTGTATGGGTGTGTTACCAAGGCCAGAGTGCAGAAAACAAAGGCACAACTGTTAGTGGGAACGCAGGTATTGAAGGGGCATTAGCTGTTGGCTGATCGCGCAGGGCAATGAATACCCATTTTCAATAAAAACATTTTTTTTAAAAAAAAATAGGTCCCCTGGAGATACCAGACAGGGGATTAGAACTCAGGTCCCCAGCACTCCGAGACCAAGCACTTACCACCTGAGTCACTGGAGGCTGCTCTTCTGAAATTAACTTTTGGGCATATATATCTTTCTCCAGCATGCCCCTGTGAGCATTCCCATTTGCATTGTGAAACATGTTCACTGAAGCCAACGAGGATAGAACATCTGGCCCCCCGCGCCGACAAATATCAGCTAACTGCAGTGGCCTAGAGGTTAAGTGCTTGCGTTACAGAGCTGGCGGCCTGGGTTCGAGTCCTGCTTTCGGCACATAAACAGAATAGTTGGACAATCTCCTTGTACAGTTGCTGGTACACGCACTCCTCCCAAAAGGTACAGTGGCCATGTAATGAGTTCCCTGGTAAAAGGAGGGTGGAAGAAAGCAGAAAGCAGAGAGGTGAGAAAGTGCAGGCTAAAGGGGGAGGTAGGGCTGGACCACTGGATCCCTGGGGAGAGGAGGAAGGGCTGGGTGAGTAGGGGTAGGTCTAGAGGGGCATGGGGATGTAGGATAAAGTGGGCCCTGGGGTCGGTGTCATGGGGAAGAGGGCCGTGGAGGGTGGGGATTTGTAAAAGAGGGTCCTAATGTGAGGAAGGGTGCACTGAAGAGGGGGAAAAAGGGTGTTGAGAGAAGAATGGACTCCACAACAATGGGCTGACTTTTTTGTTTCTTTCGTCCAGCGCTAGCTCCCCCCACCTCCACTTCCTTTATTTACCCTGCATTTCCTCGCCTCCACAGTCCCACCTCTCTGCTTTCTTCACCCTCCACCCTGGAACTCTTTACATAACCACTGACCCTTTTAGAAGGAGTGTGGGTACCCGCAATTTATGCACCGAAAGCAGGACTCGAACCCAGGCCGCCTGTGCTATAACGCAAGCACTTAATCTCTAGGCCACTGCAGTTTGCTGATATTTGCTGGTGCGGGAGGTACGGGGGGGGCGGAGTGGGGGCAGATGTTCAATCCCTGTTGGCTTCAGTGATCATGGTTCACAATGCAAATGGCTATGCTCACAGGGGCATGCTGGAGAAAGATATATACGCCCAAAAGCTATCCTTAGAAGCATCGCCTCCAGTGGCTCAAGTGGCATGTGCTTTGTTTCATATTGCTGGGGACCTGGGTTCTAATCCACTGTCTGGTAAATCCTTGGGATAAAAAAAAAATGCTTTTATTGAAAACGGGTATGTATTGCCCTGCGCGATATGTGATCAGCCAACAGCTAATGCCCCTTCTATACCTGCGTTCCCACTAAGAGTTGTGCCTTTGTTTTGTGCACTCTGGCCTTGGTAACACACCCATACAAAAGCTTGTCTCTCTGGCCCCAACTGACTGGAAAATAACGAGGGGAAAAGGTATAATCTACGGTCATGGTTGATACACTAATTGCACTGGGACTCAAGCAGGACACCTTCAGCCCTTCTTACTCGTCTCACAGCACCTCCCATAAGTGAGAAATGCATCTTTTGTTGGTAGATTTCCTTCCTGAGGCTTAGCTATTCCTGCATTCCTTTTCAAAGGGCCATAGAAGAGAGCAAAAAAAGGAGAAGGCATAATAGAGCAGGCATTAGGTGGAAGGCGAGCGGCCAGGGAGGTTGGCAGTAAAAGAAACAGGGCCTGCCTGGCAGAGAGTTAGAAGTTAGGGAACACAACAATGAGCAAGGGACAAGGAAAGATGTATCAGGCATGCAGTTCTCTGAGTCTTCCCGACTGTGCCTGCAGAAAGAGACGTCCTATTCCTAGCTCTCTCCCGAATGGATACATTTGCCTGGAGAGCCCAGAACTAATGTCACTTAGGCAGAGGGTAAGCAGAGGGCAGCTGAGCAGGCACACCCCTTCATTTTACTATGCTCCCCGGTGGGTTCTGGGAGGAAAAAGGCATCATTATTCCAGCAAGATCATCTTCACTTAGGCCACCGCCACTGAGGTTTACAAAGCAGGTTGTGACACTTTCTGAGGCCTAGGTGGCCAGGCCTATGTGGAAGAGCACAGATCCTAACCCTAAGCTGTGTGGGTGGCTGCACCAGAGGGGCTGCATAGGACATAGGGCTGTGCCCGTAAGGGCTGTGGTCGCGTTTGGGAGCGTTAGGGACGCGTGGAGGACGCAGGGCACAGACCTCTGCCCGTTTCGCTCCAGAATTAGGCCCTGGTTGTCAGTGGCTGAGCCAGCCACTCCAAAATTGAGGAAGTTCAAGACAGTAAGCAGCCCTCTCACCCCCAGGGCAAAGAGTGGGAAAGGCTTGCTATATTAAAGAGTCTTTCAAATCTTTCACTTTTGAGAGCAGAGGGTTTACATTTAAAAATCATGAACAAGCAGCAATAAGAAAGCTTACAGTAGCACAGGACAGAAGACTGCCCTGCGCATATCAATACACCCCAATGACAAAGTCAAAGATTTAACTGACCTGCTTAGCTATTAGTGGCTCACACCTCACAATGATAATCATCTCTCCGTGAAACAAAACATCCTCTGAATTGGGGTGAAAGATAGATCTAATGTGCCAAAGGAAGGCAACATGGAAATTCAGGTTCCTGCTCTCAGAGGAAGGAGGGTCGACAGCCCAATGGGTTAATGCACCTACTGCAGCCTCCTATGTGTAGCCTGCAGGCGACACATTCAGTTGCTGGTGAGATGCTGATACAGGTTTGCTTGCTATGCAGGGGCCTGTGGTCACCACACAGCACTTCCAGAAGGTGTCCTGTTTGAGTCCCAGTGCAATAAGTGTATCAACCATGACCCGTAGATTACACCTTTTCCCTTCATTTTTGTCCAGTCCGTTGGGGCCAGAGAGACAAGCTTTTGTATGGGTGTGTTACCAAGGCCAGAGTGCAGAAAACAAAGGCACAACTGTTAGTGGGAACGCAGGTATTGAAGGGGCATTAGCTGTTGGCTGATCGCGCAGGGCAATGAATACCCATTTTCAATAAAAACATTTTTTTTAAAAAAAAATAGGTCCCCTGGAGATACCAGACAGGGGAATAGAACTCAGGTCCCCAGCACTCCGAGACCAAGCACTTACCACCTGAGTCACTGGAGGCTGCTCTTCTGAAATTAGCTTTTGGGCATATATATCTTTCTCCAGCATGCCCCTGTGAGCATTCCCATTTGCATTGTGAAACATGTTCACTGAAGCCAACGAGGATAGAACATCTGGCCCCCCGCGCCGACAAATATCAGCTAACTGCAGTGGCCTAGAGGTTAAGTGCTTGTGTTACAGAGCTGGCGGCCTGGGTTCGAGTCCTGCTTTCGGCACATAAACAGAATAGTTGGACAATCTCCTTGTACAGTTGCTGGTACACACACTCCTCCCAAAAGGTACAGTGGCCATGTAATGAGTTCCCTGGTAAAAGGAGGGTGGAAGAAAGCAGAGAGGTGAGAAAGTGCAGGCTAAAGGGGGAGGTAGGGCTGGACCACTGGATCCCTGGGGAGAGGAGGAAGGGCTGGGTGAATAGGGGTAGGTCTAGAGGGGCATGGGGATGTAGGATAAAGTGGGCCCTGGGGTCGGTGTCATGGGGAAGAGGGCCGTGGAGGGTGGGGATTTGTAAAAGAGGGTCCTAATGTGAGGAAGGGTGCACTGAAGAGGGGGAAAAAGGGTGTTGAGAGAAGAATGGACTCCACAACAATGGGCTGACTTTTTTGTTTTTCGTCCAGCGCTAGCTCCCCCCACCTCCACTTCCTTTATTTACCCCGTATTTCCTCGCCTCCACAGTCCCACCTCTCTGCTTTCTTCACCCTCCACCCTGGAACTCTTTACATAACCACTGACCCTTTTAGAAGGAGTGTGGGTACCCGCAATTTATGCACCGAAAGCAGGACTCGAACCCAGGCCGCCTGTGCTATAACGCAAGCACTTAATCTCTAGGCCACTGCAGTTTGCTGATATTTGCTGGTGCGGGGGGTACGGGGGGGGCGGGGTGGGGGCAGATGTTCAATCCCTGTTGGCTTCAGTGAACATGGTTCACAATGCAAATGGCTATGCTCACAGGGGCATGCTGGAGAAAGATATATACGCCCAAAAGCTATCCTTAGAAGCATAGCCTCCAGTGGCTCAAGTGGCATGTGCTTTGTTTCATATTGCTGGGGACCTGGATTCTAATCCACTGTCTGGTATATCCTGGGGATAAAAAAAAAATGCTTTTATTGAAAACGGGTATGTATTGCCCTGCGCGATATGTGATCAGCCAACAGCTAATGCCCCTTCTATACCTGCGTTCCCACTAACAGTTGTGCCTTTGTTTTCTGCACTCTGGCCTTGGTAACACACCCATACAAAAGCTTGTCTCTCTGGCCCCAACTGACTGGAACATAACGAGGGGAAAAGGTATAATCTACGGTCATGGTTGATACACTAATTGCACTGGGACTCAAGCAGGACACCTTCAGCCCTTCTTACCCGTCTCACAGCACCTCCCATAAGTGAGAAATGCATCTTTTGTTGGTAGATTTCCTTCCTGAGGCTTAGCTATTCCTGCATTCCTTTTCAAAGGGCCATAGAAGAGAGCAAAAAAAGGAGAAGGCATAATAGAGCAGGAATTAGGTGGAAGCCGAGCGGCCAGGGAGGTTGGCAGTAAAAGAAACAGGGCCTGCCTGGCAGAGAGTTAGAAGTTAGGGAACACAACAATGAGCAAGGGACAAGGAAAGATGTATCAGGCATGCAGTTCTCTGAGTCTTCCCGACTGTGCCTGCAGAAAGAGACGTCCTATTCCTAGCTCTCTCCCGAATGGATACATTTGCCTGGAGAGCCCAGAACTAATGTCACTTAGGCAGAGGGTAAGCAGAGGGCAGCTGAGCAGGCACACCCCTTCATTTTACTATGCTCCCCGGTGGGTTCTGGGAGGAAAAAGGCATCATTATTCCAGCAAGATCATCTTCACTTAGGCCACCGCCACTGAGGTTTACAAAGCAGGTTGTGACACTTTCTGAGGCCTAGGTGGCCAGGCCTATGTGGAAGAGCACAGATCCTAACCCTAAGCTGTGTGGGTGGCTGCACCAGAGGGGCTGCATAGGACATAGGGCTGTGCCCGTAAGGGCTGTGGTCGCGTTTGGGAGCGTTAGGGACGCGTGGAGGACGCAGGGCACAGACCTCTGCCCGTTTCGCTCCAGAATTAGGCCCTGGTTGTCAGTGGCTGAGCCAGCCACTCCAAAATTGAGGAAGTTCAAGACAGTAAGCAGCCCTCTCACCCCCAGGGCAAAGAGTGGGAAAGGCTTGCTATATTAAAGAGTCTTTCAAATCTTTCACTTTTGAGAGCAGAGGGTTTACATTTAAAAATCATGAACAAGCAGCAATAAGAAAGCTTACAGTAGCACAGGACAGAAGACTGCCCTGCGCATATCAATACACCCCAATGACAAAGTCAAAGATTTAACTGACCTGCTTAGCTATTAGTGGCTCACACCTCACAATGATTATCATCTCTCCGTGAAACAAAACATCCTCTGAATTGGGGTGAAAGATAGATCTAATGTGCCAAAGGAAGGCAACATGGAAATTCAGGTTCCTGCTCTCAGAGGAAGGAGGGTCGACAGCCCAATGGGTTAATGCACCTACTGCAGCCTCCTATGTGTAGCCTGCAGGCGACACATTCAGTTGCTGGTGAGATGCTGATACAGGTTTGCTTGCTATGCAGGGGCCTGTGGTCACCACACAGCACTTCCAGAAGGTGTCCTGTTTGAGTCCCAGTGCAATTAGTGTATCAACCATGACCCGTAGATTACACCTTTTCCCCTCATTTTTGTCCAGTCCGTTGGGGCCAGAGAGACAAGCTCTTGTATGGGTGTGTTACCAAGGCCAGAGTGCAGAAAACAAAGGCACAACTGTTAGTGGGAACGCAGGTATTGAAGGGGCATTAGCTGTTGGCTGATCGCGCAGGGCAATGAATACCCATTTTCAATAAAAACATTTTTTAAAAAAAAATAGGTCCCCTGGAGATACCAGGCAGGGGATTAGAACTCAGGTCCCCAGCACTCCGAGACCAAGCACTTACCACCTGAGTCACTGGAGGCTGCTCTTCTGAAATTAGCTTTTGGGCATATATATCTTTCTCCAGCATGCCGCTGTGAGCATTCCCATTTGCATTGTGAAACATGTTCACTGAAGCCAACGAGGATAGAACATCTGGCCCCCCGCGCCGACAAATATCAGCTAACTGCAGTGGCCTAGAGGTTAAGTGCTTGCGTTACAGAGCTGGCGGCCTGGGTTCGAGTCCTGCTTTCGGCACATAAACAGAATAGTTGGACAATCTCCTTGTACAGTTGCTGGTACACGCACTCCTCCCAAAAGGTACAGTGGCCATGTAATGAGTTCCCTGGTAAAAGGAGGGTGGAAGAAAGCAGAAAGCAGAGAGGTGAGAAAGTGCAGGCTAAAGGGGGAGGTAGGGCTGGACCACTGGATTCCTGGGGAGAGGAGGAAGGGCTGGGTGAGTAGGGGTAGGTCTAGAGGGGTATGGGGATGTAGGATAAAGTGGGCCCTGGGGTCGGTGTCATGGGGAAGAGGGCCGTGGAGGGTGGGGATTTGTAAAAGAGGGTCCTAATGTGAGGAAGGGTGCACTGAAGAGGGGGAAAAAGGGTGTTGAGAGAAGAATGGACTCCACAACAATGGGCTGACTTTTTTGTTTCGTCCAGCGCTAGCTCCCCCCACCTCCACTTCCTTTATTTACCCTGCATTTCCTCGCCTCCACAGTCCCACCTCTCTGCTTTCTTCACCCTCCACCCTGGAACTCTTTACATAACCACTGACCCTTTTAGAAGGAGTGTGGGTACCCGCAATTTATGCACCGAAAGCAGGACTCGAACCCAGGCCGCCTGTGCTATAACGCAAGCACTTAATCTCTAGGCCACTGCAGTTTGCTGATATTTGCTGGTGCGGGAGGTACGGGGGGGGGCGGGGTGGGGGCAGATGTTCAATCCCTGTTGGCTTCAGTGATCATGGTTCACAATGCAAATGGCTATGCTCACAGGGGCATGCTGGAGAAAGATATATACGCCCAAAAGCTATCCTTAGAAGCATCGCCTCCAGTGGCTCAAGTGGCATGTGCTTTGTTTCATATTGCTGGGGACCTGGGTTCTAATCCACTGTCTGGTAAATCCTGGGGATAAAAAAAAAATGCTTTTATTGAAAACGGGTATGTATTGCCCTGCGCGATATGTGATCAGCCAACAGCTAATGCCCCTTCTATACCTGCGTTCCCACTAAGAGTTGTGCCTTTGTTTTGTGCACTCTGGCCTTGGTAACACACCCATACAAAAGCTTGTCTCTCTGGCCCCAACTGACTGGAAAATAACGAGGGGAAAAGGTATAATCTACGGTCATGGTTGATACACTAATTGCACTGGGACTCAAGCAGGACACCTTCAGCCCTTCTTACTCGTCTCACAGCACCTCCCATAAGTGAGAAATGCATCTTTTGTTGGTAGATTTCCTTCCTGAGGCTTAGCTATTCCTGCATTCCTTTTCAAAGGGCCATAGAAGAGAGCAAAAAAAGGAGAAGGCATAATAGAGCAGGCATTAGGTGGAAGGCGAGCGGCCAGGGAGGTTGGCAGTAAAAGAAACAGGGCCTGCCTGGCAGAGAGTTAGAAGTTAGGGAACACAACAATGAGCAAGGGACAAGGAAAGATGTATCAGGCATGCAGTTCTCTGAGTCTTCCCGACTGTGCCTGCAGAAAGAGACGTCCTATTCCTAGCTCTCTCCCGAATGGATACATTTGCCTGGAGAGCCCAGAACTAATGTCACTTAGGCAGAGGGTAAGCAGAGGGCAGCTGAGCAGGCACACCCCTTCATTTTACTATGCTCCCCGGTGGGTTCTGGGAGGAAAAAGGCATCATTATTCCAGCAAGATCATCTTCACTTAGGCCACCGCCACTGAGGTTTACAAAGCAGGTTGTGACACTTTCTGAGGCCTAGGTGGCCAGGCCTATGTGGAAGAGCACAGATCCTAACCCTAAGCTGTGTGGGTGGCTGCACCAGAGGGGCTGCATAGGACATAGGGCTGTGCCCGTAAGGGCTGTGGTCGCGTTTGGGAGCGTTAGGGACGCGTGGAGGACGCAGGGCACAGACCTCTGCCCGTTTCGCTCCAGAATTAGGCCCTGGTTGTCAGTGGCTGAGCCAGCCACTCCAAAATTGAGGAAGTTCAAGACAGTAAGCAGCCCTCTCACCCCCAGGGCAAAGAGTGGGAAAGGCTTGCTATATTAAAGAGTCTTTCAAATCTTTCACTTTTGAGAGCAGAGGGTTTACATTTAAAAATCATGAACAAGCAGCAATAAGAAAGCTTACAGTAGCACAGGACAGAAGACTGCCCTGCGCATATCAATACACCCCAATGACAAAGTCAAAGATTTAACTGACCTGCTTAGCTATTAGTGGCTCACACCTCACAATGATTATCATCTCTCCGTGAAACAAAACATCCTCTGAATTGGGGTGAAAGATAGATCTAATGTGCCAAAGGAAGGCAACATGGAAATTCAGGTTCCTGCTCTCAGAGGAAGGAGGGTCGACAGCCCAATGGGTTAATGCACCTACTGCAGCCTCCTATGTGTAGCCTGCAGGCGACACATTCAGTTGCTGGTGAGATGCTGATACAGGTTTGCTTGCTATGCAGGGGCCTGTGGTCACCACACAGCACTTCCAGAAGGTGTCCTGTTTGAGTCCCAGTGCAATTAGTGTATCAACCATGACCCGTAGATTACACCTTTTCCCTTCATTTTTGTCCAGTCCGTTGGGGCCAGAGAGACAAGCTTTTGTATGGGTGTGTTACCAAGGCCAGAGTGCAGAAAACAAAGGCACAACTGTTAGTGGGAACGCAGGTATTGAAGGGGCATTAGCTGTTGGCTGATCGCGCAGGGCAATGAATACCCATTTTCAATAAAAACATTTTTTTTTTAAAAAAATAGGTCCCCTGGAGATACCAGACAGGGGATTAGAACTCAGGTCCCCAGCACTCCGAGACCAAGCACTTACCACCTGAGTCACTGGAGGCTGCTCTTCTGAAATTAGCTTTTGGGCATATATATCTTTCTCCAGCATGCCCCTTTGAGCATTCCCATTTGCATTGTGAAACATGTTCACTGAAGCCAACGAGGATAGAACATCTGGCCCCCCGCGCCGACAAATATCAGCTAACTGCAGTGGCCTAGAGGTTAAGTGCTTGCGTTACAGAGCTGGCGGCCTGGGTTCGAGTCCTGCTTTCGGCACATAAACAGAATAGTTGGACAATCTCCTTGTACAGTTGCTGGTACACGCACTCCTCCCAAAAGGTACAGTGGCCATGTAATGAGTTCCCTGGTAAAAGGAGGGTGGAAGAAAGCAGAGAGATGAGAAAGTGCAGGCTAAAGGGGGAGGTAGGGCTGGACCACTGGATCCCTGGGGAGAGGAGGAAGGGCTGGGTGAGTAGGGGTAGGTCTAGAGGGGCATGGGGATGTAGGATAAAGTGGGCCCTGGGGTCGGTGTCATGGGGAAGAGGGCCGTGGAGGGTGGGGATTTGTAAAAGAGGGTCCTAATGTGAGGAAGGGTGCACTGAAGAGGGGGAAAAAGGGTGTTGAGAGAAGAATGGACTCCACAACAATGGGCTGACTTTTTTGTTTCTTTCGTCCAGCGCTAGCTCCCCCCACCTCCACTTCCTTTATTTACCCTGCATTTCCTCGCCTCCACAGTCCCACCTCTCTGCTTTCTTCACCCTCCACCCTGGAACTCTTTACATAACCACTGACCCTTTTAGAAGGAGTGTGGGTACCCGCAATTTATGCACCGAAAGCAGGACTCGAACCCAGGCCGCCTGTGCTATAACGCAAGCACTTAATCGCTAGGCCACTGCAGTTTGCTGATATTTGCTGGTGCGGGAGGTACGGGGGGGGGTGGGGTGGGTGCAGATGTTCAATCCCTGTTGGCTTCAGTGATCATGGTTCACAATGCAAATGGCTATGCTCACAGGGGCATGCTGGAGAAAGATATATACGCCCAAAAGCTATCCTTAGAAGCATCGCCTCCAGTGGCTCAAGTGGCATGTGCTTTGTTTTACATATTGCTGGGGACCTGGGTTCTAATCCACTGTCTGGTAAATCCTGGGGATAAAAAAAAAATGCTTTTATTGAAAACGGGTATGTATTGCCCTGCGCGATATGTGATCAGCCAACAGCTAATGCCCCTTCTATACCTGCGTTCCCACTAAGAGTTGTGCCTTTGTTTTGTGCACTCTGGCCTTGGTAACACACCCATACAAAAGCTTGTCTCTCTGGCCCCAACTGACTGGAAAATAACGAGGGGAAAAGGTATAATCTACGGTCATGGTTGATACACTAATTGCACTGGGACTCAAGCAGGACACCTTCAGCCCTTCTTACTCGTCTCACAGCACCTCCCATAAGTGAGAAATGCATCTTTTGTTGGTAGATTTCCTTCCTGAGGCTTAGCTATTCCTGCATTCCTTTTCAAAGGGCCATAGAAGAGAGCAAAAAAAGGAGAAGGCATAATAGAGCAGGCATTAGGTGGAAGGCGAGCGGCCAGGGAGGTTGGCAGTAAAAGAAACAGGGCCTGCCTGGCAGAGAGTTAGAAGTTAGGGAACACAACAATGAGCAAGGGACAAGGAAAGATGTCTCAGGCATACAGTTCTCTGAGTCTTCCCCACTGTGCCTGCAGAAAGAGACGTCCTATTCCTAGCTCTCTCCCGAATGGATACATTTGCCTGGAGAGCCCAGAACTAATGTCACTTAGGCAGAGGGTAAGCAGAGGGCAGCTGAGCAGGCACATCCCTTCATTTTACTATGCTCCCAGGTGGGTTCTGGGAGGAAAAAGGCATCATTATTCCAGCAAGATCATCTTCACTTAGGCCACCGCCACTGAGGTTTACAAAGCAGGTTGTGACACTTTCTGAGGCCTAGGTGGCCAGGCCTATGTGGAAGATCACAGATCCTAACCCTAAGCTGTGTGGGTGGCTGCACCAGAGGGGCTGCATAGGACATAGGGCTGTGCCCGTAAGGGCTGTGGTTGCGTTTGGGAGCGTTAGGGACGTGTGGAGGACGCAGGGCGCAGACCTCTGCCCGTTTCGCTCCAGAATTAGGCCCTGGTTGTCAGTGGCTGAGCCAGCCACTCCAAAATTGAGGAAGTTCAAGACAGTAAGCAGCCCTCTCACCCCCAGGGCAAAGAGTGGGAAAGGCTCGCTATATCAAGAGTCTTTCAAATCTTTCACTTTTGAGAGCAGAGGGTTTACATTTAAAAATCATGAACAAGCAGCAATAAGAAAGCTTACAGTAGCACAGGACAGAAGACTGCCCTGCGCATATCAATACACCCCAATGACAAAGTCAAAGATTTAACTGACCTGCTTAGCTATTAGTGGCTCACACCTCACAATGATTATCATCTCTCCGTGAAACAAAACATCCTCTGAATTGGGGTGAAAGATAGATCTAATGTGCCAAAGGAAGGCAACATGGAAATTCAGGTTCCTGCTCTCAGAGGAAGGAGGGTCGACAGCCCAATGGGTTAATGCACCTACTGCAGCCTCCTATGTGTAGCCTGCAGGCGACACATTCAGTTGCTGGTGAGATGCTGATACAGGTTTGCTTGCTATGCAGGGGCCTGTGGTCACCACACAGCACCTCCAGAAGGTGTCCTGTTTGAGTCCCAGTGCAATTAGTGTATCAACCATGACCCGTAGATTACACCTTTTCCCCTCATTTTTGTCCAGTCCGTTGGGGCCAGAGAGACAAGCTTTTGTATGGGTGTGTTACCAAGGACAGAGTGCAGAAAACAAAGGCACAACTGTTAGTGGGAACGCAGGTATTGAAGGGGCATTAGCTGTTGGCTGATCACGCAGGGCAATGAATACCCATTTTCAATAAAAACATTTTTTGAAAAAAAAAAATAGGTCCCCTGGAGATACCAGACAGGGGATTAGAACTCAGGTCCCCAGCACTCCGAGACCAAGCACTTACCACCTGAGTCACTGAATGCTGCTCTTCTGAAATTAGCTTTTGGGCATATATATCTTTCTCCAGCATGCCCCTGTGAGCATTCCCATTTGCATTGTGAAACATGTTCACTGAAGCCAACGAGGATAGAACATCTGGCCCCCCGCACCGACAAATATCAGCTAACTGCAGTGGCCTAGAGGTTAAGTGCTTGCGCTACAGAGCTGGCGGCCTGGGTTCGAGTCCTGCTTTCGGCACATAAACAGAATAGTTGGACAATCTCCTTGTACAGTTGCTGGTACACACACTCCTCCCAAAAGGTACAGTGGCCATGTAATGAGTTCCCTGGTAAAAGGAGGGTGGAAGAAAGCAGAGAGATGAGAAAGTGCAGGCTAAAGGGGGAGGTAGGGCTGGACCACTGGATCCCTGACGAGAGGAGGAAGGGCTGGGTGAGTAGGGGTAGGTCTAGAAGGGCATGGGGATATAGGATAAAGTGGGCCCTGGGGTCGGTGTCATGGGGAAGAGGGCCCTGAATTGTGGAGGGTGGGGATTTGTAAAGGAGGGTCCTAATGTGAGGAAGGGTGCATTGAAGAGGGGGAAAAAGGGTGTTGAGAGAAGAATGGACTCCACAACAATGGGCTGACTTTTTTGTTTCGTCCAGCGCTAGCTCCCCCCACCTCCACTTCCTTTATTTACCCTGCATTTCCTCGCCTCCACAGTCCCACCTCTCTGCTTTCTTCACCCTCCACCCTGGAACTCTTTACATAACCACTGACCCTTTTAGAAGGAGTGTGGGTACCCGCAATTTATGCACCGAAAGCAGGACTCGAACCCAGGCCGCCTGTGCTATAACGCAAGCACTTAATCTCTAGGCCACTGCAGTTCGCTGATATTTGCTGGTGAGGGAGGTACGGGGGGGGGGCGGGGTGGGGGCAGATGTTCAATCCCTGTTGGCTTCAGTGAACATGGTTCACAATGCAAATGGCTATGCTCACAGGGGCATGCTGGAGAAAGATATATACGCCCAAAAGCTATCCTTGGAAGCATAGCCTCCAGTGGCTCAAGTTCCATGTGCTTTGTTACATATTGCTGGGGACCTGGGTTCTAATCCACTGTCTGGTATATCCTGGGGATAAAAAAAAAATGCTTTTATTGAAAACGGGTATGTATTGCCCTGAGCAATATGTGATCAGCCAACAGCTAATGCCCCTTCTATACCTGCGTTCCCACTAACAGTTGTGCCTTTGTTTTCTGCACTCTGGCCTTGGTAACACACCCATACAAAAGCTTGTCTCTCTGGCCCCAACTGACTGGGAAATAACGAGGGGAAAAGGTATAATCTACGGTCAAGGTTGATACACTAATTGCACTGGGACTCAAACAGGACACCTTCAGCCCTTCTTACTCGTCTCACAGCACCTCCCATAAGTGAGAAATGCATCTTTTGTTGGTAGATTTCCTTCCTGAGGCTTAGCTATTCCTGCATTCCTTTTCAAAGGGCCATAGAAGAGAGCAAAAAAAGGAGAAGGCATAATAGAGCAGGAATTAGGTGGAAGGCGAGCGGCCAGGGAGGTTGGCAGTAAAAGAAACAGGGCCTGCCTGGCAGAGATTTAGAAGTTAGGGAACACAACAATGAGCAAGGGACAAGGAAAGATGTCTCAGGCATGCAGTTCTCTGAGTCTTCCCCACTGTGCCTGCAGAAAGAGACGTCCTATTCCTAGCTCTCTCCCGAATGGATACATTTGCCTGGAGAGCCCAGAACTAATGTCACTTAGGCAGAGGGTAAGCAGAGGGCAGCTGAGCAGGCACACCCCTTCATTTTACTATGCTCCCAGGTGGGTTCTGGGAGGAAAAAGGCATCATTATTCCAGCAAGATCATCTTCACTTAGGCCACCGCCACTGAGGTTTACAAAGCAGGTTGTGACACTTTCTGAGGCGTAGGTGGCCAGGCCTATGTGGAAGAGCACAGATCCTAACCCTAAGCTGTGTGGGTGGCTGCACCAGAGGGGCTGCATAGGACATAGGGCTGTGCCCGTAAGGGCTGTGGTCGCGTTTGGGAGCGTTAGGGACGCGTGGAGGACGCAGGGCGCAGACCTCTGCCCGTTTCGCTCCAGAATTAGGCCCTGGTTGTCAGTGGCTGAGCCAGCCACTCCAAAATTGAGGAAGTTCAAGACAGTAAGCAGCCCTCTCACCCCCAGGGCAAAGAGTGGGAAAGGCTCGCTATATTAAAGAGTCTTTCAAATCTTTCACTTTTGAGAGCAGAGGGTTTACATTTAAAAATCATGAACAAGCAGCAATAAGAAAGCTTACAGTAGCACAGGACAGAAGACTGCCCTGCGCATATCAATACACCCCAATGACAAAGTCAAAGATTTAACTGACCTGCTTAGCTATTAGTGGCTCACACCTCACAATGATTATCATCTCTCCGTGAAACAAAACATCCTCTGAATTGGGGTGAAAGATAGATCTAATGTGCCAAAGGAAGGCAACATGGAAATTCAGGTTCCTGCTCTCAGAGGAAGGAGGGTCGACAGCCCAATGGGTTAATGCACCTACTGCAGCCTCCTATGTGTAGCCTGCAGGCGACACATTCAGTTGCTGGTGAGATGCTGATACAGGTTTGCTTGCTATGCAGGGGCCTGTGGTCACCACACAGCACTTCCAGAAGGTGTCCTGTTTGAGTCCCAGTGCAATTAGTGTATCAACCATGACCCGTAGATTACACCTTTTCCCCTCATTTTTGTCCAGTCCGTTGGGGCCAGAGAGACAAGCTTTTGTATGGGTGTGTTACCAAGGCCAGAGTGCAGAAAACAAAGGCACAGCTGTTAGTGGGAACGCAGGTATTGAAGGGGCATTAGCTGTTGGCTGATCGCGCAGGGCAATGAATACCCATTTTCAATAAAAACATTTTTAAAAAAAAAATAGGTCCCCTGGAGATACCAGGCAGGGGATTAGAACTCAGGTCCCCAGCACTCCGAGACCAAGCACTTACCACCTGAGTCACTGGAGGCTGCTCTTCTGAAATTAGCTTTTGGGCATATATATCTTTCTCCAGCATGCCCCTGTGAGCATTCCCATTTGCATTGTGAAACATGTTCACTGAAGCCAACGAGGATAGAACATCTGGCCCCCCGCGCCGACAAATATCAGCTAACTGCAGTGGCCTAGAGGTTAAGTGCTTGCGTTACAGAGCTGGCGGCCTGGGTTCGAGTCCTGCTTTCGGCACATAAACAGAATAGTTGGACAATCTCCTTGTACAGTTGCTGGTACACGCACTCCTCCCAAAAGGTACAGTGGCCATGTAATGAGTTCCCTGGTAAAAGGAGGGTGGAAGAAAGCAGAAAGCAGAGAGGTGAGAAAGTGCAGGCTAAAGGGGGAGGTAGGGCTGGACCACTGGATCCCTGGGGAGAGGAGGAAGGGCTGGGTGAGTAGGGGTAGGTCTAGAGGGGCATGGGGATGTAGGATAAAGTGGGCCCTGGGGTCGGTGTCATGGGGAAGAGGGCCGTGGAGGGTGGGGATTTGTAAAAGAGGGTCCTAATGTGAGGAAGGGTGCACTGAAGAGGGGGAAAAAGGGTGTTGAGAGAAGAATGGACTCCACAACAATGGGCTGACTTTTTTGTTTCGTCCAGCGCTAGCTCCCCCCACCTCCACTTCCTTTATTTACCCTGCATTTCCTCGCCTCCACAGTCCCACCTCTCTGCTTTCTTCACCCTCCACCCTGGAACTCTTTACATAACCACTGACCCTTTTAGAAGGAGTGTGGGTACCCGCAATTTATGCACCGAAAGCAGGACTCGAACCCAGGCCGCCTGTGCTATAACGCAAGCACTTAATCTCTAGGCCACTGCAGTTTGCTGATATTTGCTGGTGCGGGAGGTACGGGGGGGGGCGGGGTGGGGGCAGATGTTCAATCCCTGTTGGCTTCAGTGATCATGGTTCACAATGCAAATGGCTATGCTCACAGGGGCATGCTGGAGAAAGATATATACGCCCAAAAGCTATCCTTAGAAGCATCGCCTCCAGTGGCTCAAGTGGCATGTGCTTTGTTTCATATTGCTGGGGACCTGGGTTCTAATCCACTGTCTGGTAAATCCTGGGGATAAAAAAAAAATGCTTTTATTGAAAACGGGTATGTATTGCCCTGCGCGATATGTGATCAGCCAACAGCTAATGCCCCTTCTATACCTGCGTTCCCACTAAGAGTTGTGCCTTTGTTTTGTGCACTCTGGCCTTGGTAACACACCCATACAAAAGCTTGTCTCTCTGGCCCCAACTGACTGGAAAATAACGAGGGGAAAAGGTATAATCTACGGTCATGGTTGATACACTAATTGCACTGGGACTCAAGCAGGACACCTTCAGCCCTTCTTACTCGTCTCACAGCACCTCCCATAAGTGAGAAATGCATCTTTTGTTGGTAGATTTCCTTCCTGAGGCTTAGCTATTCCTGCATTCCTTTTCAAAGGGCCATAGAAGAGAGCAAAAAAAGGAGAAGGCATAATAGAGCAGGCATTAGGTGGAAGGCGAGCGGCCAGGGAGGTTGGCAGTAAAAGAAACAGGGCCTGCCTGGCAGAGAGTTAGAAGTTAGGGAACACAACAATGAGCAAGGGACAAGGAAAGATGTCTCAGGCATGCAGTTCTCTGAGTCTTCCCCACTGTGCCTGCAGAAAGAGACGTCCTATTCCTAGCTCTCTCCCGAATGGATACATTTGCCTGGAGAGCCCAGAACTAATGTCACTTAGGCAGAGGGTAAGCAGAGGGCAGCTGAGCAGGCACATCCCTTCATTTTACTATGCTCCCAGGTGGGTTCTGGGAGGAAAAAGGCATCATTATTCCAGCAAGATCATCTTCACTTAGGCCACCGCCACTGAGGTTTACAAAGCAGGTTGTGACACTTTCTGAGGCCTAGGTGGCCAGGCCTATGTGGAAGAGCACAGATCCTAACCCTAAGCTGTGTGGGTGGCTGCACCAGAGGGGCTGCATAGGACATAGGGCTGTGCCCGTAAGGGCTGTGGTTGCGTTTGGGAGCGTTAGGGACGTGTGGAGGACGCAGGGCGCAGACCTCTGCCCGTTTCGCTCCAGAATTAGGCCCTGGTTGTCAGTGGCTGAGCCAGCCACTCCAAAATTGAGGAAGTTCAAGACAGTAAGCAGCCCTCTCACCCCCAGGGCAAAGAGTGGGAAAGGCTCGCTATATCAAGAGTCTTTCAAATCTTTCACTTTTGAGAGCAGAGGGTTTACATTTAAAAATCATGAACAAGCAGCAATAAGAAAGCTTACAGTAGCACAGGACAGAAGACTGCCCTGCGCATATCAATACACCCCAATGACAAAGTCAAAGATTTAACTGACCTGCTTAGCTATTAGTGGCTCACACCTCACAATGATTATCATCTCTCCGTGAAACAAAACATCCTCTGAATTGGGGTGAAAGATAGATCTAATGTGCCAAAGGAAGGCAACATGGAAATTCAGGTTCCTGCTCTCAGAGGAAGGAGGGTCGACAGCCCAATGGGTTAATGCACCTACTGCAGCCTCCTATGTGTAGCCTGCAGGCGACACATTCAGTTGCTGGTGAGATGCTGATACAGGTTTGCTTGCTATGCAGGGGCCTGTGGTCACCACACAGCACCTCCAGAAGGTGTCCTGTTTGAGTCCCAGTGCAATTAGTGTATCAACCATGACCCGTAGATTACACCTTTTCCCCTCATTTTTGTCCAGTCCGTTGGGGCCAGAGAGACAAGCTTTTGTATGGGTGTGTTACCAAGGCCAGAGTGCAGAAAACAAAGGCACAACTGTTAGTGGGAACGCAGGTATTGAAGGGGCATTAGCTGTTGGCTGATCACGCAGGGCAATGAATACCCATTTTCAATAAAAACATTTTTTGAAAAAAAAAAATAGGTCCCCTGGAGATACCAGACAGGGGATTAGAAATCAGGTCCCCAGCACTCCGAGACCAAGCACTTACCACCTGAGTCACTGAAGGCTGCTCTTCTGAAATTAGCTTTTGGGCATATATATCTTTCTCCAGCATGCCCCTGTGAGCATTCCCATTTGCATTGTGAAACATGTTCACTGAAGCCAACGAGGATAGAACATCTGGCCCCCCGCACCGACAAATATCAGCTAACTGCAGTGGCCTAGAGGTTAAGTGCTTGCGCTACAGAGCTGGCGGCCTGGGTTCGAGTCCTGCTTTCGGCACATAAACATAATAGTTGGACAATCTCCTTGTACAGTTGCTGGTACACACACTCCTCCCAAAAGGTACAGTGGCCATGTAATGAGTTCCTTGGTAAAAGGAGGGTGGAAGAAAGCAGAGAGATGAGAAAGTGCAGGCTAAAGGGGGAGGTAGGGCTGGACCACTGGATCCCTGAGGAGAGGAGGAAGGGCTGGGTGAGTAGGGGTAGGTCTAGAAGGGCATGGGGATATAGGATAAAGTGGGCCCTGGGGTCGGTGTCATGGGGAAGAGGGCCCTGAATTGTGGAGGGTGGGGATTTGTAAAGGAGGGTCCTAATGTGAGGAAGGGTGCATTGAAGAGGGGGAAAAAGGGTGTAGAGAGAAGAATGGACTCCACAACAATGGGCTGACTTTTTTGTTTCGTCCAGCGCTAGCTCCCCCCACCTCCACTTCCTTTATTTACCCTGCATTTCCTCGCCTCCACAGTCCCACCTCTCTGCTTTCTTCACCCTCCACCCTGGAACTCTTTACATAACCACTGACCCTTTTAGAAGGAGTGTGGGTACCCGCAATTTATGCACCGAAAGCAGGACTCGAACCCAGGCCGCCTGTGCTATAACGCAAGCACTTAATCTCTAGGCCACTGCAGTTCGCTGATATTTGCTGGTGAGGGAGGTACGGGGGGGGGCGGGGTGGGGGCAGATGTTCAATCCCTGTTGGCTTCAGTGAACATGGTTCACAATGCAAATGGCTATGCTCACAGGGGCATGCTGGAGAAAGATATATACGCCCAAAATCTATCCTTGGAAGCATAGCCTCCAGTGGCTCAAGTGGCATGTGCTTTGTTACATATTGCTGGGGACCTGGGTTCTAATCCACTGTCTGGTATATCCTGGGGATAAAAAAAAAATGCTTTTATTGAAAACGGGTATGTATTGCCCTGAGCAATATGTGATCAGCCAACAGCTAATGCCCCTTCTATACCTGCGTTCCCACTAACAGTTGTGCCTTTGTTTTCTGCACTCTGGCCTTGGTAACACACCCATACAAAAGCTTGTCTCTCTGGCCCCAACTGACTGGGAAATAACGAGGGGAAAAGGTATAATCTACGGTCAAGGTTGATACACTAATTGCACTGGGACTCAAACAGGACACCTTCAGCCCTTCTTACTCGTCTCACAGCACCTCCCATAAGTGAGAAATGCATCTTTTGTTGGTAGATTTCCTTCCTGAGGCTTAGCTATTCCTGCATTCCTTTTCAAAGGGCCATAGAAGAGAGCAAAAAAAGGAGAAGGCATAATAGAGCAGGAATTAGGTGGAAGGCGAGCGGCCAGGGAGGTTGGCAGTAAAAGAAACAGGGCCTGCCTGGCAGAGATTTAGAAGTTAGGAAACACAACAATGAGCAAGGGACAAGGAAAGATGTCTCAGGCATGCAGTTCTCTGAGTCTTCCCCACTGTGCCTGCAGAAAGAGACGTCCTATTCCTAGCTCTCTCCCGAATGGATACATTTGCCTGGAGAGCCCAGAACTAATGTCACTTAGGCAGAGGGTAAGCAGAGGGCAGCTGAGCAGGCACACCCCTTCATTTTACTATGCTCCCAGGTGGGTTCTGGGAGGAAAAAGGCATCATTATTCCAGCAAGATCATCTTCACTTAGGCCACCGCCACTGAGGTTTACAAAGCAGGTTGTGACACTTTCTGAGGCGTAGGTGGCCAGGCCTATGTGGAAGAGCACAGATCCTAACCCTAAGCTGTGTGGGTGGCTGCACCAGAGGGGCTGCATAGGACATAGGGCTGTGCCCGTAAGGGCTGTGGTCGCGTTTGGGAGCGTTAGGGACGCGTGGAGGACGCAGGGCGCAGACCTCTGCCCGTTTCGCTCCAGAATTAGGCCCTGGTTGTCAGTGGCTGAGCCAGCCACTCCAAAATTGAGGAAGTTCAAGACAGTAAGCAGCCCTCTCACCCCCAGGGCAAAGAGTGGGAAAGGCTCGCTATATTAAAGAGTCTTTCAAATCTTTCACTTTTGAGAGCAGAGGGTTTACATTTAAAAATCATGAACAAGCAGCAATAAGAAAGCTTACAGTAGCACAGGACAGAAGACTGCCCTGCGCATATCAATACACCCCAATGACAAAGTCAAAGATTTAACTGACCTGCTTAGCTATTAGTGGCTCACACCTCACAATGATTATCATCTCTCCGTGAAACAAAACATCCTCTGAATTGGGGTGAAAGATAGATCTAATGTGCCAAAGGAAGGCAACATGGAAATTCAGGTTCCTGCTCTCAGAGGAAGGAGGGTCGACAGCCCAATGGGTTAATGCACCTACTGCAGCCTCCTATGTGTAGCCTGCAGGCGACACATTCAGTTGCTGGTGAGATGCTGATACAGGTTTGCTTGCTATGCAGGGGCCTGTGGTCACCACACAGCACTTCCAGAAGGTGTCCTGTTTGAGTCCCAGTGCAATTAGTGTATCAACCATGACCCGTAGATTACACCTTTTCCCCTCATTTTTGTCCAGTCCGTTGGGGCCAGAGAGACAAGCTTTTGTATGGGTGTGTTACCAAGGCCAGAGTGCAGAAAACAAAGGCACAACTGTTAGTGGGAACGCAGGTATTGAAGGGGCATTAGCTGTTGGCTGATCGCGCAGGGCAATGAATACCCATTTTCAATAAAAACATTTTTTTAAAAAAAATAGGTCCCCTGGAGATACCAGGCAGGGGATTAGAACTCAGGTCCCCAGCACTCCGAGACCAAGCACTTACCACCTGAGTCACTGGAGGCTGCTCTTCTGAAATTAGCTTTTGGGCATATATATCTTTCTCCAGCATGCCCCTGTGAGCATTCCCATTTGCATTGTGAAACATGTTCACTGAAGCCAACGAGGATAGAACATCTGGCCCCCCGCGCCGACAAATATCAGCTAACTGCAGTGGCCTAGAGGTTAAGTGCTTGCGTTACAGAGCTGGCGGCCTGGGTTCGAGTCCTGCTTTCGGCACATAAACAGAATAGTTGGACAATCTCCTTGTACAGTTGCTGGTACACGCACTCCTCCCAAAAGGTACAGTGGCCATGTAATGAGTTCCCTGGTAAAAGGAGGGTGGAAGAAAGCAGAAAGCAGAGAGGTGAGAAAGTGCAGGCTAAAGGGGGAGGTAGGGCTGGACCACTGGATCCCTGGGGAGAGGAGGAAGGGCTGGGTGAGTAGGGGTAGGTCTAGAGGGGCATGGGGATGTAGGATAAAGTGGGCCCTGGGGTCGGTGTCATGGGGAAGAGGGCCGTGGAGGGTGGGGATTTGTAAAAGAGGGTCCTAATGTGAGGAAGGGTGCACTGAAGAGGGGGAAAAAGGGTGTTGAGAGAAGAATGGACTCCACAACAATGGGCTGACTTTTTTGTTTCGTCCAGCGCTAGCTCCCCCCACCTCCACTTCCTTTATTTACCCTGCATTTCCTCGCCTCCACAGTCCCACCTCTCTGCTTTCTTCACCCTCCACCCTGGAACTCTTTACATAACCACTGACCCTTTTAGAAGGAGTGTGGGTACCCGCAATTTATGCACCGAAAGCAGGACTCGAACCCAGGCCGCCTGTGCTATAACGCAAGCACTTAATCTCTAGGCCACTGCAGTTTGCTGATATTGGCTGGTGCGGGGGGGTACGGGGGGGGCGGGGTGGGGGCAGATGTTCAATCCCTGTTGGCTTCAGTGAACATGGTTCACAATGCAAATGGCTATGCTCACAGGGGCATGCTGGAGAAAGATATATACGCCCAAAAGCTATCCTTAGAAGCATAGCCTCCAGTGGCTCAAGTGGCATGTGCTTTGTTTCATATTGCTGGGGACCTGGATTCTAATCCACTGTCTGGTATATCCTGGGGATAAAAAAAAAAATGCTTTTATTGAAAACGGGTATGTATTGCCCTGCGCGATATGTGATCAGCCAACAGCTAATGCCCCTTCTATACCTGCGTTCCCACTAACAGTTGTGCCTTTGTTTTCTGCACTCTGGCCTTGGTAACACACCCATACAAAAGCTTGTCTCTCTGGCCCCAACTGACTGGAACATAACGAGGGGAAAAGGTATAATCTACGGTCATGGTTGATACACTAATTGCACTGGGACTCAAGCAGGACACCTTCAGCCCTTCTTACCCGTCTCACAGCACCTCCCATAAGTGAGAAATGCATCTTTTGTTGGTAGATTTCCTTCCTGAGGCTTAGCTATTCCTGCATTCCTTTTCAAAGGGCCATAGAAGAGAGCAAAAAAAGGAGAAGGCATAATAGAGCAGGAATTAGGCGGAAGCCGAGCGGCCAGGGAGGTTGGCAGTAAAAGAAACAGGGCCTGCCTGGCAGAGAGTTAGAAGTTAGGGAACACAACAATGAGCAAGGGACAAGGAAAGATGTATCAGGCATGCAGTTCTCTGAGTCTTCCCGACTGTGCCTGCAGAAAGAGACGTCCTATTCCTAGCTCTCTCCCGAATGGATACATTTGCCTGGAGAGCCCAGAACTAATGTCACTTAGGCAGAGGGTAAGCAGAGGGCAGCTGAGCAGGCACACCCCTTCATTTTACTATGCTCCCCGGTGGGTTCTGGGAGGAAAAAGGCATCATTATTCCAGCAAGATCATCTTCACTTAGGCCACCGCCACTGAGGTTTACAAAGCAGGTTGTGACACTTTCTGAGGCCTAGGTGGCCAGGCCTATGTGGAAGAGCACAGATCCTAACCCTAAGCTGTGTGGGTGGCTGCACCAGAGGGGCTGCATAGGACATAGGGCTGTGCCCGTAAGGGCTGTGGTCGCGTTTGGGAGCGTTAGGGACGCGTGGAGGACGCAGGGCACAGACCTCTGCCCGTTTCGCTCCAGAATTAGGCCCTGGTTGTCAGTGGCTGAGCCAGCCACTCCAAAATTGAGGAAGTTCAAGACAGTAAGCAGCCCTCTCACCCCCAGGGCAAAGAGTGGGAAAGGCTTGCTATATTAAAGAGTCTTTCAAATCTTTCACTTTTGAGAGCAGAGGGTTTACATTTAAAAATCATGAACAAGCAGCAATAAGAAAGCTTACAGTAGCACAGGACAGAAGACTGCCCTGCGCATATCAATACACCCCAATGACAAAGTCAAAGATTTAACTGACCTGCTTAGCTATTAGTGGCTCACACCTCACAATGATTATCATCTCTCCGTGAAACAAAACATCCTCTGAATTGGGGTGAAAGATAGATCTAATGTGCCAAAGGAAGGCAACATGGAAATTCAGGTTCCTGCTCTCAGAGGAAGGAGGGTCGACAGCCCAATGGGTTAATGCACCTACTGCAGCCTCCTATGTGTAGCCTGCAGGTGACACATTCAGTTGCTGGTGAGATGCTGATACAGGTTTGCTTGCTATGCAGGGGCCTGTGGTCACCACACAGCACTTCCAGAAGGTGTCCTGTTTGAGTCCCAGTGCAATTAGTGTATCAACCATGACCCGTAGATTACACCTTTTCCCTTCATTTTTGTCCAGTCCGTTGGGGCCAGAGAGACAAGCTTTTGTATGGGTGTGTTACCAAGGCCAGAGTGCAGAAAACAAAGGCACAACTGTTAGTGGGAACGCAGGTATTGAAGGGGCATTAGCTGTTGGCTGATCGCGCAGGGCAATGAATACCCATTTTCAATAAAAACATTTTTTTTTAAAAAAAATAGGTCCCCTGGAGATACCAGACAGGGGATTAGAACTCAGGTCCCCAGCACTCAGAGACCAAGCACTTACCACCTGAGTCACTGGAGGCTGCTTTTCTGAAATTAGCTTTTGGGCATATATATCTTTCTCCAGCATGCCCCTGTGAGCATTCCCATTTGCATTGTGAAACATGTTCACTGAAGCCAACGAGGATAGAACATCTGGCCCCCCGCGCCGACAAATATCAGCTAACTGCAGTGGCCTAGAGGTTAAGTGCTTGCGTTACAGAGCTGGCGGCCTGGGTTCGAGTCCTGCTTTCGGCACATAAACAGAATAGTTGGACAATCTCCTTGTACAGTTGCTGGTACACGCACTCCTCCCAAAAGGTACAGTGGCCATGTAATGAGTTCCCTGGTAAAAGGAGGGTGGAAGAAAGCAGAGAGATGCTAAAGGGGGAGGTAGGGCTGGACCACTGGATCCCTGAGGAGAGGAGGAAGGGCTGGGTGAGTAGGGGTAGGTCTAGAAGGGCATGGGGATATAGGATAAAGTGGGCCCTGGGGTCGGTGTCATGGGGAAGAGGGCCCTGAATTGTGGAGGGTGGGGATTTGTAAAGGAGGGTCCTAATGTGAGGAAGGGTGCATTGAAGAGAGGGAAAAAGGGTGTTGAGAGAAGAATGGACTCCACAACAATGGGCTGACTTTTTTGTTTCGTCCAGCGCTAGCTCCCCCCACCTCCACTTCCTTTATTTACCCTGCATTTCCTCGCCTCCACAGTCCCACCTCTCTGCTTTCTTCACCCTCCACCCTGGAACTCTTTACATAACCACTGACCCTTTTAGAAGGAGTGTGGGTACCCGCAATTTATGCACCGTAAGCAGGACTCGAACCCAGGCCGCCTGTGCTATAACGCAAGCACTTAATCTCTAGGCCACTGCAGTTCGCTGATATTTGCTGGTGAGGGAGGTACGGGGGGGGGGCGGGGTGGGGGCAGATGTTCAATCCCTGTTGGCTTCAGTGAACATGGTTCACAATGCAAATGGCTATGCTCACAGGGGCATGCTGGAGAAAGATATATACGCCCAAAAGCTATCCTTGGAAGCATAGCCTCCAGTGGCTCAAGTGGCATGTGCTTTGTTACATATTGCTGGGGACCTGGGTTCTAATCCACTGTCTGGTATATCCTGGGGATAAAAAAAAAAATGCTTTTATTGAAAACGGGTATGTATTGCCCTGAGCAATATGTGATCAGCCAACAGCTAATGCCCCTTCTATACCTGCGTTCCCACTAACAGTTGTGCCTTTGTTTTCTGCACTCTGGCCTTGGTAACACACCCATACAAAAGCTTGTCTCTCTGGCCCCAACTGACTGGGAAATAACGAGGGGAAAAGGTATAATCTACGGTCAAGGTTGATACACTAATTGCACTGGGACTCAAACAGGACACCTTCAGCCCTTCTTACTCGTCTCACAGCACCTCCCATAAGTGAGAAATGCATCTTTTGTTGGTAGATTTCCTTCCTGAGGCTTAGCTATTCCTGCATTCCTTTTCAAAGGGCCATAGAAGAGAGCAAAAAAAGGAGAAGGCATAATAGAGCAGGAATTAGGTGGAAGGCGAGCGGCCAGGGAGGTTGGCAGTAAAAGAAACAGGGCCTGCCTGGCAGAGATTTAGAAGTTAGGGAACACAACAATGAGCAAGGGACAAGGAAAGATGTCTCAGGCATGCAGTTCTCTGAGTCTTCCCCACTGTGCCTGCAGAAAGAGACGTCCTATTCCTAGCTCTCTCCCGAATGGATACATTTGCCTGGAGAGCCCAGAACTAATGTCACTTAGGCAGAGGGTAAGCAGAGGGCAGCTGAGCAGGCACACCCCTTCATTTTACTATGCTCCCAGGTGGGTTCTGGGAGGAAAAAGGCATCATTATTCCAGCAAGATCATCTTCACTTAGGCCACCGCCACTGAGGTTTACAAAGCAGGTTGTGACACTTTCTGAGGCGTAGGTGGCCAGGCCTATGTGGAAGAGCACAGATCCTAACCCTAAGCTGTGTGGGTGGCTGCACCAGAGGGGCTGCATAGGACATAGGGCTGTGCCCGTAACGGCTGTGGTCGCGTTTGGGAGCGTTAGGGACGCGTGGAGGACGCAGGGCGCAGCCCTCTGCCCGTTTCGCTCCAGAATTAGGCCCTGGTTGTCAGTGGCTGAGCCAGCCACTCCAAAATTGAGGAAGTTCAAGACAGTAAGCAGCCCTCTCACCCCCAGGGCAAAGAGTGGGAAAGGCTCGCTATATTAAAGAGTCTTTCAAATCTTTCACTTTTGAGAGCAGAGGGTTTACATTTAAAAATCATGAACAAGCAGCAATAAGAAAGCTTACAGTAGCACAGGACAGAAGACTGCCCTGCGCATATCAATACACCCCAATGACAAAGTCAAAGATTTAACTGACCTGCTTAGCTATTAGTGGCTCACACCTCACAATGATTATCATCTCTCCGTGAAACAAAACATCCTCTGAATTGGGGTGAAAGATAGATCTAATGTGCCAAAGGAAGGCAACATGGAAATTCAGGTTCCTGCTCTCAGAGGAAGGAGGGTCGACAGCCCAATGGGTTAATGCACCTACTGCAGCCTCCTATGTGTAGCCTGCAGGCGACACATTCAGTTGCTGGTGAGATGCTGATACAGGTTTGCTTGCTATGCAGAGGCCTGTGGTCACCACACAGCACCTCCAGAAGGTGTCCTGTTTGAGTCCCAGTGCAATTAGTGTATCAACCATGACCCGTAGATTACACCTTTTCCCCTCATTTTTGTCCAGTCCGTTGGGGCCAGAGAGACAAGCTTTTGTATGGGTGTGTTACCAAGGCCAGAGTGCAGAAAACAAAGGCACAACTGTTAGTGGGAACGCAGGTATTGAAGGGGCATTAGCTGTTGGCTGATCGCGCAGGGCAATGAATACCCATTTTCAATAAAAACATTTTTTTTTAAAAAAAATAGGTCCCCTGGAGATACCAGCGAGGGGATTAAAACTCAGGTCCCCAGCACTCCGAGACCAAGCACTTACCACCTGAGTCACTGGAGGCTGCTCTTCTGAAATTAGCTTTTGGGCATATATATCTTTCTCCAGCATGCCCCTGTGAGCATTCCCATTTGCATTGTGAAACATGTTCACTGAAGCCAACGAGGATAGAACATCTGGCCCCCCGCGCCGACAAATATCAGCTAACTGCAGTGGCCTAGAGGTTAAGTGCTTGCGTTACAGAGCTGGCGGCCTGGGTTCGAGTCCTGCTTTCGACACATAAACAGAATAGTTGGACAATCTCCTTGTACAGTTGCTGGTACACACACTCCTCCCAAAAGGTACAGTGGCCATGTAATGAGTTCCCTGGTAAAAGGAGGGTGGAAGAAAGCAGAGAGGTGAGAAAGTGCAGGCTAAAGGGGGAGGTAGGGCTGGACCACTGGATCCCTGAGGAGAGGAGGAAGGGCTGGGTGAGTAGGGGTAGGTCTAGAGGGGCATGGGGATGTAGGATAAAGTGGGCCCTGGGGTCGGTGTCATGGGGAAGAGGGCCCTGAATTATGGAGGGTGGGGATTTGTAAAGGAGGGTCCTAATGTGAGGAAGGGTGCATTGAAGAGGGGGAAAAAGGGTGTTGAGAGAAGAATGGACTCCACAACAATGGGCTGACTTTTTTGTTTCGTCCAGCGCTAGCTCCCCCCACCTCCACTTCCTTTATTTACCCTGCATTTCCTCGCCTCCACAGTCCCACCTCTCTGCTTTCTTCACCCTCCACCCTGGAACTCTTTACATAACCACTGACCCTTTTAGAAGGAGTGTGGGTACCCGCAATTTATGCACCGAAAGCAGGACTCGAACCCAGGCCGCCTGTGCTATAACGCAAGCACTTAATCTCTAGGCCACTGCAGTTCGCTGATATTTGCTGGTGCGGGAGGTACGGGGGGGGCGGGGGGGGGGCAGATGTTCAATCCCTGTTGGCTTCAGTGAACATGGTTCACAATGCAAATGGCTATGCTCACAGGGGCATGCTGGAGAAAGATATATACGCCCAAAAGCTATCCTTAGAAGCATCGCCTCCAGTGGCTCAAGTGGCATGTGCTTTGTTTCATATTGCTGGGGACCTGGGTTCTAATCCACTGTCTGGTAAATCCTGGAGATAAAAAAAAAATGCTTTTATTGAAAACGGGTATGTATTGCCCTGCGCGATATGTAATCAGCCAACAGCTAATGCCCCTTCTATACCTGCGTTCCCACTAAGAGTTGTGCCTTTGTTTTGTGCACTCTGGCCTTGGTAACACACCCATACAAAAGCTTGTCTCTCTGGCCCCAACTGACTGGAAAATAACGAGGGGAAAAGGTATAATCTACGGTCATGGTTGATACACTAATTGCACTGGGACTCAAGCAGGACACCTTCAGCCCTTCTTACTCGTCTCACAGCACCTCCCATAAGTGAGAAATGCATCTTTTGTTGGTAGATTTCCTTCCTGAGGCTTAGCTATTCCTGCATTCCTTTTCAAAGGGCCATAGAAGAGAGCAAAAAAAGGAGAAGGCATAATAGAGCAGGAATTAGGTGGATGGCGAGCGGCCAGGGAGGTTGGCAGTAAAAGAAACAGGGCCTGCCTGGCAGAGAGTTAGAAGTTAGGGAACACAACAATGAGCAAGGGACAAGGAAAGATGTCTCAGGCATGCAGTTCTCTGAGTCTTCCCCACTGTGCCTGCAGAAAGAGACGTCCTATTCCTAGCTCTCTCCCGAATGGATACATTTGCCTGGAGAGCCCAGAACTAATGTCACTTAGGCAGAGGGTAAGCAGAGGGCAGCTGAGCAGGCACACCCCTTCATTTTACTATGCTCCCAGGTGGGTTCTGGGAGGAAAAAGGCATCATTATTCCAGCAAGATCATCTTCACTTAGGCCACTGAGGTTTACAAAGCAGGTTGTGACACTTTCTGAGGCCTAGGTGGCCAGGCCTATGTGGAAGAGCACAGATCCTAACCCTAAGCTGTGTGGGTGGCTGCACCAGAGGGGCTGCATAGGACATAGGGCTGTGCCCGTAAGGGCTGTGGTCGCGTTTGGGAGCGTTAGGGACGCGTGGAAGACGCAGGGCGCAGACCTCTGCCCGTTTCGCTTCAGAATTAGGCCCTGGTTGTCAGTGGCTGAGCCAGCCACTCCAAAATTGAGGAAGTTCAAGACAGTAAGCAGCCCTCTCACCCCCAGGGCAAAGAGTGGGAAAGGCTCGCTATATCAAGTGTCTTTCAAATCTTTCACTTTTGAGAGCAGAGGGTTTACATTTAAAAATCATGAACAAGCAGCAATAAGAAAGCTTACAGTAGCACAGGACAGAAGACTGCCCTGCGCATATCAATACACCCCAATGACAAAGTCAAAGATTTAACTGACCTGCTTAGCTATTAGTGGCTCACACCTCACAATGATTATCATCTCTCCGTGAAACAAAACATCCTCTGAATTGGGGTGAAAGATAGATCTAATGTGCCAAAGGAAGGCAACATGGAAATTCAGGTTCCTGCTCTCAGAGGAAGGAGGGTCGACAGCCCAATGGGTTAATGCACCCACTGCAGCCTCCTATGTGTAGCCTGCAGGCGACACATTCAGTTGCTGGTGAGATGCTGATACAGGTTTGCTTGCTATGCAGGGGCCTGTGGTCACCACACAGCACCTCCAGAAGGTGTCCTGTTTGAGTCCCAGTGCAATTAGTGTATCAACCATGACCCGTAGATTACACCTTTTCCCCTCATTTTTGTCCAGTCCGTTGGGGCCAGAGAGACAAGCTTTTGTATGGGTGTGTTACCAAGGCCAGAGTGCAGAAAACAAAGGCACAACTGTTAGTGGAAATGCAGGTGTTGAAGGGGCATTAGCTGTTGGCTGATCACATATCGCGCAGGGCAATACATACCCGTTTTCAATAAAAGCATTTTGTTTTTCCCCAGGATATACCAGACAGTGGATTAGAACCCAGGTCCTCAGCAATATGACACCAAGCACATGCTTGGAAGGGTGCATTGAAGAGGGGGAAAAAGGGTGTTGAGAGAAGAATGGACTCCACAACAATGGGCTGACTTTTTTGTTTCATCCAGCGCTAGCGCCCCCCACCTCCACTTCCTTTATTTACCCTGCATTTCCTCGCCTCCACAGTCCCACCTCTCTGCTTTCTTCACCCTCCACCCTAGAACTCTTTACATAACCACTGACCCTTTTAGAAGGAGTGTGGGTACCCGCAATTTATGCACCGAAAGCAGGACTCGAACCCAGGCCGCCTGTGCTATAACGCAAGCACTTAATCTCTAGGCCACTGCAGTTCGCTGATATTTGCTGGTGCGGGAGGGTACGGGGGGGCGGGGTGGGGGCAGATGTTCTATCCTTGTTGGCTTCAGTGAACATGGTTCACAATGCAAATGGCTATGCTCACAGGGGCATGCTGGAGAAAGATATATACGCCCAAAAGCTATTCTTAGAAACATAGCCTCCAGTGGCTCAAGTGGCATGTGCTTTGTTTCATATTGCTGGGGACCTGGGTTCTAATCCACTGTCTGGTATATCCTGGGGAAAAAAAAAATATGCTTTTATTGAAAACGGGTATGTATTGCCCTGCGCGATATGTGATCAGCCAACAGCTAATGCCCCTTCTATACCTGCCTTGCCACTAACAGTTGTGCCTTTGTTTTCTGCACTCTGGCCTTGGTAACACACCCATACAAAAGCTTGTCTCTCTGGCCCCAACTGACTGGAAAATAACGAGGGGAAAAGGTATAATCTACGGTCATGGTTGATACACTAATTGCACTGGGACTCAAACAGGACACCTTCAGTCCTTCTTACTCGTCTCACAGCACCTCCCATAAGTGAGAAATGCATCTTTTGTTGGTAGATTTCCTTCCTGAGGCTTAGCTATTCCTGCATTCCTTTTCAAAGGGCCATAGAAGAGAGCAAAAAAGGAGAAGGCATAATAGAGCAGGAATTAGGTGGAAGGCGAGCGGCCAGGGAGGTTGGCAGTAAAAGAAACAGGGCCTGCCTGGCAGAGAGTTAGAAGTTAGGGAACACAACAATGAGCAAGGGACAAGGAACGATGTCTCAGGCATGCAGTTCTCTGAGTCTTCCCCACTGTGCCTGCAGAAAGAGACGTCCTATTCCTAGCTCTCTCCCGAATGGATACATTTGCCTGGAGAGCCCATAACTAATGTCACTTAGGCAGAGGGTAAGCAGAGGGCAGCTGAGCAGGCACACCCCTTCATTCTACTATGCTCCCAGGTGGGTTCTGGGAGGAAAGAGGCATCATTATTCCAGCAAGATCATCTTCACTTAGGCCACCGCCACTGAGGTTTACAAAGCAGGTTGTGACACTTTCTGGGGCCTAGGTGGCCAGGCCTATGTGGAAGAGCACAGATCCTAACCCTAAGCTGTGTGGGTGGCTGCACCAGAGGGGCTGCATAGGACATAGGGCTGTGCCAGTAAGGGCTGTGGTCGCGTTTGGGAGCGTTAGGGACGCGTGGAGGACGCAGGGCGCAGACCTCTGCCCGTTTCGCTCCAGAATTAGGCCCTGGTTGTCAGTGGCTGAGCCAGCCACTCCAAAATTGAGGAAGTTCAAGACAGTAAGCAGCCCTCTCACCCCCAGGGCAAAGAGTGGGAAAGGCTCGCTATATCAAGAGTCTTTCAAATCTTTCACTTTTGAGAGCAGAGTGTTTACATTTAAAAATCATGAAGAAGCAGCAATAAGAAAGCTTACAGTAGCACAGGACAGAAGACTGCCCTGCGCATATCAATACACCCCAATGACATAGTCAAAGATTTAACTGACCTGCTTAGCTATTAGTGGCTCACACCTCACAATGATTATCATCTCTCCGTGAAACAAAACATCCTCTGAATTGGGGTGAAAGATAGATCTAATGTGCCAAAGGAAGGCAACATGGAAATTCAGGTTCCTGCTCTCAGAGGAAGGAGGGTCGACAGCCCAATGGGTTAATGCACCCACTGCAGCCTCCTATGTGTAGCCTGCAGGCGACACATTCAGTTGCTGGTGAGATGCTGATACAGGTTTGCTTGCTATGCAGGGGCCTGTGGTCACCACACAGCACCTCCAGAAGGTGTCCTGTTTGAGTCCCAGTGCAATTAGTGTATCAACCATGCCCCGTAAATTACACCTTTTCCCCTCATTTTTGTCCAGTCCGTTGGGGCCAGAGAGACAAGCTTTTGTATGGGTGTGTTACCAAGGCCAGAGTGCAGAAAACAAAGGCACAACTGTTAGTGGGAACGCAGGTGTTGAAGGGGCATTAGCTGTTGGCTAATCACATATCGCGCAGGGCAATACATACCCGTTTTCAATAAAAGCATTTTGTTTTTCCCCAGGATATACCAGACAGTGGATTAGAACCCAGGTCCTCAGCAATATGACACCAAGCACATGCTTGGAAGGGTGCATTGAAGAGGGGGAAAAAGGGTGTTGAGAGAAGAATGGACTCCACAACAATGGGCTGACTTTTTTGTTTCATCCAGCGCTAGCTCCCCCCACCTCCACTTCCTTTATTTACCCTGCATTTCCTCGCCTCCACAGTCCCACCTCTCTGCTTTCTTCACCCTCCACCCTAGAACTCTTTACATAACCACTGACCCTTTTAGAAGGAGTGTGGGTACCCGCAATTTATGCACCGAAAGCAGGACTCGAAAACAGGCCGCCTGTGCTATAACGCAAGCACTTAATCTCTAGGCCACTGCAGTTCGCTGATATTTGCTGGTGCGGGGGAGGTACGGGGGGGCGGGGTGGGGGCAGATGTTCTATCCCTGTTGGCTTCAGTGAACATGGTTCACAATGCAAATGGCTATGCTCACAGGTGCATGCTGGAGAAAGATATATACGCCCAAAAGCTATTCTTAGAAACATAGCCTCCAGTGGCTCAAGTGGCATGTGCTTTGTTTCATATTGCTGGGGACCTGGGTTCTAATCCACTGTCTGGTATATCCTGGGGAAAAAATAAATATGCTTTTATTGAAAACGGGTATGTATTGCCCTGCGCGATATGTGATCAGCCAACAGCTAATGCCCCTTCTATACCTGCTTTCCCACTAACAGCTGTGCCTTTGTTTTCTGCACTCTGGCCTTGGTAACACACCCATACAAAAGCTTGTCTCTCTGGCCCCAACTGACTGGAAAATAACGAGGGGAAAAGGTATAATCTACGGTCATGGTTGATACACTAATTGCACTGGGACTCAAACAGGACACCTTCAGCCCTTCTTACTCGTCTCACAGCACCTCCCATAAGTGAGAAATGCATCTTTTGTTGGTAGATTTCCTTCCTGAGGCTTAGCTATTCCTGCATTCCTTTTCAAAGGGCCATAGAAGAGAGCAAAAAAGGAGAAGGCATAATAGAGCAGGAATTAGGTGCAAGGCGAGCGGCCAGGGAGGTTGGCAGTAAAAGAAACAGGACCTGCCTGGCAGAGAGTTAGAAGTTAGGGAACACAACAATGAGCAAGGGACAAGGAAAGATGTCTCAGGCATGCAGTTCTCTGAGTCTTCCCCACTGTGCCTGCAGAAAGAGACGTCCTATTCCTAGCTCTCTCCCGAATGGATACATTTGCCTGGAGAGCCCAGAACTAATGTCACTTAGGCAGAGGGTAAGCAGAGGGCAGCTGAGCAGGCACACCCCTTCATTTTACTATGCTCCCAGGTGGGTTCTGGGAGGAAAAAGGCATCATTATTCCAGCAAGATCATCTTCACTTAGGCCACCGCCACTGAGGTTTACAAAGCAGGTTGTGACACTTTCTGGGGCCTAGGTGGCCAGGCCTACGTGGAAGAGCACAGATCCTAACCCTAAGCTGTGTGGGTGGCTGCACCAGAGGGGCTGCATAGGACATAGGGCTGTGCCCGTAAGGGCTGTGGTCGCGTTTGGGAGCGTTAGGGACGCGTGGAGGACGCAGGGCGCAGACCTCTGCCCGTTTAGCTCCAGAATTAGGCCCTGGTTGTCAGTGGCTGAGCCAGCCACTCCAAAATTGAGGAAGTTCAAGGCAGTAGGGAGCCCTCTCACCCCCAGGGCAAAGAGTGGGAAAGGCTCGCTATATTAAAGAGTCTTTCAAATCTTTCACTTTTGAGAGCAGAGGGTTTACATTTAAAAATCATGAACAAGCAGCAATAAGAAAGCTTACAGTAGCACAGGACAGAAGACTGCCCTGCGCATATCAATACACCCCAATGACAAAGTCAAAGATTTAACTGACCTGCTTAGCTATTAGTGCTCACAATGATTATCATCTCTCCGTGAAACAAAACATCCTCTGAATTGGGGTGAAAGATAGATCTAATGTGCCAAAGGAAGGCAACATGGAAATTCAGGTTCCTGCTCTCAGAGGAAGGAGGGTCGACAGCCCAATGGGTTAATGCACCTACTGCAGCCTCCTATGTGTAGCCTGCAGGCGACACATTCAGTTGCTGGTGAGATGCTGATACAGGTTTGCTTGCTATGCAGGGGCCTGTGGTCACCACACAGCACCTCCAGAAGGTGTCCTGTTTGAGTCCCAGTGCAATTAGTGTATCAACCATGACCCGTATATTACACCTTTTCCCCTCATTTTTGTCCAGTCCGTTGGGGCCAGAGAGACAAGCTTTTGTATGGGTGTGTTACCAAGGCCAGAGTGCAGAAAACAAAGGCACAACTGTTAGTGGGAACGCAGGTATTGAATGGGGCATTAGCTGTTGGCTGATCGCGCAGGGCAATGAATACCCATTTTCAATAAAAACATTTTTTTAAAAAAAAAAATAGGTCCCCTGGAGATACCAGCCAGGGGATTAAAACTCAGGTCCCCAGCACTCCGAGACCAAGCACTTACCACCTGAGTCACTGGAGGCTGCTCTTCTGAAATTAGCTTTTGGGCATATATATCTTTCTCCAGCATGCCCCTGTGAGCATTCCCATTTGCATTGTGAAACATGTTCACTGAAGCCAACGAGGATGGAACATCTTGCCCCCCGCGCCGACAAATATCAGCTAACTGCAGTGGCCTAGAGGTTAAGTGCTTGCGTTACAGAGCTGGCGGCCTGGGTTCGTAGACCTGCTTTCGGCACATAAACAGAATAGTTGCACAATCTCCTTGTACAGTTGCCGGTACACACACTCCTCCCAAAAGGTACAGTGGCCATGTAATGAGTTCCCCGGTAAAAGGAGGGTGGAAGAAAGCAGAGAGGTGAGAAAGTGCAGGAGGAGGCGGGGCAGGCTAAAGGGGGAGGTAGGGCTGGACCACTGGGTCCCTGGGGAGAGGAGGAAGGGCTGGGTGAGTAGGGGTAGGTCTAGAGGGGCATGGGGATGTAGGATAAAGTGGGCCCTGGGGTCGGTGTCATGGGGAAGAGGGCCCTGAATTGTGGAGGGTGGGGATTTGTAAAGGAGGGTCCTAATGTGAGGAAGGGTGCATTGAAGAGGGGGAAAAAGGGTGCTGAGAGAAGAATGGACTCCACAACAATGGGCTGACTTTTTTGTTTCATCCAGCGCTAGCTCCCCCCACCTCCACTTCCTTTATTTACCCTGCATTTCCTCGCCTCCACAGTCCCACCTCTCTGCTTTCTTCACCCTCCACCCTAGAACTTTTTACATAACCACTGACCCTTTTAGAAGGAGTGTGGGTACCCGCAATTTATGCACCGAAAGCAGGACTCGAACCCAGGCCGCCTGTGCTATAACGCAAGCACTTAATCTCTAGGCCACTGCAGTTCGCTGATATTTGCTGGTGCGGGAGGTAGGGGGGGGGCGGGGTGGGGCAGATGTTCTATCCCTGTTGGCTTCAGTGAACATGGTTCACAATGCAAATGGCTATGCTCACAGGGGCATGCTGGAGAAAGATATATACGCCCAAAAGCTATTCTTAGAAACATAGCCTCCAGTGGCTCAAGTGGCATGTGCTTTGTTTCATATTGCTGGGGATCTGGGTTCTAATCCACTGTCTGGTATATCCTGGGGGGAAAAAAAAAATATGCTCTTATTGAAAACGGGTATGTATTGCCCTGCGCAATATGTGATCAGCCAACAGCTAATGCCCCTTCTATACCTGCGTTCCCACTAACAGTTGTGCCTTTGTTTTCTGCACTCTGGCCTTGGTAACACACCCATACAAAAGCTTGTCTCTCTGGCCCCAACTGACTGGAAAATAACGAGGGGAAAAGGTATAATCTACGGTCATGGTTGATACACTAATTGCACTGGGACTCAAACAGGACACCTTCAGCCCTTCTTACTCGTCTCACAGCACCTCCCATAAGTGAGAAATGCATCTTTTGTTGGTAGATTTCCTTCCTGAGGCTTAGCTATTCCTGCATTCCTTTTCAAAGGGCCATAGAAGAGAGCAAAAAAGGAGAAGGCATAATAGAGCAGGAATTAGGTGGAAGGCGAGCGGCCAGGGAGGTTGGCAGTAAAAGAAACAGGGCCTGCCTGGCAGAGAGTTAGAAGTTAGGGAACACAACAATGAGCAAGGGACAAGGAAAGATGTCTCAGGCATGCAGTTCTCTGAGTCTTCCCCACTGTGCCTGCAGAAAGAGACGTCCTATTCCTAGCTCTCTCCCGAATGGATACATTTGCCTGGAGAGCCCAGAACTAATGTCACTTAGGCAGAGGGTAAGCAGAGGGCAGCTGAGCAGGCACACCCCTTCATTTTACTATGCTCCCAGGTGGGTTCTGGGAGGAAAAAGGCATCATTATTCCAGCAAGATCATTTTCACTTAGGCCACCGCCACTGAGGTTTACAAAGCAGGTTGTGACACTTTCTGGGGCCTAGGTGGCCAGGCCTACGTGGAAGAGCACAGATCCTAACCCTAAGCTGTGTGGGTGCTTGCACCAGAGGGGCTGCATAGGACATAGGTGTCATGATCTCTGCTTCCAAAAGGTCAGGGTTTTCCCAACTCCCTTGGAAGCAGATCCATAACTGTTACAGGGGAGAGGGCGCGGGCCCTTTAAGATAAAGCGAAAGTAAAAGGAAGGGAGGGGGGCGGGACGGGAGAAGGGAAGGGGAGGGACAGGAGGAGGGCAGAGTTGTAAGAAGAATAAAGGAAGTAAGACGTGTTCTGTGGCTCCGCGTACTCTGTAATTATTTGGGCCCCCTAATAAGGGCCATAACAACTGGCGACGAGCGGAGAGCACCCACGCAAGCCACAGAAGCCGCGGAGCTGCTGCGGAGGAGGATTGCGACGCCGCCCTCGGCGGCAACACGAAAGGTGGAGGAAGCATCGCGACCCAAGGAAGGGCTGCGGAGAGGGAGACACGCAGCGTTGCCTTCGGTAGGCAACGGAGGAAGGAAGCGGACGGCTGCTCGCGTCGGTGAGGAGGGCCGACGTCCAGGAGCAGCATAACCGTCAAGGGCGGAGTGATTTTTGCCTTCGGCAGGCAACGGAGGAAGGAAGCGGACAGCTGTTCGCGTCGGGGAGGAGGGCCGACGTCCAGGAGCAGCATAACCGTCAAGGGCGGAGTGATTCAGCGCGGCGAGCAGAGAGAGAGCGTCGCCCGCCATCCGGTAAAGGGAAGGAGGCCCTGAGGACACCGCGCGCACAGTGCAGATCCAGCATCGGACCAGCTCACGTGAGGAGAGGCACCACGTCCGACACGGTACGCGGGAGGGAGGCCCAACCTCCCTAATAAGCAGGACTGCACAGAGGGGGCACGCGCACACCCACCCATAAAGACACACGAGCACAAGTTTGTCCCGCCCACTTGAAAGCGAGGACCAAAAAAAAAAAAAAAAAAACAAAGGGGGCAACGAGCACGCCCCACGGTATACCCACATACCGGCCACGGCTGCACGTGGGAAATAAAGAAGATACCACGCCACCTCAACACACGACCACCGCACCATGTCCCAACAAGGAGCCGCTGCAACAGACAACACAGCACCTGCTGTTCCAAGCATCACCCCCACGAACCCTGTGTCATTTCTACGCCGTCCAAACCCCTTCCCGCTGGAGCCCCAGGAGAACCAGAGCCAGAGGTGGCAAGAATGGATGGAAGAGTTTGAAGAATTTATGAGAGCGGTCGGAAACCAAGATGCACCAAACAAACTGGACATCTTTATAAATCTGTTGGGGAAGGATATAAAGAGCATTATCAAAACCATCCCGATGGCCGAACGGGCAACGTACCCGAAGATCATCGAGGCCATCAATGGCTGCCTGGTAATAGCCCCCAACAGGGACTATGAATGATATACCTTTAATCAGTGCACCCAAATGCCGCAGGAAACAATTGGTTAATTCATACTGCGCCTACAGCGGAAAATTGCCTACTGTGATTTCGCAAACTTTAACGATGAAGAAGCTATTCGCCTGAGGGTCATTGAGGGCTGACTGTCCTCGATATTTCGCAAACACCTGCTAAAGAAGCCGCTGCCCCTGAAGGAGATAGCAGACCTAGCCAGGGTATATGAGAGGGTTGACGCCCAGGCTGCACACATGGAGAACCCAAAGAAGAATGAGATGGTAGCGACCATTACATCCAGCCCACAAAGTCGCCAACCTAGTACAGCATACAAGCAAGACCAGTGGAACATGATGAGATGTACAACCCCAGAAAGGCAATGCTACCGCTGCGGATTTGAATTCCCGCATAAAGGTCAGTGCCCCGCAATAGGGCAAATGTGCATGAGGTGTGGTCAAGAGAACCATTTCCAGAGCATGTGCCGGGAGAAAACACCACTCTTACCCGCATACCGGCCCCCGAGCCAACAGGCACAGACGAGACGGTTCGAGCCCCCAAGACCTTTCAACTCTCGGCCTCATCCAGAACGAGAAAGCACCAGGAACAACAACCCCAAGCCCACGACCAACTCAGGGTTTATCAGAGCAGTGGAGAACCTACAAGTAGCGGCCACCGACGAAAACTACCCCAGCCAGGAACAAATATATCAAATGCAGGCCTACCCCGAGGAAGTACTGTACAGAGAGAACAGTACGAGAGACCCACATGAAAGAGAAACCAGCACGAGAGACCAGTATGAAAACCCACACTTTGTGAACCAATCACCAGAACAGGAACAATGCGCAGAATACGACCGGTACAGCAGAGAGTACGTTCGGCTCATCTCCGAAGCCTCAGATGACAGCACAGCACCCAGAGTGACAGTCCATCTGGGAGGAGCCGATACCTCATTCCTAATAGACACTGGCGCCACCGTCAACATTATGAGCCACCTGACATACACCCGCCTGATGGACATTTTCCAGTTGCAACCCTCATATGCCAACATATTTCAGTGGGGAGCTACCCAACCACTACTCTTAAAAGGTCAGTTCGCATGTGACCTGATCCACCGAGGAAACAGAGCACGAACGGTGATTCACGTCATCCACAGCCCGGCGAAAGGGAGATGTCTACTAAGTCACAAAACGGCCGTCGCCCTGCACCTCATCGACATCAACTATAACGAGTCGGAAACGATCCAGGGGATCCCACCCGATTCCCAGATCATACAAACCATTAACCAAGAACCACTGACCATCGCGACACTGAAGACCAAATATCCAACCCTATTTGAAGGAGTGGGCATGCTGAAAAACCAGGTCATCAAGTTGCACATTGACCCGTCGGTACGACCAGTGCCACAACACCCTAGGCGCATAGGATTTCACTTGCAAGCGAAAGTCACTCACGAACTACAAACACTCCTGGACAATGACATTATCGAGAGAGCCACAGGGCCCACACCGTGGGTATCCCCACTGGTCGTAGTCCCCAAAGCAGATGGACGCCTCCGCCTCTGCGTAGACATGTAGACATGTGGATCCCCAACACGGCAATCCAACGGGAGAGGCACCCAGGCCCGAACATCGAAGACATGCTAATTAGGCTCAACCAGGCCACGAAATTCTCAAAGTCGGACCTCAACCAGGGGTACCACCAGCTGGTCATCGACCCTGAATTACAACCTTCACGACCCACGAAGGTCTATTTCGATACAAACGGCTGAATTTCGGCATCTCGTCTGCTGCGGAGATATTTCAAGAAACGATCCACAGACTAATCAGCCCAGTCACCAACGCGTTCACTTACAGCGACGACATCCTCATATTCGGAGTCACCCAGGAACAATACGACGCAGCGCTACATCAAGTCTGCAACATCCTCCATGAGTCAGGGCTCACGCTGAACTGTCATAAGTGTGAGATTAACACCCACACCCTATGTTTCTTTGGCCACGTCTTCTCGAGCCAAGGCCTCACAGCCGACCCTGACAAAACCCGCGCCATTACAAACCTACCTGACCCAAAGGACACATCGGAGCTCCGCTCCTTCCTGGGCATGGCAGGGTACTGCGCACGCTACCTCCCGCAATACGCCTCACTCACGAGCCCACTCAGACAGCTACTGAAGAAAGATCAACCCTTCACATGGACGGACCAGTGCCGGCAGGCGTTCTCCTCTATCAAACAGGAACTAGCCACAAATAGACGACTAGCGTACTTCAATCCGAACTGGCACACTGAAATCACCGTGGACGCCAGCCCGGTGGGGCTTGGGGCCATACTGGCTCAAACGGACCCACGGGACAACACCAAGTCCCACATCGTTGCGTACGCCAGTCGGGCGTTGAATGCCACCGAACAAGCATACTCACAAGCGGAACGGGAAAGCCTGGCAGCAGTGTGGGCTTGCGAGAAATTCCACCATTTCATCATTGGACACACATTTACTCTTGTAACGGATCACCAAGCCCTACTGGCCCTCTTTGGAAACCCTAAAATCAAAATGCCCCCACGCATTGAGCGATGGGGCATCCGCCTCCAAGAATATGACTATAAAATTATACACAAGCCCGGCGGAGACGCAAACCCAGCGGACTATTTGTCTCGCCACCCAGACGGTGCAGCAGACACCACCATGCAGAGAGAAGCGGATGAATACATTGCTTATCTGTCGCTAAACGCCCTTCCCCCAGCCATAACTGCACACCTGTTTGCGGAAAAGAGCAGGGCGGACCCCACCATCAGAGCAGCAGTACACCTCACCGACACGAACAAATGGCGACTGGCTGCCAACGGACACTTTGAGCTGGGGGGAGAGGGGGAAGTGGACAAAAGAGACCTAGCCAGGCTAGAACGAATACACAACGAACTGGCCACAACAAGACAAGGCACGCTACTCAGAGGGAACCGCCTGGTAGCTCCCAAGAGCCTAAGGAAGTCACTGGTTATGATTGCACACGAAGGCCATAGAGGCGTGGCCAACACGAAAAAGATACTGCAAAACCAAGTGTGGTTCCCCCACATGGACACCATCGTGGAAGACACCCTAAAGCATTGCGTCTCATGCCAGATAAACGCAGCCGGATCACCACCCTGCCCACTGCAAATAGTCCCGCTCCCAGACGGACCGTGGCAAAGAGTAGCACTCGACTTCTATGGTCCACTGGAAGAAGGAGGATACCTCCTAGTGGCCATAGATGAGTACTCATGCTTCCCACTCGTGAAACATGTGCAATCCACAGCTTTTCATCATGTAGTGGGCACAATAGATGAGCTATTCAGCGAGTGGGGCATTCCCAACACAGTAAAAACAGACAATGGGTCCCCATTCCAAGGTTTAGAGTTTAAGAAGTTCGCAGCACACCTTGGGTTCCACCACCAGAAGATCACCCCGCTCTGGCCCCAGGCTAACGGAATGGTGGAACGCTTTATGGCAAATATCAAACGCACACGCCAGAAAGCGGCGACAGATCAAGCCTCGATGCCGCAAGCCATCTCACAGATGTTACAGAGTTACCGGCACACACCGCATGAGGCCACCGGCCACACCCCGGCGGAACTCATGATCAAATACAAGCCGCGATCCCGACTTCCCCAACTCGAAGACTACACACCAGCCGAGGATGATGAGATAAGACGGTGAGAGGCAGAGAAAAGACAAAAGGCCAAAGAATGGGCTGACAGGAAACGGAAAGCGAAAGAACCGGTATTCCCGATCGGAGAAACAGTGCTGGTCCGGCAAGCCTTACGCCGGAAAACGGACTCAAGACACCACCCCGAACCGATGATAGTGACCAACGTGAAGGGACCCATGGTCACTGCAATAGGGGATCAGGCCGAGATAACCCGAAACGCATCATTCTTCAGGCAAATGCTCCAGGATGATATGGCCGAGGGTCCGTCCTTAGAAGAAGAAGACCCCGAAGATCCCGAGATGCCCCCAGACCCACCCGAAGCACCGGAACCAGATAACATGAGCCTTGAAAGGAACGGGCCACCCGGACGGCCCCAAAGATCAGCCAGAAGGCCCACCCGGCTCATCGAAGAAATGTAGACCGTGGACTCAATCGATAAGTAAGGGGGGGGTGTTACAGGGGAGAGGGCGCGGGCCCTTTAAGATAAAGCGAAAGTAAAAGGAAGGGAGGGGGGCGGGACGGGAGAAGGGAAGGGGAGGGACAGGAGGAGGCCAGAGTTGTAAGAAGAATAAAGGAAGTAAGACGTGTTCTGTGGCTCAACGTACTCTGTAATTATTTGGGCCCCCTAATAAGGGCCATAACAATAACCCAGGTTCCGAGTGCCAACCAGTCCCAATTGGGACCTTTTGGACCCAGTCCTGGCGCCAGTGGCACCAGGCTCATAAATATGCCCAGTCCCAGCGCTGGAAGCGCCAGGCTCATAATGCTTGGGTGGACTTACCTGCAGCAGACCATGCTGCTTACTTGCCTGCCAGTTGAGCCTCTGATCCTCTTCTGTTTGGAACTACTTTTCCTGTTGGGTGGGGCAGGAGCCACTCCCTAGATTCAGAACACTGGAACTCTTCTGGAAAGCAGGAACTCTTTTCTTACCTAGGCGTGGCTGTGGAAGGAGACACCTAAGCACTACAGGAGGCTATTTAAACCACACCCGATGGATGAATCTTGCTTTGCGTTATTCTGCATCCTCTGCAGCAGAACGCTCATCGTGTCTTCTGCATCTGATCCTGGGCCTAAGGAAAAAGGCTTACCATCCTGAATCCAGTCTTCAGCAACACCTATAAAGACAAGAAAGAACAGGTTAGCATTACGGTCTTCAGTGACAGCTCTTCACTTACCTGGTCCATCGGCTGTCACCAACGCCTCGCGCTGCATTCCGGCATCTGAAAGACAAAGGCTTACCTACTCTTCGTGCGCTCCGGAGGTCTTCACACTGCATTCCGGCATCTGAAAGACAAAAGCTTACCAACTCTTCGCACGCTCGGGAGGCCTTCGGCGCTGCATCCCGCATCTGAAAGACAAAACAAGGTGCGTTTAAAGACATTGGGGAACTTTAATACTCACGTGCCATTACTCCTTTCCACATCTAACCCAGTGGGTATTCCGGCACCCTGCAGCCGCTCCGAACTTGTACCTGCAAAATAAAAAGACAGTTAGAGCGCATCGTGAAGCAGGCAACAAGCGCTTACTTACGTGCTTCCAGGCGCTTCTATTCATCACACGGGCTCCATCTTCAACTCACTTCAGCCCGTCATCCGCCATCGCCGGAACCCTGCAAAACAAGAAACATCATTACTAAAGACTTTAAAGACATTAGAATTACTCGAAACTTACCGTTCGTGCAGTAAACGACGGACAGCAGTCCTCTGAAGTCAAGAGGCCTGCTCCCCTTATCCAGTGAAGAAACTGGTTACAGCACCCTGCCCCGAGGCAGATGGAGAGCATGGCGTTCACTTACCTAAGGTGAGAGCGTTAACCTTTGGGGTTCTACAGGAGAAGAGAAAGGGAAGAAGAGAGAGACATTCAATAACCCAGTTCCTTAATCCCATATTTTCTATCTGCAGACATTTTACCCTTCGAGTCAGACATACAGTGCACAGAGGTCCAGCCCAAAGAGCCAGCCGTGTGTTACACATCACCTTTGAAGATACGGTATACGCCCAGTCAAGACCGGCGCCTCTACGGGAATCAGGTGAGCGTTACAGAACGCAAAGCCTACCACAAAACTCCCGTCCAGGCGCTGTGGAAACCTCGGATACCGACCAGCTAGCCCAGTTACTTGGGGAACTGAGGGCAGAAGTGCATGCAGCCCGTCAGCAAACGAACGCTCTAAGAAGGGAACTGATTATTTCCAAGGAGCGAACAGATGATCTCGCTAGACAATTGCTACAGTCACAAGCCGGACAGACCCCGTTACCCGCATCTGGGGGAAATCTTCCTTCTACATCCTCTATGAATCCAGTGCAGATCAACCTACCTGGGAATGTATCTCTGGCTCCGCCCGAACGATTTTCTGGTGACCCAAAGAGGTTTGCAGTATTCATCAATCAGTGCCGGTTGCATTTCTTATGCCGGCCAGCAGCCTTTCCAACTGATCAAGCTAAAGTAGCTTTCGTGCTTTCGTACCTTAGTGGCAATGCGGCAGACTGGTCGATCCCTCTAGTAAATCAAGATGATCCGGTCCTCCATGATTTTCAAGCTTTTCAGCTCAGTATGGAAAAACTGTTCGCAAGACATTCACAGGGGCAGGCCTTGGACAATGAGCTTCTTTCGTTGCGACAAGGTAATCAAGACCTTTTGGCTTATATTGCGTCTTTCAACAGACTGATAGTGGAAACTCAATGGCCTGAGGACAAAAGGATTACGCTGTTTTATAGAGGTCTACGTGGAGAGCTCAAAGATGTGTTAGCCCAAGTAGTGAATCCCCCACAAGATTGTTCGGACTATATAGATTTAGTCGTTCAAATAGATCACAGACTGCAGAACAGGAAGGCCGATCGTTCCAAGTTTGATGCTCGAGTATTTTCCAAACCGCCAACTCCTTCCAAAGGAGTAGACTCCGGGGAACCCATGCAAATAGGGGGTCTGAAAGGTCCTCTAACACAAAAGGAGCGGGAAAGGAGAAAACAGTTGCAATTATGCCTCTATTGCGGAAACTCAGGGCACTTTCTTCGAGACTGTCCGGTGAAACCTGCCAAGAAGGCAGTAGGAGCTGCAGTTACCAAAGTTACAAACTCTGAGCAGGGAAACGACCTCGCCCGACAAGAATAGAGGTCCTCTTGCCGAGCGTGAAAACCAGTTCCGTGACCTCGCATTTCGTGATACCTATGGTCCTCATTAGCCCTGATAATCCGGATCGATTACATGCAATTGAAGCTTACGTCGACAGCGGTGCCATCGGCAATTATGTGGATCATGAAATGGTTTTGAGGATGAATTTAACTCTTTGTCCCAAGGCTGTAAAGGACGTCATTACTACGGTGGATGGTACGGAGATAGCCTCCGGGCCAGTAACGCATACCACTCAAGAGGTGACGCTAGTAAGTCAAGATGGACACCATGAGAAGTTCGTGTTCGATGTGATCAAGGCCCCTCAGTTTCAGATTATTCTAGGAATACCTTGGTTAGAGAAACACAATCCTCTGATCGATTGGCGAGCAAGAACGGTCCAGTTTCCAGAATGTGTCTCTACTTGTCACCCTCCACCTGGTGTTGCACTGGCAGCAATTTCTTCAGAGACTCCCCAGTTACCTCCCGAATACGTAGAATACCAAGATGTTTTCCGGAAGGATCAGGCTAACTCTCTACCTCCTCATAGGTCTTATGACTGCCAGATAGACCTGATACCTGGATCTACTCCTCCTTGTAGTAGAATTTATGCCCTCACCGAGCCTGAGAACCTTCACCTTCGACAATACCTGGATCAATACCTGGCAAATGGGTTTATTCGTCCTTCCAAGTCCCCTGCTTCTTCAGCTTTGTTCTTCGTTCCAAAAAAGGAAGGAGACCTTAGAACTTGTATAGATTATCGCTCCCTGAACCAGATCACCGTTAAGAATAGATATCCGTTACCTTTGATCCCTGAACTCCTGGACCAAGTCAGAAAAGCATGCATATATACAAAGCTGGATCTTAGAGGAGCTTACCACTTGGTACGAGTAAAAGAGGGCGATGAATGGAAGACGGCCTTCCGCACCAAGTATGGGCTATTTGAATATCAGGTCATGCCCTTCGGACTTTGCAATGCCCCGGCCGCCTTTCAATATTTTATGAACGATGTCCTCAGAGAGCTCATAGATGTGTGTGTTGTTGTTTACATTGACGACATCCTCGTTTATTCTTCATCGGAATCTGAACATCGGAAACACGTGAAAATGGTCCTCGAAAGATTGCGTCAACACAAACTTTTCGCTAAGTTGGAAAAATGTGTTTTCAACGTGACTGAAGTTGAATTCTTGGGATTCATATTATCACCTGGCGGAGTGCGTATGGATTCAAAGAAGGTCGATGCAGTTCTCAAATGGCCATCACCATCCTCTGTAAAAGGTGTGCAAAGCATGTTAGGCTTCGCTAACTTTTACCGCAGGTTTATCCCCGAATTCTCTCGAATAGTCCAGCCCATCACTGCCTTGTTAAAGAAAAACAAACGTTTTGAATGGTCTACCGAGGCGGAACAAGCTTTCCAGGATTTGAAGACTAAATTTATCTCTGCACCAATCTTAAAATACCCTCTCCCCGAACTCCCCTACATCGTGGAAACTGATGCTTCAAGCCTTGCCATGGGGGCAGTTCTATCACAAAAGGACCCGGTAACCAATCAGTTGCATCCCGTGGCATTTTGGTCCCGCAAATTCTCGCCTCCTGAAATCAATTACACGATTACTGACAAGGAACTTCTGGCTATCAAGTCTGCCTTTAGGGCTTGGCGGCATTATCTGCTGGGGGCCCGACACACCGTTACTGTGATTACGGATCACCGAAACCTGCAATATTTGAAAACCGCAAAAGCCCAATCCTCTAGACAACTCCGTTGGGCATTATTCTTTGCCGAGTTTGACTTCATAATTACCTATCGACCTGGTACAAAGAACGGTAAAGCTGATGCCCTTTCTCGGATGGGAGTGGAAGAACACTTGATCAACCCTAAGCCTGTACCAATCATTCCCGAACAAAGAATTCTGGGAGTAGTCGCCACAGAATCCATAGAGGAAGTTAAGGATAAAGCCAGGCAACTTGTAACTCCAGCAGACATACAGAATTGGCATCTGCAGGGAAAGGGCTTTGCAGTAAAGGACAACTTTTTGTATTTCCAAGAACGATTATACCTACCCAGCACAGATTTACAGAAAAAAGTAATCTCTTGTTATCACGATTCTTTAATGGAAGGACATCCCGGTATGGCCAAGACCTCAGAAAAGATCAAGCGCTACTTCTGGTGGCCGTCTTGGAAAAAAGATATCAGAGACTTTATAATGTCCTGTGGAGTATGCGCCCAAAACAAGAGTCAAAAGGAAAGACCAGCAGGCCTCTTACGCCCTATTGACATCCCACCTCGCCCTTGGCATACGCTTTCTATGGACTTCATCACCGATCTACCTCCATTCTCCGGATACAATAAGATTCTAGTAATCGTGGACTTATTCTCCAAGATGGCGCATTTCATTCCGCTCAAAGGCTTGCCAACAGCAGCAACTCTGGCCTGAGAATTTCTCAAAAATATCGTCCGACTGCACGGTTTTCCTTCGGTTCTAATTTCGGATCGAGGTAGTCAATTTATTTCTCATTTTTGGCGAAGTTGCTGTCGGTCGGCTCAAATTGATGTGAGACTATCGACCAGTCACCACCCTCAGACCGACGGACAAACCGAGAGGACCAATCAAACTCTGGAACAGTATTTACGCTGCATGCTGCAACAAACTGAAAAAACTTGGAAAGACATCCTTTGGATAGCCGAATATGCCTACAATAACTCTGTCCATTCGGGAACTGGGAAAACCCTGTTTTTTCTTTTGTACGGCAGTCACCCTCGAACCTCGGAGTTGGATCCCCTCCAAGATCTTGAAACACCAGCAGTAGACTAACTGCATTCTACAATCACCCAAGCCTTTAAGGAAGCTGTTTCTCACCTTCAAAGGGCTAAAGAACAATACAAGAAAGGAGCAGATCAACATCGGAAGGAAGCCCCTCAATATCAAGTAGGGGATCAAGTCTGGTTATCCACCAAATACCTACCTCCAAAAGGGCCACGCACATTCAACCCAAGATACCTTGGTCCCTATTCCATCACTACCATAGTAAACCCAGTAGCGGTCAAGTTGGACTTGCCCCCGCACATGAAGATACATCCGGTCTTCCACGTCTCTCTATTAAAACCCGTGCAACCTCAAACCCGACTAACTAAATCTCCAAAACCTATCCTAGTTGATGGAGAACTCGAGTTTGAAGTCAAAAGCATTCTGGACTCCAAGATCTCCAAATCTAAACTATTTTACCTAATTGACTGGAAAGACTACGGCTTCCAAGAGAGATCCTGGGAACCTGCTGAATATGTCCACGCTCCTCGCCTAATCAAAAGATTTCACCGAACATTTCCTGACAAGCCAAAACCCCCGGAGAAGCCCGGTTTGGGAGGGGCCTTGAGGGGGGTACTGTCATGATCTCTGCTTCCAAAAGGTCAGGGTTTTTCCAACTCCCTTGGAAGCAGATCCATAACCCAGGTTCCGAGTGCCAACCAGTCCCAATTGGGACCTTTTGGACCCAGTCCTGGCGCCAGTGGCACCAGGCTCATAAATATGCCCAGTCCCAGCGGTGGAAGCGCCGGGCTCATAATGCTTGGGTGGACTTACCTGCAGCAGACCATGCTGCTTACTTGCCTGCCAGTTGAGCCTCTGATCCTCTTCTGTTTGGAACTACTTTTCCTGTTGGGTGGGGCAGGAGCCACTCCCTAGATTCAGAACACTGGAACTCTTCTGGAAAGCAGGAACTCTTTTCTTACCTAGGCGTGGCTGTGGAAGGAGACACCTAAGCACTACAGGAGGCTATTTAAACCACACCCGATGGATGAATCTTGCTTTGCATTATTCTGCATCCTCTGCAGCAGAACGCTCATCGTGTCTTCTGCATCTGATCCTGGGCCTAAGGAAAAAGGCTTACCATCCTGAATCCAGTCTTCAGCAACACCTATAAAGACAAGAAAGAACAGGTTAGCATTACGGTCTTCAGTGACAGCTCTTCACTTACCTGGTCCATCGGCTGTCACCAACGCCTCGCGCTGCATTCCGGCATCTGAAAGACAAAGGCTTACCTACTCTTCGTGTGCTCCGGAGGTCTTCACACTGCATTCCGGCATCTGAAAGACAAAAGCTTACCCACTCTTCGCACGCTCCGGAGGCCTTCGGCGCTGCATCCCGCATCTGAAAGACAAAACAAGGTGCGTTTAAAGACATTGGGGAACTTTAATACTCACGTGCCATTACTCCTTTCCACATCTAACCCAGTGGGTATTCCGGCACCCTGCAGCCGCTCCGAACTTGTACCTGCAAAATAAAAAGACAGTTAGAGCGCATCGTGAAGCAGGCAACAAGCGCTTACTTACGTGCTTCCAGGCACTTCTATTCATCACACGGGCTCCATCTTCAACTCACTACAGCCCGTCATCCGCCATCGCCGGAACCCTGCAAAACAAGAAACATCATTACTAAAGACTTTAAAGACATTAGAATTACTCGAAACTTACCGTTCGTGCAGTAAACGACGGACAGCAGTCCTCTGAAGTCAAGAGGCCTGCTCCCCTTATCCAGTGAAGAAACTGGTTACAGCACCCTGCCCCGAGGCAGATGGAGAGCACGGCGTTCACTTACCTAAGGTGAGAGCGTTAACCTTTGGGGTTCTACAGGAGAAGAGAAAGGGAAGAAGAGAGAGACATTCAATAACCCAGTTCCTTAATCCCATATTTTCTATCTGCAGACATCTTACCCTTCGAGTCAGACATACAGTGCACAGAGGTCCAGCCCAAAGAGCCAGCCGTGTGTTACACATCACCTTTGAAGATACGGTATACGCCCAGTCAAGACCGGTGCCTCTACGGGAATCAGGTGAGCGTTACAATAGGGCTGTGCCCGTAAGGGCTGTGGTCACGTTTGGGAGCGTTAGGGACGCGTGGAGGACGCAGGGCGCAGACCTCTGCCCGTTTCGCTCCAGTATTAGGCCAGCCACTCCAAAATTGAGGAAGTTCAAGACAGTAAGCAGCCCTCTCACCCCCAGGGCAAAGAGTGGGAAAGGCTCGCTATATCAAGAGTCTTTCAAATCTTTCACTTTTGAGAGCAGAGGGTTTACATTTAAAAATCATGAGCAAGCAGCAATAAGAAAGCTTACAGTAGCACAGGACAGAAGACTGCCCTGCGCATATCAATACACCCCAATGACAAAGTCAAAGATTTAACTGACCTGCTTAGCTATTAGTGGCTCACACCTCACAATGATTATCATCTCTCCGTGAAACAAAACATCCGCTGAATTGGGGTGAAAGATAGATCTAATGTGCCAAAGGAAGGGAACATGGAAATTCAGGTTCCTGCTCTCAGAGGAAGGAGGGTCGACAGCCCAATGGGTTAATGCACCTACTGCAGCCTCCTATGTGTAGCCTGCAGGCGACACATTCAGTTGCTAGTGAGATGCTGATACAGGTTTGCTTGCTATGCAGGGGCCTGTGGTCACCACACAGCACCTCCAGAAGGTGTCCTGTTTGAGTCCCAGTGCAATTAGTGTATCAACCATGACCCGTAGATTACACCTTTTCCCCTCATTTTTGTCCAGTCCGTTGGGGCCAGAGAGACAAGCTTTTGTATGGGTGTGTTACCAAGGCCAGAGTGCAGAAAACAAAGGCACAACTGTTAGTGGGAACGCAGGTATTGAAGGGGCATTAGCTGTTGGCTGATCGCGCAGGGCAATGAATACCCATTTTCAATAGAAAAACATTTTTTTAAAAAAATACATCCCCTGGAGATACCAGACAGTGGATTACAACTCAGATCCCCAGCACTCCAAGACCAAGCACTTACCACCTGGGCCACTGGAGGCTGCTCTTCTGATATTAGCTTTTGGGCAAATATATCTTTCTCCAGCATGCCCCTGTGAGCATACCCATTTACATTGTGAAACATGTTCACTGAAGCCAATGAGGATAGAACATCTGCCCGCCCGCTCCACCAAATGTCAGCTAACTGCAGTGGCCTAGAGTTTAAGTGCTTGCGTTACAGTGCTGGGGACCTTGGTTCAAGTCCTGCTTTTGCCACATAAACACAATAGTTGGGTACTAAATGTAATTAGTATAAAGCAACAACCTATGAAAATAATGTGGTCTAGCTGAGCAAACATTGAATCTTCAGCACTAGCACTCTATCCTAAACCATCAACAGCACGTGCCTTACCTCCGGGCTGCTTACTGGAGTCTGACCAGCCCACCTAAGTCATAACATGGCAAAATGCACACATGCATTTTTAATTTAAACTCTTATAACCTCCTACACGTGGACTGCGATCACTGAAGGAGTTCCAACCACAAACCGCATTGAGCCCATACAAATGGGGAAGGAGCGCTATCTAAATGACAAATACAATACACTACAATTCACTTGCATTGTCACAAACCTGTTGGCTTCCTTTCTTCCTGGGGCTGCTGGGTCTTGAGCTTGGTACTTCAAGATGTCTCCTCTGGTGTCCCCCGAGGTAGGTTGCCGCCTTATCTACACTTGTGGTGGGCGAAGAGACTTACCTGTCTTTTCTCCATAACTCTGGTATGCTTAAAATTAAATTGGGCATTTATATTGCGCTTCATGCCTCCCTCCAGCCTTTAAGGGAGGGACCGGATATTGAACCAGTGTTGCTTGGCCTTGTGTTGTTCCCAAGGCACACATGTTCCCCCTGAGTTATCCTCCTGGACCTAAAGACTTTATCCTGTTTTATTCATATAGGTCACTTTTACACCAACTTAAAACTCTTTTAAAGTTGCTAAGCGGGTACTTTCCTTTGTGTGAAGATTTTATCTGAATCCACCTCAGGCACAGGGAGTTTTAGGCCAAAGAACTAGAATTTTAGCATTTACTGATTAATTAGTAATACACTTCTGTCTATTGAACATGCTATGTTACAATGTATAATTGCTGGTTATTTATTTATCTATTTTCTAGGAGTGTAATAAGACCTTTGTAGTCTCATATTGTCAGTCTGATCTAAATCTAACTTCCTGTGTCACTGTGGGTGGGTAACCCCTTCCTCTAGGTTGCTGTTTTTACTGTAAGGGTTTCATTTGTTTTATCTATGTTACTATGTACCAGAGGCTTAGGAATACTGTGGTTATTTTCTGTGTTGTTATATGGGGTCCTGAATATGACCAAGCAAATCAATTCTATGACAACCAGACGTGGACACCCTGCTCACTGTGCTCAGAGAGGTGCAGCTTCACTTCACTGATGAGGCCCAACAAGGCTGAAACATGTGTATGGGGTTGCTGTGGTACCCTTGTTCAGAGAGGAATTGCCATAGCCTTTCGGTGCTGAACTGCCCATGTGGGTGGGACAAAGACTGATATGCAAATGGATATTTCTCATCTGTGAAAGGTACAGTGAGCAAAATGTGTGTTGCAAACTCTCGTCTCAGAATTGGTTATCATGCCATGTTCTTTCTGGAGAGGAATGCCAGCTACCTTTTTTGCAATTCTATGACAAGACTGGAGGCGAGCACTATGCTTCAACTTCTTTAATTTACTACTCCTCAGCAGTTTCAACAAACCAATAAAATCAACAACAAAACACTGAAAAAATGTCTCAACAGACTTTTCTTGCTTTGGAACTACAATCCCCATAGTCTCTGTAGTCCATTTCACTCCATGCTGAGCTATGACCACTTCCTGTCCCTGAGCTCCTCCTCTTCTTTTACTGCTCTTCAAGCAGATAAGTGCTATTCCTGCTATCTCTCTATAATGATGAGTATTAGTAGCATATAGCAGGATGTAGGAGTAGAAGAATGTTGTAGATTTGACGTAGCAGACTGTGACATCGCTGCGTAGGTAGATCAGCTGCAGAGTGTATACATAAATTAAGTTTTATTACATCTCGTTACGTGTACAACGGTATAGCAGCGCTCGGCGGTTGCGAGCGGAAGTGTTAGATTTCGGGCCCGTTCGTGCGGTGACCCGAACCTTAAGGGTGTCTGCCCCACGCCGCGGGTGTCTTTAGCGGCCTGGGAAGCCGTGCGAAAGCAGTGTCTCCCAAGCCCCCTCCTTCGCGGAGGTGCAGGAGCTCCAGAGCGGCAAGGCACTCCGACCCCCTCCTTCGCAGAGGCGGGGCTAGCCGCGTGTGCTGGACGCCGCGAGTCACCAGCCCCCTCCTTTGCGAGGTCGGGGCCTAAGTGTGGAGTTCGCTTCCGTGTTGCATTGTTTTCAGCGACGCAGAGCGGAGTGCTCATACTGAAGACGGGCCCGGCGGTGAATTTTTCCAATAGCTACTTGCGTAGCTAATTCTAATCACTTACACAATCCCTGAAGCCGGAGCGCATACACTACGGACAACACGCCCGCCCCAGGGCTTGTGTGCTATCGAAGAAGAAGCGCTAAGGAAGTGCTGGAGCCTCGTGAGGCAGGACCAGGCTGTAAGCCTAAAATTAAGCACAGTGCCCACCACATCCAGAGGCATACCAAGAAATAAACCGATCCCAGGCACATCCAAGATCAAATAAGTCTGGGGCAGCCACATTGAAAAAAAAAATTAAAAAAAATAAAATAAAATAAGATATATGATAAAAAATCTGATACAGATTTACGAGCTGGTGCATTTAAGAGTACCAGTAGCACCTATATAGTGAAAGGGTGTGCTAAAACACCTTGGCAGGTATAACAGGGACAGAGCACCCTCCCAGAATGTCTGATTTCGAGTGGAGTGAAGAGGAGCAGTCATTAGACCTAGCTGCCAACTTCAAGGAGGTGCTGGGAAGCTCACTTATAGATGCAGTGGCTCAAGGGGTGAAACCCCTGCAAGACATGCTGGAGTCCCTGGAGGCAATCCTCCACCAGCCCATAGACACCACAATACGGACTGAGCGCACGCCCACAGAACCCTCTGAAGCAGGGTCGAAGGGGAGTACTAAGGCCCGAAAGAGGAAAGCCTCTTGCGACCCCCAGGGCCCATTGGAAGGGACAAAAGAGAAGGCCCCGGAGGTCGTTGATGCCTTCGCAAAGCTCCGAGAAGCATATTTGCAGCGTCAGACGGTGCCGGACCTCACGACCCTCTCTCCAGGGGAAGAAGATGATGGAGAGGAGAAGCCAGGCTCGGAAGAGGAGCCAGAGGAAGGAGACCCTCCCTCCCTGGATGAGGACCAGTTAAGGGAGGAGGAGGAAGTAAGACCCAGTGGAGGGAAGAGAACTCGCAAAGAGAAACACCTCGAGGAGGTGGAAAAGCATATGTTTGATCCGGACAACATCCAGAATCCGAGATCATCGGACTGGCAGCCATCACCCAGAGTGGCCCAGTACATGACCAAGAGATTAAGAAAGGCACTGGACAAAGAGGTGCGTCAGCGCCTTCGGGCGGAGTGTCCGAGACCAGACCTCCCAGGAAAAGTGGCTGAAACACCAGAATCAGACCCCAAGATGCTTACTTTCATAGCAAGTCCAGCAAGGACCCCCATAAAGGAATCGATAGATCTTGGAGGAGCTGTCAGGAGAAGGTACTCGACCTAGCAGGTCCGCTAGCAAAAATCATGGACCTAGCAGAAAGGGCAAGAGATACGGGAGAAGAAGTAGACCCTGACGCCCTACCAGGCTGGGCGCAGAGAGCAGTATGCCTTCTAGGTAATGTGAACTGCGTCATCGTCTCGGAACGCCGGAGAGGACTATTGCTGAAGATCGACGCGAAACTCAGTTACCTCGCCTCAGTCTAGGCGGGAGAGGCAGCACAAGGACTCCTCTTTGGCGAGACCATCAGCAAGGAGATGGGCCACTTCCTTGGCACCTACACGTCACTAGAGAAAGCACAAGCTTCGATCCGTAAGATCTTCCCAAACTGAGTTTTTGTTGGGACCAGCCGCCACAGGGGTCGCTCGGCTGGTCGTAACCAGGGAGGAAGAAGACCCCAGAATGCCAGAGCCCAATACTGGGGGAACAGGCAGCAAGACTCCTTCTTCCCTACCAGAGGGCGATTCCAAAGAGGACGCAGAGGGAGAGGAGCCGGCCGTGGACAAGGATTCACACATGGTGAGAGCCGCACATTACCCCCTAGTAGGAGCGAGAACTGGTATGTTCTGGAGAAACTGGCGCAAGCTTTCCAGCGATGCCTGGGTATTGCAAACGGTTCTGAGCCTGCACCTAGAATTCATAGAATCTCCCGTGCAAGTGCGCAAGCCACACCAACAGTGTCTAGAGCGCGCAGAGCAGAAGCTGCTAGACCGCAAGCTATTGCAGCTGGCGAAAATGAACGCCATAGAGAAGTGTCCGAGAGACCCCGACTTTATAAGCATTATGTTTTTAGTGCACAGGAAAGAGAAAGTGCGACCCGTTATAAATTTAAAAGAACTAAACAGTTGGGTGGTTTATCGACAAGATGGAGGGCATCCACCAGCTCCGAGACTCGCTCAGAGAAAAAGATTGGCTGACGAGGCTGGATCTGAAGGACGCCTACCTGACGATCCCAATAGCAGAGGACTTGAGGACCTTCCTGGCTTTTCGTTGGAAAGGACAGCTGTGGCGATTCAAGACCATGCCCTTCGGGCTTGCATCAGCTCCCTGTCACACTCACCTGGTCTCCACGGGGGCGTCGCTCGAAGATGCAGGAATGATGTCTGCCCTGGCGTTACTCAGCTGGATTAGGAGACTTGCACGTAATTTCTCCTTCCCTGTCACTTCCCTGAATGTGTTGCCTACAAGGTCGAAATAGGATGTTATTTTTACAAAGGTAGCGGGCGCCCCTCTCTCGCAAGAACAGACATGATAACCTGTTCAGTGGTTATTAACCACTTGAGAGTTCTCAGCCACTGCTTTTACTCACTGTGCCTTTCACAGATGGGAAATATCCATTTGCATATCAGTCTTTGTCCTGCCCAGGGGCAGTCCAGCACCGAAATACAATGGCAATTCCAATCTGAACGAGAGTACCACCAGCAACCCCATACACGTGTTTCACCCTTGTTGGGGATCATCAGTGAGGTGAAGCTGATGCCTCTCTAAGCACAGTGAGAGGGAGACCACGTCTGGTTGCCCCCAGGAGACCTAGGGTTACCAATCTCAGGTTCCTTAAAAAATAGTTTTACAAAGGTAGCGGGCGCCCCTCTCTCGCAAGAACAGACATGATAACCTGTTCAGTGGTTATTAACCACTTGAGAGTTCGCAGCCACTGCTTTTACTCACTGTGCCTTTCACAGATGGGAAATATCCATTTGCATATCAGTCTTTGTCCTGCCCAGGGGCAGTCCAGCACCGAAATACAATGGCAATTCCAATCTGAACGAGAGTACCACCAGCAACCCCATACACGTGTTTCACCCTTGTTGGGGATCATCAGTGAGGTGAAGCTGATGCCTCTCTAAGCACAGTGAGAGGGAGACCACGTCTGGTTGCCCCAGGAGACCTAGGGTTACCAATCCCAGGTTCCTTAAAAAATAGTTTTACAAAGGTAGCGGGCGCCCCTCTCTCGCAAGAACAGACATGATAACCTGTTCAGTGGTTATTAACCACTTGAGAGTTCGCAGCCACTGCTTTTACTCACTGTGCCTTTCACAGATGGGAAATATCCATTTGCATATCAGTCTTTGTCCTGCCCAGGGGCAGTCCAGCACCGAAATACAATGGCAATTCCAATCTGAACGAGAGTACCACCAGCAACCCCATACACGTGTTTCACCCTTGTTGGGGATCATCAGTGAGGTGAAGCTGATGCCTCTCTAAGCACAGTGAGAGGGAGACCACGTCTGGTTGCCCCCAGGAGACCTAGGGTTACCAATCCCAGGTTCCTTAAAAAATACTTTTACAAAGGTAGCGGGCGCCCCTCTCTCGCAAGAACAGTCATGATAACCTGTTCAGTGGTTATTAACCACTTGAGAGTTCGCAGCCACTGCTTTTACTCACTGTACCTTTCACAGATGGGAAATATCCATTTGCATATCAGTCTTTGTCCTGCCCAGGAGCAGTCCAGCACCGAAATACAATGGCAATTCCAATCTGAACGAGAGTACCACCAGCAACCCCATACACGTGTTTCACCCTTGTTGGGGATCATCAGTGAGGTGAAGCTGATGCCTCTCTAAGCACAGTGAGAGGGAGACCACGTCTGGTTGCCCCCAGGAGACCTAGGGTTACCAATCCCAGGTTCCTTAAAAAATAGTTTTACAAAGGTAGCGGGCGCCCCTCTCTCGCAAGAACAGACATGATAACCTGTTCAGTGGTTATTAACCACTTGAGAGTTCGCAGCCACTGCTTTTACTCACTGTGCCTTTCACAGATGGGAAATATCCATTTGCATATCAGTCTTTGTCCTGCCCAGGGGCAGTCCAGCACCGAAATACAATGGCAAATCCAATCTGAACGAGAGTACCACCAGCAACCCCATACACGTGTTTCACCCTTGTTGGGGATCATCAGTGAGGTGAAGCTGATGCCTCTCTAAGCACAGTGAGAGGGAGACCACGTCTGGTTGCCCCAGGAGACCTAGGGTTACCAATCCCAGGTTCCTTAAAAAATAGTTTTACAAAGGTAGCGGGCGCCCCTCTCTCGCAAGAACAGACATGATAACCTGTTCAGTGGTTATTAACCACTTGAGAGTTCGCAGCCACTGCTTTTACTCACTGTGCCTTTCACAGATGGGAAATATCCATTTGCATATCAGTCTTTGTCCTGCCCAGGGGCAGTCCAGCACCGAAATACAATGGCAATTCCAATCTGAACGAGAGTACCACCAGCAACCCCATACACGTGTTTCACCCTTGTTGGGGATCATCAGTGAGGTGAAGCTGATGCCTCTCTAAGCACAGTGAGAGGGAGACCACGTCTGGTTGCCCCCAGGAGACCTAGGGTTACCAATCCCAGGTTCCTTAAAAAATACTTTTACAAAGGTAGCGGGCGCCCCTCTCTCGCAAGAACAGTCATGATAACCTGTTCAGTGGTTATTAACCACTTGAGAGTTCGCAGCCACTGCTTTTACTCACTGTACCTTTCACAGATGGGAAATATCCATTTGCATATCAGTCTTTGTCCTGCCCAGGAGCAGTCCAGCACCGAAATACAATGGCAATTCCAATCTGAACGAGAGTACCACCAGCAACCCCATACACGTGTTTCACCCTTGTTGGGGATCATCAGTGAGGTGAAGCTGATGCCTCTCTAAGCACAGTGAGAGGGAGACCACGTCTGGTTGCCCCCAGGAGACCTAGGGTTACCAATCCCAGGTTCCTTAAAAAATAGTTTTACAAAGGTAGCGGGCGCCCCTCTCTCGCAAGAACAGACATGATAACCTGTTCAGTGGTTATTAACCACTTGAGAGTTCGCAGCCACTGCTTTTACTCACTGTGCCTTTCACAGATGGGAAATATCCATTTGCATATCAGTCTTTGTCCTGCCCAGGGGCAGTCCAGCACCGAAATACAATGGCAATTCCAATCTGAACGAGAGTACCACCAGCAACCCCATACACGTGTTTCACCCTTGTTGGGGATCATCAGTGAGGTGAAGCTGATGCCTCTCTAAGCACAGTGAGAGGGACACCACGTCTGGTTGCCCCCAGGAGACCTAGGGTTACCAATCCCAGGTTCCTTAAAAAATAGTTTTACAAAGGTAGCGGGCGCCCCTCTCTCGCAAGAACAGACATGATAACCTGTTCAGTGGTTATTAACCACTTGAGAGTTCGCAGCCACTGCTTTTATTCACTGTGCCTTTCACAGATGGGAAATATCCATTTGCATATCAGTCTTTGTCCTGCCCAGGGGCAGTCCAGCACCGAAATACAATGGCAATTCCAATCTTAACGAGAGTACCACCAGCAACCCCATACACGTGTTTCACCCTTGTTGGGGATCATCAGTGAGGTGAAGCTGATGCCTCTCTAAGCACAGTGAGAGGGAGACCACGTCTGGTTGCCCCCAGGAGACCTAGGGTTACCAATCCCAGGTTCCTTAAAAAATAGTTTTACAAAGGTAGCGGGCGCCCCTCTCTCGCAAGAACAGACATGATAACCTGTTCAGTGGTTATTAACCACTTGAGAGTTCGCAGCCACTGCTTTTACTCACTGTGCCTTTCACAGATGGGAAATATCCATTTGCATATCAGTCTTTGTCCTGCCCAGGGGCAGTCCAGCACCGAAATACAATGGCAATTCCAATCTGAACGAGAGTACCACCAGCAACCCCATACACGTGTTTCACCCTTGTTGGGGATCATCAGTGAGGTGAAGCTGATGCCTCTCTAAGCACAGTGAGAGGGAGACCACGTCTGGTTGCCCCCAGGAGACCTAGGGTTACCAATCCCAGGTTCCTTAAAAAATAGTTTTACAAAGGTAGCGGGTGCCCCTCTCTCGCAAGAACAGACATGATAACCTGCTCAGTGGTTATTAACCACTTGAGAGTTCGCAGCCACTGCTTTTACTCACTGTGCCTTTCACAGATGCGAAATATCCATTTGCATATCAGTCTTTGTCCTGCCCAGGGGCAGTCCAGCACCGAAATACAATGGCAATTCCAATCTGAACGAGAGTACCACCAGCAACCCCATACACGTGTTTCACCCTTGTTGGGGATCATCAGTGAGGTGAAGCTGATGCCTCTCTAAGCACAGTGAGAGGGAGACCACGTCTGGTTGCCCCCAGGAGACCTAGGGTTACCAATCCCAGGTTCCTTAAAAAATAGTTTTACAAAGGTAGCGGGTGCCCCTCTCTCGCAAGAACAGACATGATAACCTGTTCAGTGGTTATTAACCACTTGAGAGTTCGCAGCCACTGCTTTTACTCACTGTGCCTTTCACAGATGGGAAATATCCATTTGCATATCAGTCTTTGTCCTGCCCAGGGGCAGTCCAGCACCGAAATACAATGGCAATTCCAATCTGAACGAGAGTACCACCAGCAACCCCATACACGTGTTTCACCCTTGTTGGGGAATATCAGTGAGGTGAAGCTGATGCCTCTCTAAGCACAGTGAGAGGGAGACCACGTCTGGTTGCCCCCAGGAGACCTAGGGTTACCAATCCCAGGTTCCTTAAAAAATAGTTTTACAAAGGTAGCGGGCGCCCCTCTCTCGCAAGAACAGACATGATAACCTGTTCAGTGGTTATTAACCACTTGAGAGTTCGCAGCCACTGCTTTTACTCTGTGAAAGGTACAGTGAGCAAAAAGCAGATGGCTGCGAACTCTCAATGTGGTTAACAACCACTGAACAGGTTATCATGCCTTGTTCTTCCGAGAGAGGGGCGCCTGCTACCTTTGTTGAATTTGTTGAAGGAACTTGGGGTTGGTCACCCTAGGTTACCTGGGGGCAACCAGACGTGGACTCCCTGCTCACTGTGCTTAGAGAGGCTCAGCTTCACCTCACTGATGATGCCCAACAAGGCTGAAACACGTGTATGGGGTTGCTGGTGGTACTCTTGTTCAGAGAGGAATTGCCATAGCATTTCGGTGCTGGACTGCCCATGTGGGCAGGACAAAGACTGATATGCAAAGGGATATTTCCCATCTGTGAAAGGTACAGTGAGCAAAAAGCAGATGGCTGCGAACTCTCAATGTGGTTAACAACCACTGAACAGGTTATCATGCCTTGTTCTTCCGAGAGAGGGGCGCCTGCTACCTTTGTTGAATGTGTTGAAGGAACTTGGGGTTGGTCACCCTAGGTTACCTGGGGGCAACCAGACGTGGACTCCCTGCTCACTGTGCTTAGAGAGGCTCAGCTTCACCTCACTGATGATGCCCAACAAGGCTGAAACACGTGTATGGGGTTGCTGGTGGTACTCTTGTTCAGAGAGGAATTGCCATAGCATTTCGGTGCTGGACTGCCCATGTGGGCAGGACAAAGACTGATATGCAAATGGATATTTCCCATCTGTGAAAGGTACAGTGAGCAAAAAGCAGATGGCTGCGAACTCTCAATGTGGTTAACAACCACTGAACAGGTTATCATGCCTTGTTCTTCCGAGAGAGGGGCGCCTGCTACCTTTGTTGAATTTGTTGAAGGAACTTGGGGTTGGTCACCCTAGGTTACCTGGGGGCAACCAGACGTGGACTCCCTGCTCACTGTGCTTAGAGAGGCTCAGCTTCACCTCACTGATGATGCCCAACAAGGCTGAAACACGTGTATGGGGTTGCTGGTGGTACTCTTGTTCAGAGAGGAATTGCCATAGCATTTCGGTGCTGGACTGCCCATGTGGGCAGGACAAAGACTGATATGCAAATGGATATTTCCCATCTGTGAAAGGTACAGTGAGCAAAAAGCAGATGGCTGCGAACTCTCAATGTGGTTAACAACCACTGAACAGGTTATCATGCCTTGTTCTTCCGAGAGAGGGGCGCCTGCTACCTTTGTTGAATTTGTTGAAGGAACTTGGGGTTGGTCACCCTAGGTTACCTGGGGGCAACCAGACGTGGACTTCCTGCTCACTGTGCTTAGAGAGGCTCAGCTTCACCTCACTGATGATGCCCAACAAGGCTGAAACACGTGTATGGGGTTGCTGGTGGTACTCTTGTTGAGAGAGGAATTGCCATAGCATTTCGGTGCTGGATTGCCCATGTGGGCAGGACAAAGACTGATATGCAAATGGATATTTCCCATCTGTGAAAGGTACAGTGAGCAAAAAGCAGATGGCTGCGAACTCTCAATGTGGTTAACAACCACTGAACAGGTTATCATGCCTTGTTCTTCTGAGAGAGGGGCGCCTGCTACCTTTGTTGAATTTGTTGAAGGAACTTGGGGTTGGTCACCCTAGGTTACCTGGGGGCAACCAGACGTGGACTCCCTGCTCACTGTGCTTAGAGAGGCTCAGCTTCACCTCACTGATGATGCCCAACAAGGCTGAAACACGTGTATGGGGTTGCTGGTGGTACTCTTGTTCAGAGAGGAAGTGCCATAGCATTTCGGTGCTGGACTGCCCATGTGGGCAGGACAAAGACTGATATGCAAATGGATATTTACCATCTGTGAAAGGTACAGTGAGCAAAAAGCAGATGGCTGCGAACTCTCAATGTGGTTAACAACCACTGAACAGGTTATCATGCCTTGTTCTTCCGAGAGAGGGGCGCCTGCTACCTTTGTTGAATTTGTTGAAGGAACTTGGGGTTGGTCACCCTAGGTTACCTGGGGGCAACCAGACGTGGACTCCCTGCTCACTGTGCTTAGAGAGGCTCAGCTTCACCTCACTGATGATGCCCAACAAGGCTGAAACACGTGTATGGGGTTGCTGGTGGTACTCTTGTTCAGAGAGGAATTGCCATAGCATTTCGGTGCTGGACTGCCCATGTGGGCAGGACAAAGACTCATATGCAAATGGATATTTCCCATCTGTGAAAGGTACAGTGAGCAAAAAGCAGATGGCTGCGAACTCTCAATGTGGTTAACAACCACTGAACAGGTTATCATGCCTTGTTCTTCCGAGAGAGGGGCGCCTGCTACCTTTGTTGAATTCGAAATAGGATGTTAGCAGCGTGAGGAGCGGGGTTGAGTTCCCACCTCCCGCAACCTCCTAATGCCCCCTCTCTGCTTCAGCCTCACCTTGGTTTGTTTAGTGGTGGACTCTCCGTCCAGCAGTCTCTCGCAGGGGCGCAATATGACAGTCTCTCCCTGGATCTAGTTCCTTCACTGATCCTGTGGGGGTGACTCAGCAGGTAAGTCTTTATACCTATAGATGCTTGGAATTGCTGCTTAAATGTCTTTATTATCCAAGTTTTAACCTTGTATTCACCTTTCTTTCAGGCGCAGTCTTGAGCAGTTTTGTAATGAAGATTTGACTCGTCCTTCAACGCTGAGCAGGTTCTATGCGGGAAGTTTTGAGCGTTCGTGAGTGGTGCCGAATGTCTCTATAACGGTTTCTTTCCGTGCGCGACTAACCTGCTGTGTTCTTTTCTTTCCTGCAGGTGCAGCGTGGCTCCGGAGCGGCGATCGGATGAACCGCTGCAGTGAAATTCCAAGGGGAGCGGTCTCTGGGTGAGTATCAGCTGTTCTAGCAGATGCTTTCTTTTCTGCAGGTGCGGCGAACTGAAGAGCTGCTGAAGGAGCGGCCGCTCGGATGGAATCCTTCAGGTAAGGTTGTAAACTCTGTATTAATTCCTGTTTCTCTCTTCTCTTCATCTACTCTCAGGTTCCGATGGATGGAAGTTCCAGAACGGGCGTGGCTGCTGGCGTTCAGGTACTGGAGCTGAGCAGACACGGTGAGCGTTACGCTGCAGGAGTGCAGAATAACGCGAAGCGTGTTCTGTCGGCAGGGTGTGGCTTAAATAGCCTTGTAAGTAGTTCCAATAAAATAGTCCCTCCTGCCCTCAATCTGCAATCATAGGTAAAGTAGTCCCACAGCCACACCAGAGATAAGCCAGATGATTTATCTTCCTTTGACTGGGCTGCATGTAGTCCCATGTAGTGCATTACCAGATGGAAAATCATGAGCCTGGCGCCAACGGCGCCAGGACTGAGTCCAGGAAGTCCTTGGACTACCCTTCGGGGTTTTATAAGCCCTGATGGGTGTCAGTGACTGGGAAAGGCCTGCCAGCTCCAAGTGTTCTGGAGCTTGCACCATGACACTCCCTGGGCCTTCACCAAGCTGATGAAGCCGGTAGCGGCAGCGATAAGGGAGAAAGGGATAAGATTAATCATCTACCTAGACGATCTCCTGCTGTTAGCCAAGGACCGAGAGACTCTCAGATACCAAAAGAAATGGGTCCAGGATTTGCTAGCATCCCTAGGATTCCTAGTGAACATAGAGAAGTCGGATACGGAACCAGCACAAAGGCTGGATTTCCTAGGCTTCGTCCTGGATACCAGGAAAGCGACGCTGGAGATTCCAGCCCGGAAGATCCGTGACATCAACAGAGAATTGAGAGGGTGCCTACAAAGACAAGTAGTTTCTCTCAGGACACTGGCGAGAATAGTGGGACTTTTAGCTGTTTCCATTCAAGCCATATTTCCCGGACCCTTGCACTATCGCGCACTGAGAGGCTAAAGATAAGGCATCTGCAACAAGGCTTGAGGTATCATCAATCAGTACCTTTGCATCCAGAATCCAAAACAGAGCTGGAATGGTGGTTGAGGAATATGGACGCCTGGAATGGGCGAGCCATTTTCGGAGACCGTCCAGACCTAGTCATAGAGTCCGACGCCAGTCGACTGGGCTGGGGTGCATGGTGCGGAGACCTACTGACAGGAGGGAAATGGAGCGAAGAGGAACTTCGTCTCCACATAAACTGTATGGAGCTGCTAGCAGGATCATATCGGCAGTGCAATACATAAACCATCTAGGGGGCACCAAATCCAGAATGCTGGCCGAGCTAGCAAAGGATTTCTGTCATTTTTGCCTGCAATCAGAGACATCGGTCACAGCAGAGGACCTACCAGGAACACTGAATGTAGTAGCGGACTGGAACTCGCACTACCTCACAGACTCCAGCGATTGGAGACTGGATCCAGCAGTGTTTTAGAGGATGAACGAGAAATGGGGCCCGCTACACATAGATGTCTTCGCATCCCGGTTGAATGCCCAAACAGCAGTATACTTCAGCTGGAAGCTAGACCCGGGAGCCCGGGGGACGGACGCGTTCCTCCAGGAATGGAGCGGAGGCCCACACTACGCTTTTCCCCCATTCATGATGCTGAGCACAGCTCTAGCGAAGTGTCGGAGGGAGAAAGCAGAACTGCTGGTGATAGCGCCACTATGGAAGTCACAAGTGTGGTTCCCAACGCTTGTGGCGTTAGCAGTGGATTACCCCAGAATGCTCCCAGAGGGAGAACACCTGCTCACGGACACAGCTAGGTCATATCATCCTCTGAGAGTGAGAGAGACACTCCCACTCATCGCATGCAGGATATCCAGAGACACTGGGCGCTGCCAGGCATTTCAGAGCAGGCTGCTCAGCTCATCACAGAATCCTGGGCTCCATTCACGAGAAGGAGCTACGACACGGCTTGGGCCAAGTGGTCTAGCTGCTGCAAGGGGAGAGGTGTTGATCCCATTTCTGCACCTGTAGTGATGATTCTAAATTTCTTAGCGCAGCTATTACAAGGCAGGAGAGCATTCTGTACTATAGGAGTCTACAGGTCCCCAATATCCGCAGGGAACCTGCCGATAGAGGGTGTACCAACAGGAGAGCACCCAGCAGTGGTTAGACTCATTCGAGGAGCCAAATTTAACGCGCCTTTGTATTCAGAAGGGGTAGGAGACTCTGGCTCCTCGGGGGTGATCAGGAAATATGAAGGAGCACTGGCAAAGTTAGGAAAACACTTTGGAAATAAGACTAATGTGGTGCTCAAAAGATTTTACTTCTTTTCAAGGAAACAAAACAAAAGAGAATCTGTAGACAACTACATTGCTGCACAGAGAGGTCTGATTGCATCCTGCAAGTTCTCCGGTGTTGCAGATGAACATATCAGAGACCAGCTTGTCCTACGTACCGCAGATCCACAGAGTCAACAGAGATTGTGGCAAACGAAAGACCCCACCTGGAGCAGGCTATCGATCTAGCAAGGACAATTGAGCAAGGAAAGGAATGCATGAAAGTTGTACAACACGAGTCTGGTACTATGGAAGTAAAGAAGATAGAGGAGGTCAACAGCGACAGAGATGAGGCTTCCATTGCACTAGTGAAGATAAATTCCATTCACGTAGGATGAATCCTGATGACAAGCAGAAGGGCACACAGGGTGCGGGTACACAGCCTCAATCTGCGTGTTACCGGTGTGGATGCACCAGACATTACAACAATGAGAGAGAATGCCCTGCTGTGAATGCAGAATGCAACAAATGTGGTGTCATCAGAGATTATGGGAGATTGTGCAGAAATCCTAAGGCCAAGGGGAGATGCAGCATAAAGGCCCTGGAGAAAATTGGAGGACCAGCAGCCTCCTCACCATCACAGACCGAGAGGAGAAAGGTCCAATATGCATTCGATCACTAAACACATGCAGGAAAAAGGGACCTTGGGAGAAAGTAGAAGTGGACAAGAGACCACTGGATGTGATGGTGGATACCGGTTCACTCTACACTATGGTAGATGTTCTCATGTTCCAAAATAAATTAGCTGGATCCTTGTGTGAGTTGAAACCTTCCCACGTAAGAGCCGCAGGAAATTGCCAGAGTCCCATTGTGATATTAGGTTTCAAGTGGGTCCATCTCAAGTTTGCAGACAGAGACACATTTTGTAAGCTGTATGTTGTCCATAAGGGATCATCTGTCATGGGTTGGGATAAGCAGGCTGCTTTGCGACTCAAAATACACCCAGGAGAAGACCAACCAATCCCATCTATCACAGGCCAAGAATTATCTTCCAAAGAAGGGTTGGTGGAGCGGTTTCCCCCAGGTGTTTAACAATGACATTGGGAAGCTTAGGGGATTCAGACACTGGATTGTGCTAAGAAGGGGAGCAAAATCAATTGTTCATAAGGTGAGGACCATCCCCATCTGCACCAAGGTGGCACTACAGGAAGAACTCACAAAATTGTGCAAACAGGATATTAGAGAGCTGATAGAATCGCCGAATTGGCTGTCCCCCATTGTGATTGTCCAGAAAAGTGATGGCTCAATTCGCATGTGTGTCGGTCTCAGAGACCTCAACGCCAATATTTGGGTAGATCGACACCCTCTTCTGAATATCACTGAGTTGTTAAGTACAATGAGATGGGCAAAATTCTTTACAACACTAGATTTATCATCGACAAATCATCAGGTGGTTTTAGACGATGACTCCATCACTTAACATCTTTTGTCATGCCTCTGGGAGCGTTTAGATATAAACGCATGCCTTTTAGGTTGGCATCAGCTGCAGCAGTCTTCCAGGACAACATCTTGATAGCATCGTACACAGAGGAAGAGCATAATGCGAAACTCGTAAGGGTGTTACAAGTGATCAAAGACAAGGGGCTCAATTAAAAAAATTAAAAAATGTAAAATCAAAGGGAAAGAGGTGACTTACCTCGGTCATGTGATCAACAGTGAAGGGATCAGACCAAGGAGAGAACCTGTGGAAACAATAACAAACATGCCTAATCCTACGAACAAGGATCAATTTAGGTCCTTTCTGGGGCTAGCGGAGTATTACTCCAAATTCATCTCCAATTTCACAGATAAAACCAAAATTATGAGAGAACTTATGAAGAAATGTGCCAGATATGAATGTACAGATTTCTGCCAGAAGGAATGGGAAGACATAAGAATGGATGTCAGCAAGGCACCGTCCCTCGCAATGTTCAGTAACACAGCCACAAGCACAATCACTGTGGATGCCAGCAATGCAGGGTTGGGAGGTGTTCAGGAACAGATACAGGAAGGGAGGGAAGGGACTATTGCTTCACCTCTCGAGTGTTGAAACAAGTGGAACTGAATTATTCCACTATAGAGAAGGAGGCTTTGGGTGTGAAATGGGCTTTGGAACATTTCAGAACTCTTATCTGGGGTCTACCCATGATAATTAAAACGGATCACAAGCCCCTCATTCACATCATGAACTCCAAAAGCTCCCATCTGGTGTCTCTGAGAATTCGTAGGTTGATTCTGGAGATTATGTAGTACAACGCCAGAGTAGTGTATACTACTGGGAAGAGAAATGTTGTTGCTTACTGTTTCTCCAGGCTACCATGGACAAAGAATACGGATGAGACAGTGTCAGACGAGGTGGGAGAGAAGATCATTGTGCACATTTTACCCGGAATCCGTAAAGAAGAATAGGTCAGAGAATCAGTGGGGGATCCTGAATAGTGGCTACTTAGGAGAGCTGTTCGCGAAGGGTGAAAAACCGTAGAAAACTCTCTTCCTGAGTTTGACCAAGTTCATAATGAGATATATGAGAATGCAGAAAGGGTGTTGAGAGGGGACCGAATGATTCCACCCAAATCCTTGAGAAACAGAATTCTTGATTTGGCCCATGAGGGACATTTAGGAAGAGATCTTACAAAGAGACGGCTGAGGAAAACCTACTGGTGGCCTTGGATGTTGAGAGAGGCTGAGGATTTGGTAAAGATGTGTCAAGCTTGCGCTGTAAGTGGCAAGTCCAAAAAGGTAAATGTAGCGCCTCTTCTACCTGTGCAAGTTCCTGAGTCATTGTGGAAGAAATTAGCGATGGGCATAACTATGTCCCTTTGAAGGTTTCGGGAGCTTCAAGGTGTAGATACTGGTTCTCATGGACTACACGTCTAAATGGGTGGAATGGTGCATGATGGAAGGAAATGTGCCTGCTACGAAGATCGTGCGCTTTTTGGAGAGTGTGTTCAGTGGAGAAGGTGACCCAAAAGAAATAGTAACGGATAATTGTGCACAATTCATCTCCGATATCATGCAGATGTTTATGAAAGACAGTGGAATAGAACATATATGCACGTCATTATAGCATCCCATGGCGAACTGTCTTGTTGAACGCATGAATGGCTTTGTGAAGGGGATGATTCAGTTGGCAGTGGCAAATTCATTATCCTGGAGAGATACTCTTAAAAAGTCATTGGACGCTTACAGAATGACTCCACATTCCATGACGGAAATGGATCCCTTTGTTATGATGAGGGGCTGCGTGCCTTGTAAACGATTGAGCCCCTCTTGGCTATCAGGAAAAAACGTCAAGTGATTAAACATGGTTGAGGTTCTCGAGAGGGTGAAGGAAAAACAGAGGAAATACAAAGAATATTATGATCGTGTCAAAGCCACCCGTAAGGTTATGTTCAAGCAAAGTGACTGGGTCAGGCAGCGAGAACATCGAAAGGTATTGAAAGGTCAATTTAAATTCAGAGACCCGCAGAGTATTGAGAGGGTGGGAAGGAAGTCTCTGTTTCTTGATGATGGAAAAGTCTGGTCTTTCGATGATGTTGTGCAAGCCTCTGCCATCACTCCTCGTGCTGAAGTGCCAAATGAAGGAGGTGTGACACAATTCCTGAGGTGGGGGGAGCAAGCTGGTCTTTTGGAGCTGCCTTCTGGTCCTTCTGAACTGCATGCCAGGAGAAGGAGGATTTTGCCCAACTTCAACAGTGATTTTCTATATTACTGAACTGTATCTTTTCTACATTACACATTTCTTTTTCTTCCTTTCCCTTATCTCTCCCTATCTTTCTCTTCCTCTTCTATCCTCCACTGTCCAGTTGTGTTTTGCTTCTTTCCCTTGTTATTGTCGAAGGGGGGGGGGAGATGTTATGGTGTCTCATTATGCTTTCGGTGTCACTTTGTGGAGCTTTGGAGCCCACGTGTTCTGGAACCCCATGAAGTGAGACAGTTGAGCTGTGGCTGAAGAGTGCACTGGGGGTTTTCTGTACTAATAAACCTCCCTCTTTTCCATACCCCCATCTCCTGGCCATCCTTGCTGCCACACCCTCACCAGAGAACTGTGGCAATATCTCCCAAACAGATCCCCTTCCCAACAGGGAAAGGCTAGAGGTCTCTCAGGCAGGACCCAAAGCTCCAGCAAGTGTAAACAAACACTTCCCTGTAACCACAGACGGTTCCCTTCAAATATTAGTAGTGTATATCTTTATGCTGTTGTGTACAACCCTTAGGATCAAGGAAGCCATTTCATATGTCCAGAAGATGCTCTTTTGAGCTCTGGAGGCCTGTGTTAGATATAATACTGGTAGCTTGATGTTTTCCAGAGCCTACCCTTAATAAAATGTCACATATTTGCGGTTTTACCGACTGCAATTTTAATTGCTTGTGATGCAAAGCCCTGATGGGCCGCACCTGGCACATTGGTGGACACTCACAGTTTTCTAACCACACATTTCTCTGTGGGTAATTAACACAATTACCCACTCGTGTAAGGGTAGAGTGATCCCTCGCCAAGGATAGAAAGTTTAAAATCCGCCCGAACCAGCATTCTCTATACAATTAGAGGGTTAAAACAGTTTACCAGAAGACTTTACAATAAACATTTCACACTCCATGGAAACATGAGACCTGTGACCTGCAAAGGCAGAAACAGAGAGTAGCAGGGAGGGCAGAATGGAATGCATGATGGCAGACAAGCCAAGTGAAGGCTATGCCCAAAGTGAGGCCATGTGCACCAGCCAAACCAAGCACTGGCCCAATTAGCCACTCACCAAGAGCCCAGCTCAGGGAGAGCAATATACAAATCCAGGTATACCAGTCAGCCATAGTGGGTTGTTGGAGTAGGAGCCTGGAGTTTGGAGACAGTTACAAAGAGAGAAGATTAGAAAAAGTGACAGCTATAGAGACTGGAGGAGCAGAGGGGCGGGGGAGATGGCGAAGCAGGTAAGAGTGAAGGGGGGCTGAAGAGATTGAAAAGAGAAAGGCAGAACTTCCTAAGAATAAGGGTGGAAAAAAGAAGGTGGTAGTTGGTGAACTCCTGTAGGAGGTACTAGGAGAAAGACATCAGAAGGAGGTATCAGGAGGAAGTAAAGAGAAAGGAGAAAGACATCAAGAGAGAGGTATTCAGAGGTGAGGGTAGGAGAGAAACAGCCAGAGAAGGTCAGTGTACATCAGGTCGACATGGTAAGAGGAAATTAGAAACAGGTGAAAGGAGGTGGTGCCAACAGGATGGAAGCTGGTGGTGGATAGAGGAAGGATGGAGCCAGTGCACCCAGAAATAGATGGTGAAAGAAGGAGAAGGGCTGACGAGAGAACCCCGAGGAAACTTAATCAGTAGTAAGAACTCAACTAGCCAGCATAGGCCAGTTTCTGTGGGCCAGTGCAGCACTAGACAGGAACAAGAGGTGGAAAGAGGAACGAGATTGGGTCAGGGAGGTTACTTCAGGTACAGCAGTAGAGAGGTAACAGGGGAGGCAGCCAAGGGGTTGCAGGGCAGGACAGACTTAAGAGCACTACTCCATCTCTACCACCCTGCCTTAACGATACCTAGACCAATTAAGTTAACTCTGGGACGTACTCCAGTACCAAGCTAGTCTTTGGGGTAAAAAAACTCGAAAGTCGCAATAAGTCAGCCAGCAGGAGAAGGGATTAGAAATCCCAAAACCAGCAATGAGACCACCCCCTCCAGCGTTCCCGAAATCTAAAGCCTGCAATGCCCGGAAACTGGCAAGGGATGATGGGACCCCTCTTGGACACTACAAAGACCAGGAAGGACTATTTCTGAACCACCAAAGGCCACTGAGGCCCACTCTGGACTTAAACACTTGATCACCCTCACATTTATGGGAGATGAAAGAACCCCATTTTCTTTAAGTTGGTCCAGTCTATACAGTTTACCCTTTAAAATGGTGAAGACATTTGAGAGTTATGTCTCAGCGCATTTGTTGGTCCCACTAGTCCTTTTTGGCAGGGTAATACTTGTTTTATGCCCTGGAGACTCTTATCATTCGATCCAACTATTCGTAGATGGGCACAAGCTCCACAGCCTTGCCAGAGGCAAAAGTTCTCTTTCTGAAAAACACCTCCTCGTGATGGAGGGGACATTTGGAGGAAAAATTTGGAGGGAAAATTATAATGTCAATGTGTTGTGAAAGTAAACAACACAGAAAATAGACTGTCACTATTGTATACAAATCCACTATAATGCAGATCTATTGTATGCATATATGCCATATAATGGCACAAAAAAACTCAAAAATGTCTTCCTGTTAAATAAATTTATATTGTATTGTTCCTCCACGGTGATTTTTGTTCTGAGCTAGTAATAATCTAGCTCTTCCTGCAAGGCTGCAGCGACCTCCTATCAAGCTATTGGCTTGGGAAGCCTTTGACTCAACCCCCTTGTATCTCTGTACTTCTCTACCCTCTCGAGTCAGGCCAAGAGGGTCCGCCCATTCTTTTTTCTTCCCTTCTTCTACTTCTTAGGCAATGCCAATCCTAGAAGAGTAGGTGCCATACTCTTTTGCATTCAGTCCAACCTCATCCAAATATCTCCTCCAGATGCTGCTGAATTGGTGCTCAGTGACAGGTGATACATCTGCATGAACGAGGAAACCCACTACCTCTTACCTCCCGGTAGTTTTTGTCACGCTCACTGGAAAGCATTACTTTACCTCTGCTATTTCCAGAGCAACCCACACCCCTTAGCCTGCCTCGTCTGTTTTGGATTTTGGTCCTGTTCCACACAACAGTCCACCCATCGTGTCACATTTCTGTTGTCATCCTTTCACATGTTAACCACCAGTTAGGTATCCTTGGTGATCCTGTAAAATGGCAGTAGGAATGTGCACCGAAAGAGCATGCGCTCAAAACCATCCATTCATATCCTTGCAAGGCAGGTCATGATGTCTTACAATGTTTCTCCAGAAATTCCTTTTCTGTTGTAATTTTCTTTCATGGTCAACCTACTCCACCCTGTGAGCATACCTTTAACTGAAAACGGAGTATGGAAGTGTCCTTCTCCCCCTAGCTCTGGCAATACATGAAATGGATGACACTCTCAGCACCACCCACACTTTGCATTTACCACTCACTTTCTAGGCTCTTAATACAAATGCTTGCCCTGACTCTGAAGTTCTGCTCCGCTCCCCGCCCCCATGATGGACTGGTAAAGTGATTCTTATGCCTCAGACCTGCCAACGTCGTAGTCTAACATCAGGACACACGATGTCCCATCAGAATCCATCTAGTGGCAAGGTTTAGCTAACCACTGAAGGACTGTAACTGGTCTAATGTCATCTTGTTGCTAATTATGCAGGCTCTGACTGCTGCCTCAAAAAGTTTAAATTTGCTATTTGGGTGGGCAGAATTCTTGCCTTACTGCGTCTAACCCTATTACCAGGAAAGACAAACAGTTGGTCAGGCTTTCCCACTTCTACTGACCCAGTGAGACTCCCAGTCAGTCCACCAAATCCTTAAACTATTGCATCAATAGGACATTCAACAGACCTCCTACGACCAGCAAATAAAAAAGGAATTGCCCAGTTAGTTCACTACTCCCTCCAAAGTCATGCAGCCCATGAACAAGCATCTGTCATACTATAGTTGGCCTTTCAGCATGTAGCTGTCTGTGCGTACCGGGTAGAGCCTGAAGCCAACTTTGATGTCCACCTTTGCTGTCTTTTTCCCATTCCCCAAAGCACTATCTGCACTGCCTGGTCAAAGCAGGAATGAACCACCAATCAGTAATCTTTGTTTAAATGATCAACTGAATTCACTTCTAGTGGGGTGGTTAACATTTGCCCTCCTCCATTTTTGTGGAACCAATCCTATCGGGCAAACCGTAAAAAAGTGAAAGGGTGGTGGGGCAAAGTAGCAAGTCACCTGACTATGCACCACTAACAATTTGCACTTCCCACTTTTGAGAGTATCCTTAGACAAAAGCTTGCACTGACTTACCTGTCAGCCGATGGGCTCGCCTTTGAATCAGAACTTGTGCCAGTACCTGTAGTCCCAAATGTCAACTGAATACTTCTTTTCAGTTTCCTTGGACAATGATAGGATTAACAGATCCTTCTGTCCTGGTCACACATGCGGGTATGGGATCATCTTCCTTTCTGCTTGTGGTGCCAGCTTTTGGAAAAAAGTCCCACTTGAAACAAGACAGAGCATCCACAGTGAAAATAGTTTCCCCTTCTACAGATCTAGTTCAAAACATACGGCTAGTTCCATTTAATGTAACACAAGTGACCTTGTGGGACATGAGATGTGAGGGCACCTCACAGACTAGTCGTTTAGCACCTGGTCAATGTAGCAGCTGTCAGACCACAAAACAATACTTAAATTGTTCATCCTCAAATTATTCTGAATTCAGATGAGAACCAGGGGATGATTGGTCTACCTCCTAATAAAATACAAATTATGTATGAAGTCTGCAAGAACAAGAAAGCTTGGTTTACTTAAGAGGTAAACACACAATGTAGGTTGACTAGAAATATGGAAAGAACTTTGCGGCACACCAAAAAGTCTTCTAGAGTAATCGAATTAGCACCACAAAAAATATACCCAGTCACTAATTTACAGCATATCTTGACACCATTGACTTTCTTGAATGAATTTAAGCCTATGGCCTGTCCTGACGTGGTTTAATGGATACATTCTGTACTTTGCTCCTGCTCACCAGTTGACATTTTCCCACCAAAAAATATGTATTCTTTTTTGTTGGGATAAAATATGCAGGCCATTCAACGCTTCATTAACAATCAGCATTGTTCTCGAAGTCTGGAAGTTAGCAGTAGATTCCCCTTTACTGGAAATCCCTGCATTGGATTCCTAAGTACTTGGAAATGATTGCCCAATATCGAAACTTTCTATACTGGGGAAAAGGTTGGAAAGACTGGTGACATCACAACTAGTATAAATTGTGGCGAAGAACAACATTTTGGAGCCCAGTCAGTGGGGGTTTAAACTGGGGGAAGGCATTAATCACGATAGCCATGCTGGACCAGATTTGGTACGACATTGATAGAGGAGGTGCGGGGCTTTGGCGCTTCTGGGTTAGTTTGACACAGCAGACCAGAATATTCTTCAGTGCAGTTTGTGTTCCATTGGTATTGGGGGCACAGACTTGAAATTGACCACCTCTTATCTATAAGGGGGCAGCAGGTTGGAAACTAGGCTCTGACTTACAAATGGGTACCTTTGGGGTTCAACCGAGTCTGCCTCTATCGCTGCTTTTCTTTAATAGCTTTACTTCCCTATGGCATTTAAACATAAAAAATAGGGGGCGTGGCTAGCCAACAAGCGATGAGGACGTGAGTCCTTTCAAGCTCCTGCGGCCACCAGGACATCCTGCGTTACAGTCAGGGGTGGACTGGCCTGTGGAGATTTCCCAGTGGGCCTCTGCAACCTGGGCCTCTTTTGTGTGGTATTTCCAAATGTTCTCATGGGAAAAGCATTGGGCTTCCTGAAAATGTGTCAAATGGGGCCACTTTGAACTTTATTTCCAGGGCCTCTTTTTGGGCCCCAGTAATTATTTTCAGGGCCTCGTTTACTTCCCAGTCCACCCCTGGTTACAATCTTGAAAAAGTGGTGAGAAAATAGTGAAGATGACATCTGGCAGCTTGTCACTGTGTGAGGCACAATTGGGCGCACAGTGAGCATCAAACTATGCTTAATAGCAAAGATATAGACCCTGGAACGGAGCGAGCCGTTGGCGCGGACAACTGCAGACGAAACGGCCACCAGAGCCGCATTGCAATGGTGAGAGGCATAGACTGCGACAGACGGTGTGCTGCAACAGAAATCACAGCCTGGGAACCAGCGGAGCTCTATGCCCAGCAAAGCAGAGCGAAAATCCACCCGTGACATACACGGATCGACGGGGGAGGAAACCCTGCCCAGCCGAATGGTCACGGCTAGCTGAGGGATATTACCGTTTCACACCCACAGTGATTTCTGGTGACTGCGCAGCCCGCACACTGTCCGAAAACAGACAGTAAGCTATACCCGGAGCTCATCCTGGGAACAACTGGGCTAAAACGGGACCGATAAACCTGAGACACCCGAATGTGCCTGTGGAAGAAACGAGCATCGGGCTGCAATACACCCACAACGACCTATGACACGAATACCAGCATGGGCCCCCGGCACCTCCTCGCCTGACACACAGCGACATCCTGAGATCCCAAACAGCGCTGGGGGACTCCCGGCAACCTCAGAACGCAGATACCACCCACGGGGCAGAAAAGGAGACAGAGACCGGAGCGGCATAAAAGCACACCATCCCCTGGTAGGTGCGGCTGGTAACCCAGTGACGACGGAGGACCCGCAGCGGCAGCCAAATACCCTGGCATAAGCGCAGCAGACACAAACGCCATGGCAACAAGGGAACAACACGCACCATATCTTAAAAGTTGAGCAGCTACCGATTGCCACCCAAAACTGACAAAGTACCCACTTGGTGGAAAACGGCGTGCATAACCTGTTTAGCCCAGCTACAAGAGGCACAACGACATACACGACCGACGCTGTGTGGAAAGACAGCATATCCCATAGTGTGGCGGGACCTTACGTGCAGATCAACGGTGCATCATGCGAAGATAACTGTGCTGTTGCAATCGGCTGTAAACACTGTCACGCAGCGCCTGCACTGGCATGCACCGTAATCTACGAAGGCATACTAGCGCTGAGTAGCAAGACATGCCCCTCTTGGACCTGGGGCAGCCCACTCCTGTGCCGCTGGGTCAAGACAGTGCTGACCCCCATAAGGAACACAATCCCTTGCGGCAAAGACAAGACCACAGCTGTGCCATCCCTCAATACCATACTACACTCTTGCTATTGAGCTGGGCATCCAAAACAACCCAAGACACCTGTATTGATCCCTATACGGATAGTAGTCTGTTCTGAGCCACAACCACATTGGCAAGAGACGCAGCGGTGAGAGTGGAAGCTGTCTGCTACAGGATCAGCGTAGTAGAACACACAGTGACTTGCACCATATGACACCTATGTAGCAATACAACACATACCGGAGAAGCTAATGAGAGAACACGCCCAAGGGAGAGATTGACAGACCCACCGCCAGAACAGCTGCATTGACCCTGCCCCGGCGACTGGTACGACACAGCTCAGGCTTGGTCCACTTAAGGCGTGTCACCCCCTGGCCGAAGAGGCCCAGGAGCCAGATTGCCAAACACCCACCCAGACACCCATCTCCCCAAGATTAACAAGTCCCACATAAGCAACATAGTGCCCTGATTCTACTAAACAGTGGCCAAACAACGACGTATCAGACAGGCAGTGGGGCCCACTACCAAAGTAACACTACTGACTTGTAATCAAAGGGGACTTCTTACTAATGACCCACTGGTCATCCCCGCACAGCAAACCGAATAATTCACACTGTTTAGAATCTGAAATAATACCAACCGAAAGTGGTCTACTAGACAACATCCTGGCACTCCACAATGGAACGCAAAGCAAAATAGACCATTCCGCCACACCCTCAGCGAACACCCCTGTAAGCCAAAAGCAATCAGACAGCATTGGCATAAACAGATGTCACCATCTCTCTTAAGGACGTTATGAATGCAATTGCTAACTCCTGTGCCTCCATGGAAAAAAAGATGGACGGCATCAGTGCAGATGTCTCACTCCTCTGACACGACTTGCAAAAGCTGACATCCCACACGGGAGACGCGGAACAAAGTATATCAGGGGCAAGAGATGGAATTCGAGACATGGAACAACAGATGTCCAGAGTCATGGCACGCCTGAAAATGATGGAAGAAAGGGTGGATGAAGGGGAAGGAAGATCGCAAAGCAACAATGTCTGCATCCTGGGCCTACCAGAGAAATTGGAAGGGCCAAACATGGAACTGTTCCTGGAGCAATGGCTGTCGGACATGTTTGAGCCCAAAACATTCTCCAAATTCTTCTCGATTGAACGTGCCCATCACATGCCAATGGGATGACCAACACCTGGCGCACCGCCACGTACAGTGATTACAAAATTGTTAAATTACAGGGGCTGCGATACACTACTTCAGATGGCCCGCGCTAAAGGGACAATAACATATAATGGTTCCCGAATCGCTTTCCTACCGGACTACACTAGAGAAGTACAATGCACCGGACAATCCTTGGACCAACTCAAGAAACAGCTGCAGTCCGTGAATGTCAAATATGGTCTTTTATTCCTAGCGCAACTTAAACTACATCACAAAGGCACAACAGTGCATTACACAGACCCATAAAATGCGTGGAGGTAGGCGGAACAACATATTGAAGGAGACTGGAGATCAGAAAAAGCAAACAAGTACAAAAGGCCCAGGACTCGACCCGATCGCAACCCACCGAACCACCCACCACAAGAGCAGGAGCCTGACCCACCGCCACCCATGGTGGATGATTAAGGTGTAGAGCTCCAAAACAGAATGTCTTATTTACTGACCAGATGTATGTCTATGGAGTGCAAACTCCCACATTGTGTACGGAAGAGTGGCCACATCAGCCACGTCTGGAATTCAAGCTGTGTGGCCCGGAGCGCCTCCCACCACCAGACACGTTAAATCTGCATTGCATGACTCATTTGTGTTTCCAGGGACCGGTGACGCAGTTTGTTTGTATGACTTTTGTTTGATCGTCTGGTAGCCGACTGTTCTCATCTATCAGCAAGTTCGGGCGACAGATGCTTCAGGTTGGGATGGAGTATAGGGAGGGGGGAGGGGAGGTTTGTGAAGTTTGATTTTGTCTTGAAATCCTACGTTTTTTTTTTTAAACTGTTTTATTGATTTTCCAAAAACAAACAAACCAAACCAAACTTACAGTGGATACATCATGTCAATCACAAATACACATGAATTATTATGGTCCATCCCAGTGTATCTCCCCCTCCCAAGCCTACTCCCCCACATTTCCAGTCTCCACCTCTTGCTGTGGGGATTCCTCTTCGGCAGAGCTCATTGAGTCTCCATCACTTGGTCCATCATACGAGGGCCCAAATAGTTCAGCTATCAATTACCTCCAACCCGCTAGGGCTCCTGCTTCTTCTTCTGTCTCCCCTTTACACGCTTCCTGCCACACCACTGTTTCCGCCTCCGTCCACTTCTGCAAATCCCTCCACTATGTTTCCATTTTGGGCCTATAACATGCCTTCCAGCCCATCGCAATCCTTCTCTTTGGCAGGACATACGCTAGATCTTTCAATTTGCTTACATGTTTAAGCTTACGCGGTCTGGGGAACCCTCCTAGCAAACAGGCCCACGCAGTATCCACCTTCATGCGGATCCCCTTGTCTTCCATTTTCTGTGCTATTTATCCCCAGTATCTCTCTATCAGTGGGCATGCCCAGAACATATGTACCATTCCCGCATTTTCCTCCTTACATTTTGGGCACACTTGGCATCCGGCCTTTTTAAATTTAGCTATCTTTTGTGGCGTCAGGTATGCCCTGTGAGTTATATACAACTGTATCTGCTGCAGTCCAGCATTTCTCGATACTTTTTTATGATATCCTTGCTCTCTCTCCCACATCCCATCACTCATCGGGGCCCCTACTTCCTCTTCCCAGTCCAGTCTAAGTTGCACCACCTTCCTGCCCACTAGGGACATTATCATTTTGTACACTCCAGACGTTTTGTGTCCTCCTTCTGCTTTGTCATATATCATATCCAAGGTAGTGTCCGGTTTCTCCGCCAGTTCCACTTCAGACCAGGTATATTTAATTTGTCGCACCACCCCGTGATACGTGATATATTGCCCCATACTCAACCCCATTAGTTCCACCAGCTCCCCAAATTCCAGTACCTTCCCCTCCTGCCACACATCCCCCATCGTTGCTATTCCCGCTGGTTCCCAGTGCTTCCTAATCATTAGTCTCAGTTGCTTTTCTTTTCCCACCACTGTGACCAATGGGATCTGTGGGGAGCATGGGGATGGCTTGTCCATTAATCGGCATGCTCTTTGCCACATTCCACCCAAGACCCAACATCCCCGGGCGACCACCCAACTCCGATTTGGGCAACCATATAATTTCTCTCAAAGTTTGGGGCACAATCCTTCTGAAGCAACCTGTGTTCTGAGGGAGGCTGCTCAGAGAGCCATTTGGCTACATATTGTAATTGACTCGCAACATAATAGACTTCCCGGTTTGGTATCTTAATGCCTCCTTTCCCGTATGGATTTTGTAGTTTCCACAGGGCTACCCTGTTCCTCATCCCGTGCCATAAGAATTCCCTGCATATACCGTCCAGCCTGACAAAGAATTTCCTGGGTATTGAGTATGGGATGTTCGCGAAACGGTGCAACAATCTGGGCAGCGCCACCATCTTGAGCATCGCCCCCTTGTCCCATCATCGCCAAGGGGAGTTTCGTCCAAAACTTCATGCTACTCTCCAGTTTCTCAACTGTTCTCCCCGTGTTATGCCTATGTTCAGCTTCTGCCGTATGGTATATGTCTACCCCAAGATACCTGAACGTTGTAACCTCCCACGCTATCTGCAGGATCGGCAGATTCTCTAACGGGACCCCTCTATATCTGCCCAACGGGAACACGCAGGACTTACTGGGGTTCACAGCTATGCCTGAAAGTTCTGAAAACCTCTTCATCACTTCCAGTATATATTGGAGGTTCTCTTCTGGGTAGCGCAAGTACAGTAACATATCATCTGCATATAATGAAATGAGATGTGGTGTCTCCCCGATGACAATACCTATTGCATCATATTGCTGCCTTAAATAAATCGCCTGGGGTTCTAAGGCTAAATATACAGCATAGGGGACCATGGGCAACCCTGTCTGGTGCCTCTGCTGAGTTGTCATCTTTCAGAAACCACAGCTCCTGTCTTCACTTTAGCTAGTGGCGCACTGTACAACAGTTCAACCCATTTAAGATATCCCGGTCCCATACCATAATTGGCTAAGGCCGCCGTCAACCAGGGCCATCTGACCGAGTCAAATGCCTTGATCGCGTCCAATGATACTATCGCCATCTCGCCTTCATCCCCATTAGCATGTTCAACCACTCGGTGAAGTCGCCTCCGATTATTTGAGATGTTCCTGTTCGGGACATATCCTGTCTGATCGGGGTGTATTAACTTACTGATGACCTTCTTCAATCTATTCGCCAAGACCGCTGTTGAAATCTTACTGTCTTGGTTCAACATCGACAAAGGCCTATAAGAGCCACAGTCGCTGCCAGGCTTATTGGGCTTGGGAAGTGGTATAATGACCGCTTCACGTAAGGATTCTGGTCATTTCCCAGCTTCATATGCTTCGTTGAGCATCTCCAGCAGCGGGGGGAGTACCTCTGTTTTATATGCCTTGTAAAATTCACTCGGGAGTCCATCAGTTCCCGGGGTTTTGCAGGTGGGAAGCTGCCTCACTACTCCCTCTAGTTCCTCTAGGGTGATCGGGGCATCTAGCTCCTCCCTCTCTTCTACACTAATCTGGGGTAATCCAATATCTTCCAATGTGTCCCCTATCTCCACCCTGTTGCTTCCTGTCTCATCCCCATACAGGTGTCTATAAATTCCTGATTAACCCCCTCTTGCATGTCCACTGTGTTGCCATCTTCTCTCACTATCATTCTGATTGGGGGCCTAGGGGTCTCATTTTTATAGAGCCATGCCAGGACTCTTCCTATTTGTCCCCTTCTGCCTGTTGCCTCTCTATATACTTCTTATAATTTAGGTTGCATAATCTTTTCCCAGTATACTGCACATTTCTGCTGTACGCTCCGTGCCATTTCTGCGTCTTCCTTAAAGTTACCGCCCCGGTCCAATACCCTTTCTAGCTCTTTTTCAGCGTCCTGCAACCCGGCCAGGATCCCATTCTGCAGCCCCCTGGACTTGGCTATGGCAATTCCCCTCACTACTACCTTGAAGGCTTCCCAGAGTGTGCCCGCTGTCTTAACACTGCCAGTGTTTATCTCAAAGTAATTTATTATTTCCTTTTGCATGTCTTCCCTAAATACGTTGTCTTTAAGTGCCTTTGCTCGCAAGCGCCATGTGGGTATCCTTCCCCTCGGGGGTCAGTACTGCTACACTACCATCAGTGGTGAGTGGTCAGAGAGGACTCTTGCTTTGTATTCCACCTGCCGTATTTCAGTCATTAAATCGTGCGTGACAAACACATAGTATAGTCTAGTATATAGGTCCTGTGGGGCTGCATAGTGTGAATATTGTCTATCCTGCGGACGGCGTACCCTCCATGCATCAACCAGCCCAAAATCTGCCAACAGTGACTGCAGCGCCTTTGCAGCCGGAGTGGGTCTGTCCACTTTAGCATCTGATCTATATATGTTGGGGTTTAGCACGTAATTAAAGTCCCCCCCCACAATACAGCCCCCCCCACACTTTCACTGAGTGTACCATACAGGGTTCTAAAGTACAAAGCTGTATCCTGATTCAGAGCATAAGTATTTACAATGCAGATCTCTCTATTCTCCACCATCCCTTTTATAACCACCATCCTGCCATCTGACTCCGCTGCAGAATGCAGCAGCTGGAACGGGACATGTGGGGCCACCCATGTGATTATCCCTCTTGCATAAGCTGAGTATGCTGCTCCTACTACCGTCCCTTTCCACTTCTTCCGTATCACATTCAGTTTTGCTTGCGTTAAATGAGTTTCTTGTAACAGGGCTATGTCCACTCTCTGTCTTCGCAGGTACATCATAACCTTGTTTCTTTTCAAATAGCTGTTGAGCCCCTTACATTCCAAGTGACGATCTTAAGGTCTCCCATGGGTAATCTCGTTTTTCTCGGGGTGTAGGCTCCCCCCAACTGAACACCCTTCCCAACTACAACAAACCACAGCACACAATCCCTTCCCTCCCCCCTCTCCCACCTACCCTAACCCCAACAACTGCCCAGCTCCATCCCTGGATCTCAGGCGTCCCCGCGTTTGGTCCTACTTTGGGATCCCAAGCTAAGAACCCAAAACTAAAACTCTAAATGGGGATATAAAGACTAGCCCCAAGAGGCACCCTTACCAATCTTATGACAGGTAACATGCAGGTTCCCTGCAGATTTATTTGTTTAATTACTGCCTGTCTTTCACTGCCAACTGTTAGAGGTAGCCTTGTACTGTGTCTCCTCGTGATAAGGAGTCTTTGACACCCGAAGTTTGTGATAAGGTATAGAGCATCTAGATTAAAGCACCGCTTTTTCATGCTATATTTAAACAAATGGACAGATGGGCAATTAGTCTTGCACGGTTTATCACATGGGTCTGTGCGTTTCAGAGCCGGGAGAACGGGTCTGCCACAACGGTGTTCTACAGTTATTTAGTTGTTTTCTTTGGGGCTAACTGGAGAGCGTGCAACCGCTAGACGGCCACATTTATGGCAGTCTTCTGTTGTTTTATCTATTCACTTCAGTTAGACCATGTAGTTGGGTGAGTGGCGCTGGCACTTTCAAGACCAATTTGCCTGCTTACTTTGGAATCATCTCAAATTGTGGAACCCTACAATGGCCATATTAACAAATCTATCCATCTATTTATTTATTTACTCACCTATGTAAATTTGCTTTATCAGGTTTTCTTTTGGCCAGCTGGGGAACTTACAAGCCCTGTGGACCAGGGGATGTATTGCTCCTACGGAGATTACAACTATGCAGGAATTTGAATCTCACCTGCGTTGTCTTTTTGCACGCTACGCTCCCAAAGTTTTAAACATACACATTGGGACATTCAGGGGAGCTACCTAACTCTAGACTTTAACTTTAAGCTTCAGCTCATATACATTTTATGTACAAGTGGTTTCCATTTGGACAACCAACCCAGCTTTGATAATCCTAGGACCTGCTATTTCTTCAGTCATTTATAGATTTAGTTATTGCCCCAGTCCTTATTTCCCATCATCATTTAGTGTTCTTCACACTGTAGTTTAGACTGCTTTTTCCGATTCCATTCCCTTTGGGCCATTTGTATTTGGACCTTGGAATAACCGGATAGTAAGAATCTACCTGACCTCTTTGCTTCACTTGTTCTCTGGAGGAATTTCTTGACAATTTAGTATTTTCATGACTATGTACTTTATAAGATAATTGAAAATTCTAATTGTACATTTATACCTTGCGTTGTAGATCTAATTTGTTTGAGATTGTTTTTTGGTATGGCTGCACAGTTACCTCCTGGACTTATTGACAGGATTGCAGAATCAGCCCCCACACAGGGTTGAGATTATGGTAATTACCTTTCCTCTCCTTTCTCTATCGAATGTCACATGACTTGTTGAAACCAATTGACATGGGAGACGTCCCGCTTGCTGCATTCACAGATCATTTATTTTTTAACCAGTATGTAATCGATATTTACGATGTGTTTCTTTTTCTTTTTCTCTTCTTTTCTTCTTCTTCTACACCTCGCTTTAGGTGAAAAATGTGTTTATTTGCAAAAATGTATAAACATATAGAAGGTAAAAAAGTCTTTTAATTAAATCTGGGCACGTTCAGAAAAACACAGATGAACGATCCAGAACCTATGAAATTCAAGGGAATGCTATGTCCTGACGAAGATGGACATCACCTGCATGTCTTGTTAGATGTGTTACTTCCATCGAAACTACTATTTTTAAATGGTGCCATGTCATTCTCATTTATTATTTGTTTTTTCCTTTTTCATGACACCTTAGTAGTTGACGCACAGCATCGCATAGTTAGATTTTAGTGTGTGTGCATTACTGTTTTCTCTTTGGAATTTGATATAATTTCTTTTTCTAGTTCGCTTTTTGTGTTCCTTATTCGATTATTGAAATGAAACCTTCTTTGTTTGGTTTTCTGGATTCAATATTATTTTGACTGCGTTTTTGATATTCATTTGATTGTTTATATATTTAGTCTGGTCAGAGCGACTGGGGGTCCCCCACTTGAGTGATTCCCTTCACTCGCTTGGGGCTCCACCCACGGCATGCCCAGTCTAATTCTTAGGTTCCATGCGATTCATTGGCTTGCAGCCTTTCACAGCAGTCATTATTTGATACTAGCACTTTAAACAGCATGCACTTTTTTAGCCAATTGTAAAATATATTTCTGTATATTGTACTAGAGCTTTAGACAATTTAATATCTTTTTAAGACTCTATTTCCCCTGTCCATATGGTTGAATGATGTCCTCCGAGTGAACCTTTTTGCCTTTCCGTTGGCTTAACTTCCATGTACTACCCTCCCCCAAGCGGTATCATGGATTGTGGTTCCTAAGCAGTAATTGACACCAGAAGTAGACTTCCCAATAGTGGGACATCTAGCAATGACACAACTACAAACCACTCAAGCAGTAAACTAACACAACCAGGCACTTATCTATTCATTTATTTACTAACGCTGCAGAGTAGAGAATTTACACTCGAATAACAATAATTAACAGGCATCCAAAATTGACACACGAGCATGAACCCATTGTTAAATAATTTTGGATGGACAGTCACATTTTTTGAAATCCATGATCCATGTGGTACGCTATAGTATGGACCACTCAGCATTTCTTTGTCACCAGCCGGTCATTAGCCGACAAGCGTAATGTAAACAGCTACGGCCGCGGTCACATGATGACGCGATCGCGCTAACGCGATGACGCGGGTGCAGCCGCGTAGCCACATGACCGCGGCCATCAGACCACAAATCAGTATACAGGGAATACATAGTAGCCCATACTGGCAAGGCTCTGGATGTCGCATAATGCGCACGCTTTTTCGGACTTATTCACAGTATCTAAGCCCAGGACTGACTCCAATGGGGTAAGTAGTGGGCATTTTTTGATGGCTGGACTTTCTCAGTGTTTAGGTGAAACAAATCACTAAAGGGATCTTAGATCCATAATAACTAAGGGTGGTTTTCTTTTTCATAGAAAGTAGCACCTAGTGGATTGACAAGAATCTGATAATGAACTGAAAGGATATTTACCACAACTAAAAGACAGTATCTTTGAATCGACCTGTTAACCAATATTTCAACATAAGGTAAAAATAAATTATGTAAACTATCACAATAACATAAAAGGAATATAGCTAATCAGACAACATTTATTTCATAGGCACTACGTTTATGTCTTAAACAGATCAAATGATCTAATTATAAAACCCTATTAGAGGAACTCAGTTTCACGATTTATGAGAAGCATACATACTGTATGACAATTTTGGGGACAAACTTTCCAAGCAAGGCAGCACTAGCTACCGGAACAGGTAATAGCCTGCAATTACATCGCTCAATTATGACACGACGCATCAGCATGTCAGCACTGGCACAATTGGTGTATATATAAACTTAGGAAACACCACATTTGGACTTGATTAATTGTGCACGTAGGAGAAACATGGCATAATAATAAATAACCAAATTCTGATGCTGCTTTGGGGATGACCATCACCGCTCTTAGCCCACAACGAGCTAAGGTGGTTACTCATGACTGGGCTAGTCACAACATTATAGGTTAATGCAATGCATTGAATGTGATCATTTACTTTTCTTTCTTGTTTTCTTCCCTCTCTCTAAATGTCTCTCCATTTGTTTCTCCCCCCCACCCCCGTTTTCCCCTCTTCCCTTTTTTGGATTCACTACCTGAACATAATATAATAATGGATAATGGCATTGTTTTCCAAATAATTAACTCTTTGAAACCATTTGTTGCATTTAGTGATAAACAGGCCCAGCCTTGAAAAGGACCCAAGCTGGTCAAAAACACGTGTTTGCTTTTTTGGGCTTTTGAGAAACAAATTTTGTGTATTAATTTTTATTTTAGGGCTTTAGAGAAAGAATCAGAATCTTTTGAATTTATGCTAATGTGCCATTGATCCTTTTGATTTTTTGAGTAACAAATTGTGTGTATCAAGTTTGGTCATTTAGGCTTTAAAGAAGTAATTAGAGCATTTTGAATGTATTCTAATGTGCCATTAAACTAGTGGTTTTTGTATTTTCACACCAATAAGAACTTTCTTGATTATGACTTTGTTATGTATATGCAACCAGTGAAAGCGCACACTCCTTACAAAACCCAATAAGTTTTCACATTTTTGCAGGTTGGGATTCTCCTGCATTTGTACCGAGGTACAGCAGTCACATTTACCCAGGCTTATTCAACAGAATTTTTTTTTCTAATTTGCACATTCCGTAGCGCCCATTACCTGGCAAATCCCACTTCTTACTTAGTCAATTGAAAGGAGATTCTCTGACAAACGGTTCAGGCTAGCTGTTGATGGACCGTGTGACAGCACCGGATTTTCTGCAAAGTACTGCACATACCACTTTCAGGACATGGAAACTAAAAAAATTGTGAGTTTGGTGGTCGTGCAGGTGTCCGAATGTAAATCCTCAGTGGCCATGAAGAAACATAGTTTTATGAAATCCCTGGAAGATCTCCAATCGAGGGGAATACAAACAGACCACATAGCCACCGACAGACATGTTTCAATAGCCAATAGTCAAGCCACTATACCATGAAATGGAATTCGATTTTGTGAAAGATCTCACTTTGACTGTGTTGGACATGCATACTCATGGAATCGCTCAGGATTTTGTTCCTAGGACACATACATTGCCACAAAACATTGCATTGCAAACGTGCCCTGTCCACAGAAAGCAGACCTTGTGGAACAGTTCACTTCCTGGTTGAAATGATTAGAGGCTATTTATTTGTTCAACAATGTTTATATAAATTGTCTAAATAAAGTGTCCAAATTGTCTTTTCAAATGTATCCTCTTTGTCAATTGTCCAAATTGTCTTTTCAAATGTATACTCTTTGTCAATCCTTTTTGCAAAAAGTGCCTTTTGAAGCATGCCATAGAGTGTAATGCTGTGCTTTCACACTTCCCGCTTTCGTCGAGCTCTTGTGGGTCCTTCACTGATCAGGGGAGGGTGAGATGGATATCAACATGAAAGCAACTGCGGGGTCTGCAGTTGCCTTACCAAGCACATTTCCAAAAAGCTGAATAACTACATGTCCCACAAAGGAATGAGACATAGGCTAGATAAGAAACTTGGCACGCAAGAACTACTGACTGTAAGCAAAACAACGCATGAAATGGGGCTGTTGGTGTGAAATAGGTGCATTCTGACCTATATTTTTATGGGGGCGTGTGTTAGGTGTTGTTGTTATCGGATGCCTTATCAGAGGGGCCGATCTTTGATTTGCGGCCTCTGGAGTCTTATAATTTCAAACGCATTGGGGATAGGTGTCAGTGTTACCAAAATATATGACCACTCTTGATTAGGTATATGGGAGGTGAATATGAGGTGGTGCAGGGGTAGGGTCTGGGGACCAGATGCGTTCAAAGGGAACAGGGGTCATGGGATCAGGGGACCGTGGCTTGGCAGCAAGGGCTTGGAGATGGCATGAGTCAGTGAGCAGAGATGGATTGTGCACTAAGTTTGTAGCAGGGCTTGCTCTGACATTCTTGTACAAGCACATTTTGCCAGGGCTCGAGACTCGCTACTTTCAAAAATAAATAGCTGCATTGCCGTGAGAACAGGAGACGGGCTGAGCTGACAGGTGGTGGGGGCTGGCTGTGTGAGGTGCTGGGAGAGTGAGCAATTCACCAGAGGGCCAGAGGGATTCTAAGAATAAGGCATTTGGAAATAAACTAACTGTAACTGTTTTCATAAAAAAAGTAAATCACTAGAAATTTTGCACTGCTTTGGTGGATGTCAGCAAACAATTTGTTTGTTTTTCGAAAATATTTCAAATGCCACGTTGGTCTGCAAGGCTATTCGCTCCCATGGAAGTGAAGGTCACAGCGTTTGAATTTTGCTTGTGAGCTGTGCACAACCACACATCCTATACAGTATAAGGTTTGATTGTTTTTCGTCCTTGGAAGAAAGGGAGGATTCGGAATGGAATGAATGAAGGGAGGTGTGTAATACCGTCAATTATGATAAGGTTCACCATTCCAAAACTGGACAAAGGAACATGTAATTTCATTTTATGAAAATTTGTTGATCTGAACGGACACTCTGCGTTACGCCGAGAGAATGGAAATGCCGAATATTATGTAAGTTTTACTGTAGACGAGTTTATAGATGAACGAGTCAAGGTTTCATTTTCTGACCGGTATTGCTGGCTTACATTGTAATGGGTTGTTGTTTGTGGCATATTGCAATGACACGCAAAAACAACCTGTGTGTACTTGTCTTTGTCCAGGGCACATGGGCAGTCCAGCACCGAAATGCATGTAGTCCACGTCTGGGTTGCCCCAGGTTCCCCCAACGCCAAATTCTATGCTAATATTCCATTAAAATGCCATCTATGTGTTCTTTGAATTCTTCCGTCAGCTTCCGCATCCGCATCCCATTGCGAACTAAACATACTCCATAGCACTAACCTCACAAGCACATCGTAGACTCCAACTTTCCACAATGTTTTCTCTGTGTTTCTGTAACGCTCACCTGACTCCCACGGAGGCGCTGGTCTAGTCTGGGTTGCTGTGGCCTCTTCAAGCGTGATGCGCAGAACTCGGAACACCGATTGAACAGGACCCCCAAATCTTGCTTGTCTGGCCCGTAGGAATATCCTTCTGCAGATGAGAGAGGGGGTTAACAGTCTGCAGAATAATGTGCTTGCTCCCCCCTTTACCCTTTTCGTTCTTCTCTAGCTTCCTCCAAAACCCCCGGTTTAAGCTCACCTTATGGTTTGGAAGGATGAACTCTCCATCCTGCTTCTGGTGCAGGGGGCGCGCGTTCGACCAGTTACTTCACTGGTTTTCTGAAGGGCGCTGGCAAAATCCACTTGACTTTTTTGAGAAATGCGCCGTACGTATGAAGATTCAAAAGTTCAAGTGTGAGCCTCTTTTATGTTGTCTTCCTAACCTGTGATCTGTCCTTTATTTCAGGTGCAGAATGAAGGTGATGCGTTGAGGGGTTAAATTGCCGATGGTAAATTCAGGTGAGTTAGTGATGAGGGCGATCCCTCAAAATGTCTTTATAATTCCCTAGTAATGTCTTTTGTCCTTTCCCCATAGGGGCCGGGGTGCGGTACCTGCCAACGAAGCGGCGCCAACCCGAAATGTGGAATGGTTCACCAAGAAAAGCCGGTAATTATTATGGCTGAAAATTAGGCTTTCCTACTGTGTCCCTTCTGCTCACCTTTTGTCTCTTCTTCTCTCCCCTAGGCGCAGAGATGTGGCGACCGGTGCTGAGAGCCACCATGGAGCCAGGAGATGTCTCGAGGACAGGTGAGTGAAGCGCGGCGCTGCAGCGAGCAGCGCAATGCTTTTAAATGGAAGTCTTTCTTCAGGAATGCTGGTGTGAAGGTTGCGGATGCAGGTAAGAAGTTTGAATAAGTTCTTGGTTTTCACCTTTCTCTTCTCTTCTTCCCTTACAGGTGTTCCAGGTTCAAGGCGGGCGTGGCTGGAGTCCAGGTGCAGGAGCAGACACGGTGAGCGTTCAGCTGCTGGGATGCAGAACAACGCGAAGCGTGAGCTACTGTCTGGGCGTGGCTTAAATAGCCCCCCAAGTAGTTCCAGGTAAGTATCCTTCCCTGGCCACGCCCGAGTGGAAAAATAGTCCCCATGAAAAAATAGTCCCTTTCAGGTCTCAGAGAGGCCTGAATCTTGCAGCATGGTCTGCATCAGGTAAGTGCACAAAGCACCTTCCTTTATGAGCCTGGCGCCTATGGCGCCAGGCTGATGTCCAACATGAGCCTGGTGCCAAAGGCGCCAGGACAGAGTCCAAAGAGCCCCTATAAGGAGCCGCTGGGCTTTTACCCAGTGGTATGATGCCTGCTCCCGGGGGTGCTGGGCCTGGCCTAGTGCTCCGGGGGTAGGCATCATGACAGTTTCCATTGTTTCATGTTTGTGTTCATCATTAGTTTTCACATGGTGCAGAATTAATGGGTAAATTGATCAATTTGAATAAAGAACGGCTACTGAGACATATTTCTGTTATGTTTTCTACACAGTTACATCCTGCCATTCTACGAATGTCATCGTTTCTAGATACCAATTGATGGCTTCTTCAGCAGGCAGTTGCAGATACACCTAAATGGCTGGATTTCAATCACGCTGTTTTGCGAAGATCACCCTCGGCCGATATGCCCTTTCGCAGTGCCAGCGTTAAGAAGCAACCTGATGCGGAAGCCTTGCGATTCACGGTGTGTCCAATGCGCTTCTTATACTCAAAGGAACACTGTGTGACTCACGATAAACATTTGTGAACCGAGAACAAAGAAAGAAATTACCAATGTGGTTGAATATGGAAATCGGCGGATGTTCTCGGAGCGTTTATTTTGAAATAAAAGCACATTATAAATTGCAGAGTATTGTGGTTTCCTTTATACATAATGTTTTGTATTCAAAATTGGTACGCGCTGTGCTGTGAGAGGATGTGTGTTGATATTCCAGGTTCTGCATCAACTGACGTCAAGACGTAGGTGATGACTGGGCGCATTTGGCTACGCTGCCCAGTAACGTCATGGAGCTAGGCGGAGAATATCACTAGGAATGGTGATGTCAGCTTCAGGGGCGGGGGATATGATTTAGTGCCGCCAGGGCAGTTCCTCTTAGGGCGATGCAGCAACAGATAAGATTAGCACAAGATGGCCACGCCCTGCTGCCTGATTTCGCATGTGTAAAAGTGAGGAAAACTGCAGTAAGGTAAATGTTTGTACGATCGATCAACGTATGCTTAATAACACATGCCCGAACGCTCGGGACAATAATATTTTTGAGCGCACTATTCCTTTAATGCCAGTAAGACTGAGATTCTGCTCATCGGCTCACCTGCACCCTCCTTTCCTGTCGCTCTCTGGCCAACCTCTCTTGGCCCTCTTCCTTCTCCCACCTGTGAGGCTACAAACCTTGGGGTCATCTTCGACTCCACACTCACCTTCTCTCCTCACATCTCTGACATCTCTAAGAAGTCACAATACCAGCTGCACCTCCTGAGAGGTATTCTTCCTTTCTTCTCCTTCCCCCAGAAGCTCACTGTCTCCAGAGCACTGGTTCTCTCTAGGCTGGACTACTACAACAGCCTCTTTCTAAATCTGCCTGCTTGTACTCTCTGCCCTCTGCAACTCATCCAGAACAGGACTGCAAGACTTGTCCTTGGCCTCAAGCCAAGGGATCGTATCTCTCCAGGACTGAAATCTCTGCACTGGCTCCTAGTGGCTGCAAGGATTAAGTTCAAAACCCTCTGCATTGGCCACACCTTTTTACCTAGTGTTCTTATTTATTTTATTTTATTTATTTACTGTTGATACTATGTATTGCACTGCCCTTTCCCTCCTTGTCACCTGGCCTAGTAAGATCGTTGTCTTTGTCTTCCCTCTGTTCCCCCTCCCTTGCCTCGTCACGCCTTGAAACACTTCTGTATAGGCGCGTTATAAGTGCCATATCATATCATATCAATTTGCAGATATCGTGGTCCCTAGCCCCAGACAGCTTATGGATGATGCATAGGTATTTGAACTTGATTCTTGCAGCAGCCGGGAGACAGTGACGAGTTTTTAGGCCAGGAGAGATGTGGTCCCTGGGCTTGAGGCCAAGGATAAGTCTTGCTGCCCTATTCTGGATTAGCGAATGGGGTCTTAGAGAGGAAGATGGTAGATTCAAAAGAAGCCTATTAAGTAGTCTAGCCTAGAGAGAAGCAGAGCTCTGGTAACACTGAGCTTGTGGGTGAAAGGGAGGAATGGGAGAATTCCTTTGAGAAGGAAGAGTTGAAGGTTGGTCTTTTGGCAATATCGTGAATGTGAGGGAGGAAGGAAAGAGAGGAGTCGAAGAAGACTCCAAGGTTTTTGGCTTCAGGTGAAGGAGAAGGGAGAGAGCCCATAGAGGATGGCCAGAGTGAGGGTAGGAAAGAGGGAGCAAGGGTCCCAATAGGAAGGATCTCAGTCTTGCTGGAATTGAGGCAAAGATCATTGGAAGTGCACCAGGACTGGATGGCAGATAGGGAGTCCGGGATGATGGAAGCTGCAAAAGGGTCAGCAGGAAGTTTAAAGAAGAGTTGTGTGTCATCTGCGCAACACTGAAAGTTGGGGGAGAAGGAGGAAATGAGTAGTGCCAGCTGAGCGTGGTAAGTGTTGAAGAGCCTGGGAGGTAGAGGTAGGTGAGGAGAAGGTGCCCAGAATAATCTGGGACAAACGGTTGGTTAGGAAGGAGGTCAGCCAGTCCAGTGCCCGCTCCGAGATACCCATGGTATCCTGGAGCCATTTTATGAGGATGGAATGGTTGACTGTGTCAAAAGCAGAGGAGAGATTGAGTAGAATGAGGACAGCTAGAGAGTTAGAGTCCAGAGATGCAAGCAGTTATTCACAGGTGTTCAGAAGAGCAGTTTCCATGCCTCAGGATGCTCAGAATTCAGATTGGTGGTTGTGGAGCAGGCCAACAAGTGCAGTGTGTGGGGTAAGTTGGGGGAAAGCCATCTTCTCCAGGAGTTTCGCAAAGAAGGGAGTGAAAGAAATAGGGCGGTAGTTGGCTGGACAGGTAGGGTCTGCTGAAGGTTTTTTCAGGAGAGAGCACACAAGGGAGGGGTTGAGGCAGGAGGGGAAAAAAACAGTAGCAAAAAGAATGGGTGTTGCAGAGGGCCTGGGATGGAAGAGGAGGAACTGCAGAAGGGTTGGCTAGTTCCCTGCAGATTTTAAAGAGTCAAGCCGTGTTGTTGGATGACCAGATACCCGTGCCTGGATGTGGGCCCTTGTCTTGGCACGGATGGAGAGTCTGTATTGCCTTTGTAGCAGAAAGCAGGCCAGTTCGTCAGAGGGTGAGCCAGAGGTTTACCACTTCCGTTCCCCAGCTCTGCACTTGTGTTTCGGGGCTGCAAGTTCAGAGTCATACCAGGTATTACACTTGGAGGCAGGTTCCAGGTGCATCCTCATGACTGGGGCAATGATGTCCAGAATGTTGGTAATGGCCAGATGGAGGTTGCTGAGAGCAGAGCCAGAGGTAGAGTCTGGGTTGGGGGGAGAAGGGGAAATGAAGGTGGATATGAAGGCCGCATCTGACACACGTTTCATCGGATGGATGTTCGTGAATGAGGTTGGCAGGGCTGGAGGAGGTATGGTCAAAGGGCCGAGGGGACCCAGGTAAGAGGAGAGCAGAGAGTGGTCGAACCAGGAGAGAGGTATAATCAGTGGGGGGAGAGTAGAAGGCCAGAATGGATGAGGGCTTCAAGAGTGTGTCCTGCTGTGTGGGTAGGACCAGAAGGGAGAATTGAGAGGGAGAGCGAGGTGCAGATGTCAAGGAAGTGAGTGGATTCTGTGATAGAGGAGTCCAAGTGGATGTTGATGTCGCCCGAGAGAAGGGGTTTATAAGAGGTTGAGAGGAGAGAGTAGCAGAAATCAGCCCATTCAGAGAGGAACAGGGTGGTTGTGCCAGGTGGCCTGTAGATCGTGGCAATGGTCAGAGAGGAGGAGGGAGAGATGATCAATTTGCAAACCAGGCTCTCAAAGGAAGAGTAGGACTGGGTGGGTATGAGGGAGGAAGGAGCCCACTCAGGGAAGATTAAGGCAACCCCACCGCCAGCACGGTTAGGTTGTGGCTTGGAACTGATCTTGTGGCCATCCGGGAGAAGGGAGTCAAAAGCAGTGACAGAGCTGGCATTGAACCATGCCTCAGTAAGAGCGAGAATGTCGAGGTCAATGGGCCTCATTATGAGTATGCCGTTCCGGTAACAATGGTGCCGGTAAGCTAGGGGCAGAACGGCACCCGCTCGCAGACCTTGACAGTAGCACCGGCACCATCATGAATTAGAGGGTCACCCTTTAGCCTGGCTCTAATAGAGATCCCCAAGGTCCATTCTCCTAGATGTACTATATTGATTATATCCTTACTAGAAAGACACAAGAAAACAAAAACTATGCAAAGTGTCGATCAAAGACACCACTACACAGTATCCGTTTCCTAATGTGAGGTGTAGATATGTGCGCACCCCCTTGATTCTGATACTTGCGATTTTGCTCTGTATGCATTTACAATGTTTTACACTGAATGACCAATCTGCATGAAGTAATGCCCTTTTTGGGAATTTTCTTTCTTGTGTAAATAATCTACACTGTTGGGACTACATTGTAATTGAATGTACTTTTTCAACCACGATACAGCATGCATTGTGATCTGTGAACCCTTTCTTGTCTTTGCTTACATTGTTCACAGCCTTTTATACCTATGTCTATGTTTAAACATTTGTAAAAAGTGGCAGCAATATGCAAAAACGGACCTACACCAACTATACTGAGTGTCTAGTTGTATTTCACACAGCAGTGCACTACATGACAGTAAATAGAATGCTGCCAGTTTGCCATATATTTAACTAAACTTGCATTTGAGTGAGTTGCAATTGAATAGAATTTTGACAGGCATGACCTTTTTCCCTGTTTACAGCCTTTGTTAGCCCATAGTCCTGACCCTGTTCTGGGCTCTCCCTCCTGTTACCTCCATTGTATCCGTTGTCTTACACGTATCTTGATATTGAACTTCTCTCCTCCTAACCTTGCACTTAACTGATCCAGAATGTTCCAAGGTCTGTGAACGATCAGATTCAGTATTCCCTCCCCTTGTCAAGGGGCACCACGAAGCAACTCTGCTCACATCTGGCACCTTGCATCACCAATACATAAATGGGTCTCCTGTCTCTGGTTGGAACCCCAAAGCTCTATCTGGCATGAGAAACTCTGCAGCACCTATGGGCAACCCTGTAGAGAGGCACTTCAAAATGCACAACAGAATCAAACTTTCAGCAGATCCATTTCTTCCTGAAACTAGCCTTCCCATGTCTTGCCTCTCCTGTTACTGAGAGTCCTGGCAGAATGGGCTCTGTGCATGGCCTTCCCCTGGCAAGCCCAGGAACATATGAAAATACTTTATCCTAGACATTGTTCCCAAGATCTCTTGCCACGTGGCTGGCATCGTTTAACCCTTCTGATACTAGCATGGCCCATGGAGGCCTCCACCTAGAAGCTTAGGAATTGGAAAAAACCCAGAACAACCCCTGATCTATTAGCGACAGTGTCCCTGCCTCTGTCCTGTTGGTACACATGGACCTGGGATGCGTATCTGGTTCTAATATTTTATATCTATCACTCACGTGTTACTGGCAATAATGGACTCTGTTGAAAGTAGTTAGATAGGGTCAGCAGTAATGGATAGGGACTGTACAATTGTAACAATTTGATTGACTCATATCTACAGCCAATCCTCTGTTTGTAAATTCTCACTCTAACCTGTTGCTAACAAAGAAGACTTGTTCCCTCCTTTCATTTTTTGTTAACAAATCATGTACAAATGTCATTGACTGTATTATAAACTTGCTAGTATGCAATGTTTGATTTGGATAACCGATCTTAGGTGGGACTTTAGTGCTTTGTTATTCATTTTTTATGTTTTATTTATCTGTGTAATTTGCAACAGAGTATATGTTGTGCGCTGGCAGTGGAAGTGCTGGAGCAGGTGGAATGTAAGGATCTGGTCTTATCCTGCATCCTAATGGAATCTGGAGTGAGTGTCATGATTGACCATGGAATGTTACTGGTTAGAATGTTTATGTGTGACTGGTGTTTTCTTGAGGGAGTTGAGAGATGTAGCCTGAGAGAGAGGATGCCGGTGCTTGTCTATGAGACCTGGAATTTACCATCTGATGAATAATGACTCTAGAAACTGGATGTTACACTTGGAAACTGATTAAAGAAGTTACTCATCCACACCTTGATGTCAGAGTCATTTTGCTAAAACACAGAACTCCACATTGGCGACGAGGATGCTGGCTGTGCTGGGGGGACAGCACAGAAGAAGAGACAAGCACCGCCCCCCCAAACCATGGAAGACCCTCTCTCTCAGGTAGGAAGAGCGCTTAATGCTATAGGCGCAGAAGGGCCCAGCGCAAAGGGCACAGGCGCAGAAAATAAGGAGATGCGCCAAAGCCAGCGCCAGCTGGTCTGTCAGCAGTTAGACAGGTCAAGCACAGAGAAAGTCAAGAGACTTTGGCAGGGCTGAGGGCCCAAAGACTGTTTTAAGGGATTGGTTACCCAAGCTGCGCCATGGAGGGTTTGGTGCCCAAGGCAGTAGCGATTTGAAGAGGCCTGGGGGTCTAAATTACACCTGGATTATTAGGAAGCCATGCTGCGCAGCTGGGGGCTTGCAGCCCAGGGCAGCAGCATCAGGAGAGGTTGTGAACCTAAGCTGCACCAAGAAGTGACAGGAAAGTTGTTTGAAGGAGTTTGGGCTAAGGTACAAAGCACCTGGAGCAGAGAAGGGTCCTGGGGGCCATTCCAGCGTTTGAGAGAGCTTGGAGCCCGTACCTGCACCTAAGGGACTTGTATCCCGTGAATACACTTGGGGGCTTGGAGCCCATGGCACAGTTGGAGGTATTCGGAGTCACAAATGTGCTTATGAAGGGGCTCGGAGCCAATATGCGGCAACACCATAAGGGAGTTAGAGCCCATTACAGCGCTGGAAGGGGCTCTTAATTCTAGCATTGCTGAGGAGAAAAGGCTGCATATATCAGGCTCTGGAACCGGCTGTTTTAAGGCGGAGTGACACACTTGCCAAATGTGTGCCAGCGAGAAGTGCAGGGAGCGGCCTGCGCTTTGTAGGAGGTTTCCTTGTGCAGAAGAGTGCAAAAAGCAGAAGTTGGAAGAGTCTGCGCTCTCAAGTCTGCGCTCTCAATTAGGGATCGGATTATGGTGTGCTGCTGTCGCATTGTTATGAAAGCAATATCGCAAAGATGCAGAGCACTGCATCATTGAGCCGGAAGAGGGGCCGTGTCCCCGAAGGTACTGTTTGTTTAAAGATGTGGACACGAGGAGCAAGGAATGGAGTTATTTGTTTTTCTTTACTTTTGAGGATTTGTCTATTAGTGGAGTAGCAGATTAAGTTTAGTTTGGTGATAAATGTCATGTGAGGCCTATATAACATTTAAAGAGCGTGAATGTGTGAGAGTGTGAGCTTGAAATTGACGGCTGTATTTTCTTGTGGGATATGTTGTCCAGATATTTGGATGCTCCATCAAAGTGGTCGAATGCTGAGGAGCAGAGAACAAGGTTTACAATTTTTGTTTACAATTTGTTTTTGAGTTTAGGTTTCAAAGGTGTTTGTGCTCAGTCAGCCAGGGGCGTACGGGATTTAAATCCTGATGTGAACGGTTTTAAAGGAGGTTTAAAGTGATGGGGGCCTGTTGCAAGTGGTGGTGCATGTTATTGATTGGTGTGCACGGATGGAGTGTAAAAGTCGTGGCCTCTGTTAACAAATTCATAGTAGTGGAAGAGTGTTACTGGCATGTTTAACTAACACACATTTCCTTCCACAGATGGACTTTTCATTGAAGTATAGGTTGCGTAGTCAGTATTGCTAGAGTTTGATATGTGGAAACTAAAGTAGAGTTTCTCTGCACTAATGTTTTTCTCCACAGGTGGGACTTTTATAATGCAGAATTAATGAGAGTTTGGTTATGTTTAAGTGTATATGTGCTGATGGTTAAGCAAAGTTAATGGTTGTTGTGCTTAGAAACGTTACAGTAGTTGTCATGATAATATGAGGATTTTAGCAGAGTTATTGATGTTTGTCTGTTGCTTGGGTGTATGAAGTGCGGTTCTCCCAAAAAGGAGCTTGATGTACTGAGGAATAATTTCAACATGGGCACAATTGGGGTAATGGAGTCACTGAGGAGTGAAGTAGATACCCGCGTATCAGGGATACTCAGCCTAGTTGGAGGTGGTATGTGTTGAGGCTCATTCCGGTTTGCGATTGAAGGGTGTGAGGGAGTTGTGTGTGTGTTCTATTGGGGGACGTTGGAGTTAAGATTTGGATGAAAGGTATGGGTGTGTCTATGTTTGTAAAGTGTAGTAATGGTTTTTCACTTAGTAGAAAGAGGAAGGGACATTGGTTGTAATTGTGTCACACGGCGGTGTGGATGTTCATGGAATATAGGAAGTGGTTAGCAGAATGTTCTTAGTTTGGAGAGATGATGCAGGTGCATCAAACCTGTGGTTGTTTGTGTGTGTGTGTGCTGTATATAGCTGTTATGCTTGAGTTAACTGGTTGTCTTTTTGATATCTCTAAGGAGAGGAGATATGTAAGGATCTGGTCTTATCCTGCATCCTAATGCAATCTGGAGTGAGTGTCATGATTGACAATGGAATGTTACTGGTTAGAATGTTTATGTGTGACTGGTGTTCTCTTGAGGGAGTTGAGAGATGTAGCCTGCGAGAGAGGATGCCGGTGCTTGTCTATGAGACCTGGACTTTACCATCTGATGAATAATGACTCTAGAAACTGGATGTTACACTTGGAAACTGATTAAATAAGTTACTCATCCACACCTTGATGTCAGAGTCATTTTGCTAAAACACAGAACTCCACATGGAGGTTGCGATAGTATGGCTGTGATTGCAACCATACTATGTGGTCTAGACTTCCCCTAAGATGGCCGCTGCCTCTATTTCTATGAACATTTCCTGTTGCCCATCGCGTTGTATCTGTCTTTTGAAAGCTATCGCTCCGCTTTTACTTTGCTCCTGTGGTACCAGCCTATATTTTCTTGGATCCGTTATCTGCCATCTGTTTGGCTCTCAGATTCTCTCCTGTACTTTGTTCTATACCTTGCCGTACCTTTTTTCATCCGTCTCTCGGGCAGGGGTTTTTCGCATGTTTTTGTTTACTTTCAGTTTCTCTCTCCGTTTCTGTCCCGTGCCTCCGAGGCTCTGTCCTTTTGTCTTAACTGCACCTTTGCAGCACCCTTTTCTCCTCACGCATAAATGGTTGGCTGTTTTCGAAGTTTGTATTCTCACTCGTAACAGCGTTACGAGTTTTCTAACTATACTTGGTACTCCGTCCGGTTTTCTCCCCAGCGGCGATCCTTTCCATTGCCATGCCCTCTCTTGGTACCGGCTTCTATTCTCTTTCCTTTCACTGTTACCTTATTCTTATCTTCTCGCTCTCTCTGTTCTGATCCTAACCGCTGCACTTCTTCTTCCTTCTGTCATTGGCTTTTGGGGTATCTGCCCTTTTTTTACTTGGCGCTTCAGCCGGTTTCTCTCCACTCTACTTGCCTGCCTCCTTCCTAGAGTCGACCGCATAACCTTCCTTGCTGTGACGGTGCTTCTCCTCCAGTCTATTGTGAGCAATCCGGACTTCCCTAGAGTTCATAAGGGAGATTGTGTCCACAGTTCTGTGGAGTTTCTTCCTGCTGTATTCAATCTCATTCAAGACCAAGAAGACTTACTTTCACTTACAAGTTCAACTGCCACGATACATCTCATCAACTACAACAGGCTTTTTTCTGCCACCAAGGCTTTTTCCCGGGGCTTTTGGGGGCTTGCTTCTCGGGGTTCCCAGTGACCTGGGAACTCTACCGGTTCAAGGTGGCCTCCGAAGGAGCTCAACCTTATTTACATTAAGAGAAGGACAAGAAGTATAAGGAGACTAAGAAGTCTAGGAGAAATAAGGATTCTGAGACCTACGAAAGCACCTTGGAAGAATCAGGTGAGGAGGGAGAACGGGGGAAATCATCAAGTCTTGACAGCATACAACGCCAAGCGGAATTCATGACTTCCCTGGAACAATACCAGGAGTTGGTGAACGCCATCCAAGGGCTGAGGGTTGAAGTACAGACGCTCAAGGCTGAAAACATCGCTCTCCTTCAGCAAGTGGCATTCAGAGACGACACCCGTGATGACCTCCCTCCACTTCCCTTTCCCTTTGGGAAGTTTGATGGTAATCCGAAACTCCTTAAAGAATTTCTGGATGCTTGTCAAGTATATTTCTCTTTTTCGTCCATGAACTTACGAAACTGATAGGTCCAAGGTGTGTTTTCTGATCGCCAATCTTGTAGGTAATGCTCTTGCCTGGTCGACACCTTTAGTCACCAATTCTGATCCTTCCCTGACTAATAATGCTCAGTTTGTGCAGAATTTCAAGAGCTGGTTCGACCACCCAGAGGTACAGTATTCTTCATTTGAAGCCTTGGTGGATATACGACAATGGTCTCAAGATGTCCAGTCCTACATCTCGCGGTTTCAAAGATTGTCGTCCAATTCAGGGTGGCCTGACTGAGCACAGCAAACGCTATTCTGAAGGGGCTTGCATGAAGAGATAAAGGACGAACCTGCACGTATTGCCCGCCCAGGCTCGTTCCAGGAATTAGTCACGGCGGCCTTGCAGATTGGGTTCAGGCTGATTGAAAGAAGACATGAAAGAAGAAGAGGATGAAACTACCCTCTGCTACCCTCCTTGCCTCCCACTCCTAGGGATAAGGGGACTTTTGATGAACCTATGCAAATCGGTGCCACTAGAGGACCTTTAACGCCTGAGGAGAGTAAGAGAATACGAGAGATGGGTCTCTGCGCCTACTGCAGCTCGGCGAAACATCAGTTATGCACTTGTCCTGTAGTGCCTCTTCGGCGCCAAAGAAACGCTCAAACCCGTTCCTACGTAGGGCAAGTAACGGGGGTGAGCACTCAGCCCCCTGCAACAACACCCAGCCAATAGACGAGGAAGAAGGTCTTCCCGATCTCATTTACGGTTACTCCGGACCTAACTTTAAAGACCTTGGCCATGCTAGACTGTGGAGCGGCAGGGAATTTCACTGATATTTCTTGGGCAAGAGAGAACAATATCACCCTGCAGGAAAAGAAGAAGCCCATTCCAGTGGAAGGAGTGGATGGCACGCCCTTATCTTCTGGTCCCATCATTTTGGAAACACATCCTGTACATGTTGTGTTAGGGGGCCATAAGGAAACATTAGTCTTCAATGTCATAAGAGCCACCCATTTTCCGGTGATACTGGGGATCCCATGGTTGCAGCGCCATAACCCCAAGATTGACTGGAGAGCTAATACTTTGCGTTTTGCTTCTTCCTATTGTAACCACAGATGCCTGGGGGAATCAGAGACTTCTGCTCAGCTTGGAGAGCAAATCGGCCTCTGTAAGAAGACTGTCTCATCGGTACTAGTCCAGTACCAGGCCTTTTCTCAGGTCTTTGAGGACAGGCTCCCCTGTCTTTTGCCACCTTATAGACCAGACGTCTGCAGTATTGACTTCAAGGTGGACACTCAAGCACCATTTGGTAGGATGTATCCTTTATCAATTCTAGAAAGAGAAGCCCTCAAAGAATACCTCAATACCAAACTCCAAAATGGCCTTATCAGAGAATCCAAGTCTCCAGGAGGGGCGTCTTTGTTTTTTATCTCCAAGAAGGGCTCAGCAGTCTTAAGACTCTGCATAGACTACTGAGGGCATAACCAACTAACTATCAGGGATCGCTATCCCATGCCCCTGATCAGAGACATTCTGGAAGCTGTCCAAGGATCAAAAGTCTTCATGAATCTAGAACTTAGAGGAGCCTACCATTTGCTAAGGATAAAGGAAGGGGATGAGTGGAAGACAGCCTTTAGGACACCATTAGGGCTGTGTGAATACTGGGTGATGCCCTTTGGCCTTGTCAACGCCCCAGCTGTCTTTCTGAGGTTCGTTGACAAAATATTTTCTGACCTATTATACGTATCAATGGATGTTTACCTATAAGACACCCTGGTATTCTCCCCCTCGCTTTAAGAACACTGCAGACAGGTTAAGGAGGTACTTCATCGCCTTCAGAAACACCACCTGTATGCCAAACCAGAAAAGTGTCTCTTTGAAGCATTGTCTGTATCCTACTTGGGGTTCATTCTCACCTCCGAAGGGGTCAAAATGGACCCAGAAAAGGTTAAGGCTATTCTCAACTGGCCTCAACCAACAACCATCAAGGAGGTGCAGACATTTTTGGGTCTGGCCAATTTTTATAGGAGGTTCATTCCCACTTTTTCAGAGGTGGTCCTGCCTATCACTGCGTTGATCAAAAAGGGAGCTGTATTCGCTTTTACCTCAGAAGCACAAGCAGCGTTTCAGCAACTCAAGACTCTGTTTACTACTGCCCTATATTACTCCAACCAGATCAGAACCAACCATTCATAGTTAAAGCTGATGCTTCCGGAGGAGCCCTAGGCGCAGTTCTCATTCAAGTGAAGGATGGTCTTGAACACCCGATTACCTACTTTTCTCGCACGCTAACTTCCAGTGAAAGAAATGACTCCGTCCTGGAGAAGGAACTATTGACCATACGACAGGCCTGTGAAGAGTGGCGTCATTTGCTCAAAGGAGATGCTCATCCTTTCCTGGTCCGAACTGATCACCGCAATCTAAAGGTCCTCCAGCAGATGGAGTGCAGGAATTCGAGACATGCCAGGTGGGCATATTACTTTTCTCACTTCGATTTTGTCATCATGTACATTCCTGGTTCAAAGAACATGGTAGCAGACGCCTTGTCTCGCAGCCTGGGAGACGACTCAGGGGTCTATCAGGCAAATGAGCCACTGTTGCAGGACAAAAGGTTTTTAGCCTTGGTAAATCCCTTTCTCCATGAGGTACAGACAGCTACCAAAGCCTGCAAAAGGGAAGCTCTTCCCCGAGACTTGAGGACCCAGAGCGGGAAACTGTTATTCCACAATCATGCTCTCTATTTACCTTCTAAGAGTCTGCAGACCGAAGCCTTGAGGTGGTACCATGACTTACCTACGTCCGGTCACAAAGGCCAAAAGGCCACTCCATATCTCCTCTCCTGAAGAATTTGATGGCCTTCCATCGGCTTGGACTTGAAGACCTATGTGAATTCTTGTCCTATTTGTGCCTCCAGCAAGGTCTCTCAACAGAAGCCGATAGGTATTCTTCAACAGCAAGGACTGCCTTCAAGACATTGGGAACATGTATCCACTGACGTTATGGTTGAATTACCACCTTCCAAGAACTGCACTGCTATCATGGTAACAGTGGACACTTACAGCAAGATGGAACATTGCTCTGCTCTTCAGTGTGTACCCTCAGCACCCGAGACAGCCACTGTGTTCCTCAGAGATGTGGTGAGGCTGCATGGTTTACCACACATGATCGTGTCAGATTGTAGTATGCAATTTACCTCAAAATTCTGGGCCTCTCTTTTTGAACAGCTGGAAAAAAAGAGAGCCCTGTCTTCAGGATACCATCCACAGACAAACGGCCAGACTGAGCGTTTGAATGCCAACCTGGAGCAGTACCTTCCATTCTTTTGTAACGCTGAACAGGACAACTGGGTGGATTATATTCCCATAGCCGAGTTTGCTTATAACAACGCCCAGCACTCAGCCATCAATATGAGTCAATTCCTGTGCACTTACGGATACCATCCTCAACACCTACCTTGGAGTGAATTCTCCTCTACCAAATCCCCAGCAGTCGATAGCCTTCTTATCAATCTCAAGATCATACATAAGAAGGCTTTAGGGTCCCTAGAGGAGAGCCGGAAGGTGTACCAGAGGTCTGCTGAGCGTGCTAGAAGGCCCAGTCCTGAGTGGAAGACGGGAACTTTGGAGTGGTTATTAACTAAATTCTTGCCTCGCTGGGTGCACTGCAGGACGTTTTCTCCCTGCTATATTGGTCCCTTTCCGATCTCTTCTAGGATCCACCCTGTCGCATTTAAATTGAAGCTGCCACACTATATGAAATGAGTGCATCCAGTGTTTCATACCTCTCTTCTCAAGGCATATGTGGATGACCCGTTCAAGCGGAAGCCCCGTCTGCACAAGACAACTACACCCCCAGATCCAGAAGAGTACGACGTCTCAAGACTTGTGGATTCCAGGTACAGGCGTGGGGTCCTCCAGTATCTTGTGCATTGAAAGGGGTACTCTTCATCTGAAAGAACCTGGGAACCCTCTAGCCACATCCATGCTCCCAGGTTGGTTCAACACTTTCATTGGCTTCACCCAAGTAAGCCTGGAGGGGGGCCGAGAAGGAAGGGGCATACTGTCATGCGCCGGCAGTGGAAGTGCTGGAGCAGGTGGAGGTTGCGATAGTATGGCTGTGATTGGATCCATACTATGCGGTCTAGACTTCCCCTAAAATGGCCACCGACTCTATTTCTATGGACATTTCCTGTTGCCCAGCGCGTTGTATCCGTCTTTTGGAAGCTATCACTCCGCTTGTACTTTGCTCCTGTGGTACCAGCCTATATTTTCTTGTATCCGTTATCTGCCATCTGTTTGGCTCTCAGATTCTTTCCTGTACTTTCTTCTATACCTTGCTGTACCTTTTTTCGTCCTTCTCTCGGGCAGGGGTTTTTCGTATCCTTTTGTTTCCTTTCAGTTTCTCTCTCCGTTTCTGTCCCACGCCTCTGCGGTTCTCTACTTTTATCTGAACCAAACCTTTGCGGCACCCTTTTCTCCTTACGTATAAATAGTTGGCTGTTTTCGAAGTTTGTATTCTCACTGGTAACAGCGTTACGGGTTTTCTAACTATACTTGGTACTCCGTCCGGTTTTCTCCCCAGCGGCGATCCTTTCCATTGCCATGCCCTCTCTTGGTACCGGCTTCTATTCTCTTTCCTTTCACTGTTACCTTATTCTTATCTTCTCGCTCTCTCTGTTCTGATCCTAACCGCTGGACCTCTTCTTCCTTCTGTCATTGGCTTTTGGGGTATCTGCCCTTTTTTTACTTGGCGCTTCAGCCGGTTTCTCTCCACTCTACTTGCCTGCCTCCTTCCTAGAGTCTACCGCATAACCTTCCTTGCTGTGACGGTGCTTCTCCTCCAGTCTATTGTGAGGAATCCGGACTTCCCTAGAGTTCATAAGGGAGATTGTGTCCACAGTTCTGTGAAGTTTCTTCCTGCTGTATTCAATCTCATTCAAGACCAAGAAGACTTACTTTCACTTACAAGTTCAACTGCCACGATACATCTCATCAACTACAACAGGCTTTTTTCTGCCACCAAGGCTTTTTCCCTGGGCTTTTGGGGGCTTGCTTCTCGGGGTTCCCAGTGACCTGGGAACTCTACCGGTTCAAGGTGGCCTCCGAAAGGAGCTCAACCTTATTTACATTAAAAGAAGGACAGGAAGTCTAAGGAGACTAAGAAGACTCGGAGAAAGAAAGGATTCTGAGACCTACGAAAGCACCTTGGAAGAATCAGGTGAGGAGGACGAACGGGGGAAATCATCAAGTCTTGACAGTGTAATTATTATGTGTATGTTTGTAGGATACATGGACCTACTGATTAAATAATTTATTTTGTATATTCAACTGTGTGCCATTTACAGTGGAGTAAGTTTGCAGAAAATGTTGGGGGGACATGACAACTGAAGTATAGGGGTGGGGTGGAAGAGGGCGGATGTGGCTCTGAGGGATCGTTTCACAGAAATTGTTTGTAAAAATGTCAATGAATGGTAGATTTGACCGGATTCGGTCACAACTATTAGTACGAAGCCGAAGATACCAAACATGAAGAGTGGGGGTTGTGTGGGTGTTCCCTGCAACCCATTTTCGGTATTTTCGGCTTCAGGGGTTGCGGGGGTGTCCCCTGCTTCCTTAACATTGGAGGCGGGGGACCCCAACGAAAAGGGACCCTGCGGAGTCAGATCCAACCCGCATTAGAGGGATGGAACTGAAACCACAGAGTACAGGAGAGGCAGCGGACGGAGAAAAGGTAAGTAGGGGTTTTGTGGGTGTAATGGTAGTTTGGGGGGACATGGGTTTTGTTTTTTGTACTGAGGCAAAAATGTATTCACAGCAAAAATGACTATGGTCAAACAATCCAAGTCCCTAAGGTGTAATACTAAACTAATACACCACACGAGTCCACTGCCGACACTCTGCTATAACTTTCATAAGACTGGTGGCGTACCTTTAAAATTCAATTGGAACCCCCACACACCTTCAGCCGGGCCTGCCATGCACCCAGTGACATAACATAACATTCACAAACTTCATTCCACCCAGAGGATACAAACAATGCATTATTTATCATTTATACAGACACAACAAAAGTCAACACACATATGCTTTCACTCACTCACTCACTCACTCACTCACTCACTCACTCACTCACTCACTCACTCACTCACAAATGCACCCAGCACCTCCATTGACATACACTGTGTGCACACAACATTTATATATACATACACAAGAACATATGGAAACAGTGATGCAACGTCCATTGAGCAGACCATATGAGCCAGACTGGAACATTTGTCAGTGGGACACCTCTCTCGTTCGGCACCTCAAAGAGGGTACCCAATGGGAAAGGTGTCTCGCTGGTACGACAATGTGTGCTGAGCAATTCCTGCTCAGCACACTCATTGTCCTGGCAGTAGGCCACCTTGACCATTCCAAATGGTTGAGGTGTCCCACTGCCAGGACAATGCCCGAAGGAACTCCGGGCAGCAGAGGGTGCTCACGTTGCTCTGTGTCAACAGAGCATTACAATGCGAGCTATTAGGCACGGATGGGAGGGAGTGGGGTACTATTAGCAGGGACATTTGTCCCTTTAGAAATGTGAATCGGAGGAGTGATCAGAAGTTAGAAGGGTGCATAATGCTTCATGCTTTATGAAATAATGACAATGGGCCCCATTACAAGTTTGCCGGTCCGGCAGTAATGGTACTGGTAAGCTACCAGCACCGTTACTACCGGACTGGCAAACTCCGAGTTCTGCTTGCGGGTGCCTTCCCTCCGGCCAGGTCAGACCTGGCGGGCGTACCGGCTCCCGCGAGCAGACACTGACGGTAGCACCAGCACCATTCTGAATGGTGCCGGTGCTACCGGCCTCCCCATTCCCATTGAGCCGTATGGGACTAAAATGGGAATGGGGAGTAAGAATTTCCTGCGCCTGGCAATGGGGAAATACAGAGTGCACCAGGGCTGTAATGGCCCTGTATTTCCCTATTGACAGGTGCCAGAAAAATGTGCAAGTTCGGCGGCAGCCTGCCGGTTTTACCAGCAAGGGTACTGCCAAACTTGTAATGAGGCTTACATTCATCTGCATGATGCTATTGTGACTTTGCATGCAGGATGGGGAGAAAAAAACTAAAGCCATACTCTCATTCCTGAACATATTCCTATGACAATGTATATAGTGTATGGTTAGTTTACTATGAAAGGCTAGTTTATTATGTGATGTGGTTTTCTTCCATGGCATTGCTATAAATAATTATTTAAGCACATGAAATGTAAAGCAAAACCTTAATAAATATCTATATCAACTAAACCTGGGAAGATGTGCACAGTAGATACATTGTCCAAATCCCAGTTTCACCATTTAACCAAACTGTGTGATCCTGGGCAAATCATTGAATCACATTGTGGCTTATCTGCAGCTCTGTAACTGATTCCGATTCACTTCAAAGCTTATGTTAATATATCATGATATTATAATTAAAAAAAGCCTAATGACTATAGAGTTTCTCCATATATAATCATAGTGCAATTTAGGTATTTTGCACCACAAAGTTATTTGTCACTTTGCTTTCTTATGCCAACTTATTCTAAAGTCATTTCCATGGTGCCTCCAAGTATCAAAGACTGATGATGCTCCTTGCAATGTCCCTTTCTGTTAAGTCACTTGTGTTGATGCAATCCATATGCTAATTAAGAGGTTTGCATGTATTTTGCCCCATAGGGCTTGGACAGTGCTCTAATAGATGAGTTTCCTGCACCAGTAATGATCTTGCAGTTTTATCTTTTTTTGTTATGTGTTAAAATGCCATCTACCACTAATGTTACCAAAAATGTAGATTGGGGCAGGGGTGGGCAGTTTGGGGGAGCAAATGAGACCATGTGGAATTGCAGGCACTGCATTTTGTCGCTCCCAACCCTCACTCTTACACTGTTGGACACTCCCATGCTTAGTTTGGTAAGTGAAGCAGTTTTTGGTGGCCTGTAAACTGAATCGTGACACCCATTGACTAATTCGCACCAAACCGTCCTGAAAAAGAGTCTGCATAACTCGGAATACTTTTTGGCAGTTTGGTGAAGATTATTTTTGGCGGCAGTGGAAAAAATGACATGGGCCTCCCAAAAGTTGCTTTTAACACAAAAAATCCCATACAGTTCCTAATGCGCACCTAGTACAAAAACTGCTTAACAAAAGTTCACCATGTTTCGAAGGCATATAGCACTCAGGCGCTGGGCCCCGCATCACCCAGTTCAGCACCCTGGCTGCTGACTTTGAGTCAGGCTAGCCAGCATGAGGAACTGAGCGACACAGGGCATCCCGGTCCCGTATATGTTGCAGTGCGACTGCCAGGCATGCAATGAGACAGCGCAAGCCTTACTGGGCACCCAAGCAGGGCTCACGCTGTCCAATTACATAATTGATGTTTACAGCCCCCCCGCCCTCACTCCAAAAGATGGGGGGGTGGAGGGCATGCCACAGAAGTTGGGGGGGACAAAACCCCCTGTTCTTCCCTATAATTACGCCCATGCCCATTTAATAGATTAATTCAAATGTTATTTTACAACAGCAGGTGCTGTAGCAAGGGCGTGGCCTTACAGATCATAATTGGAAATGGTTCATTTAGGGGACTCCCCTTTGTGTGATAGCTGTTGGTACATGTAGCAGGGCTTGTCCCGGTAACACAGCAGGAGGAATGGGGGGATACAGATATCCACACTCAATCTCCTCTGCATCCTTTTCCTTTCACTGCACCATCTAGCTTTGTGAATTCCTCTTCATTGCTACCTCCACCCCCATTCCCTGTGATTCCACTGATGTGATTCCACTGATGTCTGTCCCACTACGGCTCTCCCATCCCATCACCTTTTGCTCACTTTAGGTTGATGACCCCACAACTATCCTCCAATGGTTGGGGCTGTTTGCTATTTTTTCTCCCTCTTCCTTCCCAAGGTCTAATTTTCTTCCCAGATTATAACTTCCTCCGCACTGCCAATGCAGAGCTCCTCTCCATCATCTGCCCCCCCCACCCAAGCTCCCTTGTACTAGCCTCAGTCTGACAACCTGAGATGCCTGGCTCCTGTTATATCCTCACTCCCTCTTCCACAAGGGCCCCATTTGTCCTCACCTACTCCCTTGTATTTCTCAGTTCTGCCACGCTGTAGCCTCACTTCGTTGCGCAAATTTCACCTCATCTTTTTTAAAGACCGGCCCTTGCAACCCGAGTGAGATAGGTGTTGGGTGAGGGGTTATGGGAGAGATCCTTTAATTACCCCTCCAATGGTCCAGACAGACCCTGTTCATGCTCCTCGTTCTTTGCTCTATGCCCCTTTATCTCCCCTTTGCTCTTTACTCTATACCCCTTTATCATCTAGTGATGATCCCTATCCCCCTTTCCTCTTGCTTTAAGCATTAGTAATTAATGAATTTCCCTAAAGGTTACAGCTAGATGGGCAAACACACTGAATCTGGAGCAATCCCACAAGAAATCACCATTGAGCCTTAAAGCGCTACGGTCTCTTCAGTTCTTGTTTACAACTTACAACAGTTGTAGGATTGTCATGGTCAGCAATCAGCACCAACCAGCCCTATTTGGAGAGATGTTCACCCCCAAGTCATTGATTTCTATTAAGTTGAAATTCAAATTCTGAATTATTTAAATCCAGATTATGTTTCAGTCCAACTTTTGATGTTGACAGGATATGGATTCTGTTTCTGGCACTAGTGCAAGAATAGCATTAAATTGATACATTTGGGTAGAAACATTGAGGTAAGAAATCATCCCTTCCCACTATAGAGAATTGAGATGGTCCTATGTCCCTTGCCTCCAGTTTCTTTCTCTGATGATTCAGGAAACTGTACATTTTTTAAGTAACTGCAAGGGCAAGCTGTTGAACCGTAATCATATAGTGCCTCCTTATTATGAATATTGCCCTAAGCCCATTCGCATTACGCAGAAAACCGTGTTGCAAAGTTCCGATTTGTTTAAGCTATGCAAAGAAACCTTGTGCTTCATACGGACTTCCATTCAAGTGTTGTCTGCGCTCACAAGCCTCATCCTTGTATAAACACTGAAACAATGAAGAGTTAATGTTGACCGTATGTTTTAGCTGAACATCATTGAAGTGACTCTTGAAATAAGGCTTACCGCAGATCTGAGAACCTACAGGGTCATTGTATTTTCATGGAAATGCAAACCTGTATAATCCTTTGCATGATATTGTAACATCTGTCATGTGAACTATGCACAAACTCTAGCCCATGAAATAATAACCTGAAGACAGGCTGGACAATATTGTAGAAATTGTATAAATAGGCCTGTGTTTAGATGTCCAGCACTCTCTCTCCTCACTGTGTCGGCTGGTACACACTGCAAGATGTTGGGAGTCAGATAGCTATCTGTTTTGCTTTGACTGTACATAAATAAAAGATACTTGTATCTTTTCAGCCCGTGATTGGTGTATTTCATTTTGTGGTACTAAGCCTCGATATTTCTTTGTTCTTTCAGATGGCGCCCGAATAGGAACCCTCAAGATTGATGCCACCTCGTTGAAGAGAAGACGCGGCTATCGGAATGGTGAGAAAAAGGGGGCCCCTTTGTATGAGACGCGATACCTCGACAGTACTGCATGATCCGATCCGTGGACAGTGAGCATGCAGTTCGAGATGGCATCTTGACGAGGGTCCACATATCGAGGTGGGCAGTTTTGCCGAAATCACCAACCGCGAGGGTCCTTTGTCCTTTGTAATCCGATCGGTCCTCCTTAGTCCTTTGCAATCAGGTGAGTCGTGCCCCGATTCCTAAGTATCCTGATATTTGGTTGCAGTTTTGTACTCGCAAGCACAAACAACGCCGGGTAACACCAGCAATCTGACATGCCTGGGAAATTGTCTGCCTGTCTCAGGGGATTATTCCGCAGGGACAGACAATCTTTAGAATTTGGCCGACCGGCGCCCCAGGAGGGGTCGCCGGCATGTACTATGTACTGTAAGTACAGCATTGGTAGTATAGTATTCAACGATATTTGGCACAGACAAACTATACATGCTTCCAAATTTCAGTGGCCAGTCAATGGTAGTTTTGAGATTGCCCGAATAGAGTATTTAGAGTCCATATTGTTAAAGAAAAAAGCTAGACCTGCAGCATTTGATGTAATTGAGAATTGGAAAAAATAAGCTATACAACAATTTAAGAGTAAAGAGAAACATGCACATCGTCACATGTCTAATTCAGAAAAAACATTATTGTATAATCAACAAAAACAGTAGGAGTCTGTTAGAAATATGGATAGGGCTTTCCAACTTTTTATACAGAAAATATATCGTCTAAGGATCTTCATTCCTCAGACAAATTAATTGATAAACTTTTAAATGAGCGCAGGACTGTTGCCACTGCACCACCTCCCTATGTGCCTCTTCCTGCTGCCTTACCTCTTCACGCTGTTGCACCTCCTCCCGTAGCAATTCCTGTTCTTCTCATTGTTCCTCTGCCGCCAGCTGTTGCTCCTCTTCCTATTATCGCTTCTCCTTCTGTATCTCCACCTTTACCCACTATTACTGTTCCAGTGATTCCGTCTTTGTTGCCAATAGTAATGTCTTCACTACCTGTTGTACAGGATTTGTCTACTCTCTCTTTCCCAAGCGGTTCTGCTCCATTTGTAGCTGATTAAGGGGCGAGTGTTGAATCAAAAGTAGTGACTCGGAATACAGTTTCTAAAGATAAGAAGAGAGATTTGAATGCATGGGCTAAGCAATGTATAGAGGAAGGTGAAAAATCAACTGCCTTCGCTACACTTCTTGATCTAGAAAGTATTCCCGAACAGAATGTTTTCATTGAGGGGATGGGAATACATTTGGCTGTAATGTGGAATAATTTGATGGACATGGATGTCCCACAAGGGTTGAGGGATTTGAATGTGTTAGCTTATTCAAGGGATACTGCGGAGAAAGTAAATGAGCATGTTGAAAGGGTTTTTGAGTTAAGAAGGGAGTTAGAACCATTACAGAATGATGAAGTAGATGGTGATAGATTGGATGCTCTATACGTGCAGAAACAGTTCTTTTCTCCTTGTAAATCAACAAGTGAAGAGATGCGAATTTGCACAAGGGATGCGCTTAGATGGATTTCAGATGTGTCGATATCTCCCATAGAAGTATATGATACTTTTAGTCAGTATACTGCAGAAATACAGAAGAAAGTGTTACAGGTAAATGGTAGAATGCCTGCAGGATGAGTGTATAAAGAAAAATATTTGTTGTCCCGCAGAATTGATGATTATTTATAACAGATCCTTTGCACCCGATACTTCTTCCACCACTTTAGCGCTCAATCTGGCTTTATTGCTTAACAAACGTTCCGAGTTGCCTACTTCTAAGTTGCCTATGAGAGAGGTTCCTCCGACATTTGTTCCTTAAGTTGAGATTCCAGCTAATGCCGCCACAGGCGCAGCAGCTACTACTATTGAAGCTCATTATGTATCACAATGTGTTCATGTCCCGTTCTCCAGACAGGAAGTGAATACCATTAGACAGTCGATTCCAGATATTAGGAAAAATCCTACAGGATTTTATAAAGAAATAGAATCTGTCTTGCATTCATCAGTTTTCACTCTGGGTGATATAGACTTGTTGTTCCCTGCGATCCTATCTGCTGATTTATGGAAACAGATTAGAACTGTAGATGATCTGTCAGGGCTGGTGACACATGGGTTAACTTAGTACAGTTAGACGGAGAAAGGAAAGCTGGTGAGAGACCACCACAGGTGATACTGACACTGCCAGACAGAATAGTAATTAAATTAAAGGCTCTAGTTCCAGAGAGAAGGATAGTTTGGGACAAACTCACTGCTTGTACCCAAGGGAAATCTGAAGGTGCTACCGAATTCTTTAATCGGTTAAAACAAGTATTTTCAGATTTTAGCGGACAGGATTTAAGCACTGAGTCAGGGAAAAGATTGTTTGTGGATAAATTTGTGCGTGGATTGTTGCCTGATATCAGGTCACAAATGATGACTTCTGAAAGTGCTTGGCAAGCTAAATCGCAGTCCGAAGTATTGCGTATGGCTCAGTATTACGAAAATAGAGTCAATAATGAAAAAGAGAGGATTGAAAAGAAAAAGGGAGACCTGAAAACCAAAGTCTTATTGCAACAGATAGTTAGAGGACCTAGAGGTGGGAGTACACAGTTTCAAGGTCAATTTGTTCCACAAAGTAATGCGCAGTACGGTCCTGTACACGTGAACCAATGTGCTTATTGCAGACAACAGGGTCATTGGCGAGCACAATGCCCGATCCTTCAGCATAGGTCGAATAAAACATATGGTGTCATGGGTAGACGATCCAGAGACTGCCCTGGGGTAGGGAGTTGTGGTAGAAGCCAGTTCGCTCAAAACCCACAGTCATTCTCGCAAGATAATCAGCAACCTAGTATAGAAAGCAGAAATATTTTTGATAATCCTTCAACTGCCTATCTTTCTGAAGATCTTGTTTTCGATGATATATTGTTTCGTTAGGACAGCTCGAAACAGGATCTGGAACCAATGCCTATTCCCGTCGATCAGAAAGGGCCCTACGTTGTGATGAAGGTAGGGAATAGGAAGCATCTATTTTTGATAGATACAGGAGCACAGAAGTGTTCCATTGATCATTCACGGGTTCCAGATATTCCATTGTCAGGGCAGAATAGCGTTTCTGTAGGGTTTTCTGGGACGCCAGTGGTTAGTCCGGTTTCTCTGCTGGTACTGATTTCACTGGGGCCTTTCACACATCACTGCCCGTTTCTTCTAACAACGAATTATGGAGAGAATTTGTTGGTGTTGAATCTGTTGAAGGAATTAAATGCCGTAATTCATTGTTCTTCGTATGGAGTACGTTTGACAATTTCACCCCAGCAATCTTCTGCCTCACAGATTTTGACTAGACCTTTGCCGCCTGAATTTAGTGAAGTTCTGGCGTGTTTATGGGCGGTTGACGACAATGATGTCGGCATTCTGCAAATTGAGCCTGTTAAAATTGTTTTGAAACCAGGAGCTAAGTTGCCACGTATTCCACGATATAAGATTTCCATTGATGGTGAGCAAGCTCTGAAGAGTATAGTTTCTGATTTTGTTCATCGTGGAGTAATTGAAGAAATTGCAGGAAGTTTGTGTGCAATAGCCCGATTTTACCGGTGTACAAAAAGGGGATAATGCAATTCCTTTTCGTTTCATTATCGATTTGCGTGCTATCAATAAGATTGTTGCACCACAATTTACAATTGTGCCTGATGTAACTACGATATTAATAATGATCCCAGCTTCTGCTACTCATTTTAGTGTGGTGGATCCTAGGAATACCTTCTTTAGTATTCCCGTAAATGTGGATAGTAGATATTTGTTCACGTTCACCCTAGGGGGACGCTCGTTTACATTCACTCATGCACCACAAGGGTACACAGAGAGTCAGAGCATTTATAGTAGGGCTTTGAAAGAGCAGCTCGATACACTTGTGTTGCCTTCCACTTGTACATTGTTGCAGTATGTTGACAACCTTCTCTTAGTTGCAGACTCAGAAATTGCTTGCAAGGAAGGTACTGTGTTGTTACTTATTCATCTAGCAGGACACGGGCACAAAGCTTCATTAAAAAAGTTCCAGAGGAGGGGGGACCAGGGGGCAGTTGAGGACAGGTTTGAGGCCCACCTGGGGGTAGGGGGGCAAGGGGGATCAGGACATAACACAGAAGGAGCTGGAAAGGAAAAGTGCCATGAGTCAGCTATCCAGTAAGATGTTGATCCTAGACAATGGCTGAGGATCTGCTTGCCCTGGGCGTGGGATCCCTTAATGTGCGGGGGTTGAACACCCCAACCAAGAGATCCTTAGTCTGCAGGGAATTCAGGAGGGCAAAGCTTGATCTGCTCTTTCTTCAGGGAACACTGGGCTCGGGGGAAGGAATCAAAACTGCGAGGAGGCGGAATCGGGGAGGTCCTCAGCGCATCCAACAGAACCAAGAAAAGGGGGGGTAGCCATATTGCTAGCAAGGGATGTTGGCTTTGAAGTGGAAGCCACGGTGAAGGACCCAGAGGGCCGATATCTGTTGGTAAGGTGCTCTTTGCGGGGCTCCCCTTGACTCTGGCAGTTGTGTACGGCCCCAATGAAGGCCAGGCGCAATTCTGGGAGGGAGTGAAGGACAGATTGAAATTGTTTGTTCACGGGATGTTGGTGGTGGGGGGGGATTTTAATATGGTCCTATACCCAATCGCGGATAGAAAATGCTTGGGGCCCCAGCCCACTAGGGCTGCAGATGAAACCATGGCCCGTACCTTCCAGAGGGTCAACGCGGAGCTGGGCCTGGTGGACACCATTCCGACTCCCAGGACGGGGCTCCCCTATTTCCCTTACTACTCAGCAATCCACACATCATACTCCCGTATAGACTACATCCTGGTAGACGAACCCCTTCTTCCACATGTTTCTGGCCACAGGGTTGACCCGGTCCCTTGGTCCGACCACGACTTGGTCCGTACCACCATAGTGGGGGGATGGCGGAGTGGCAGTAGAGGGTGATGGAAATGTAATGACTTCCTGTTGAAGGACGAATTTCTGGCACAGGAAGTGCAGGACGCCATCTCGGAGTACTTTGAGCTGAAAGGACAATGGCGAGGTGGGCACACACGTGCTGTGGGATGCCTTTAAGGCGACCTTACGTGGTGTTCTCATTAGAGTGGGAGCCCAGAAAAAGAGGGAGAGGGAGGCCCAGGAAAAGTCCCTGAGGGAAAAGATAACCCAATTTCAGCCGGGTGGCCTTCCGGAGGTACCCCTGGAAAGGGAACAGATTGCCTCCCTAGAAAACTATAAACTCCAGTTGAAAGACCTCCTCTTACATAAGACTAAGCGGAGCCTCCAACTAGTGAAACAAAAGTATTATGAGAAGGGGGACAGAGCTGACAAAATCCTGGCCTGGAAACTTAGAGAGATTCAGAGGGGCAGAACGGTGAAGGCAGTGAAGAATGAACGGGGATCATTAGATCACGACACCCCGAACATTGGAGCGGCCTTTCGCCGTTACTATGAAAAGTTATACTCGTCTGAATACGACAGGGATGACACTCAGATTGAGGATTTCCTGGATTCCATCCAGATCCCGTCCTTGACAGGCGAAATGGCAGAGGGTCTAGAGGGCCGGGTGACGGAAGAGGAGGTAGACCATGTGATCAGTGGGATGAAGGTGGGAACGTCCCCGGGGGAAGACGGCTTCTCAGTATACTTCTATAAGAGGTTTCGGGCTATCCTAGCCCCACATCTGGTGACGGTGTTTAACGAGGTGTTAGAGGGGGGCTCTCTGCCGGATACCATGATGAGGGCCATAATAGTGGTACTGCTCGAAGAGGGCAAAGACCCCACCGAATGCTCCTCATATCGCCCGATCTCCCTTCTCAATATAGATGTTAAGATTCTGGCCAAGGTGATAGGTAAACGGATGGAGGGGATAATGCCCAAGCTGGTTCACGGGGATCAAGTGGGGTTCATAGGGGGCAGGCAAAGCTCTGATAACATCAGGAAGATGATAGACCTAATCCACCATGCCCAAGAATCAGACCTCGAAGCAAGCCTGCTCTCTCTGGACTCCAAGAAAGCTTTTGACAGGGTAGAGTGGAGGTATGTGCAACTCCTCCTCCGTCGAATGGGCTTCGGGGCTCACATCAGGAACTGGGTTTCTGCCCTATACGGGGCCCCAACAGCGAGAGTACAGGTGAATGGAAAACTTTCCGACTCATTCCCTCTCACGCGGGGGACGCGGCAGGGATGCCCACTCTCCCCTTTAATAAATGTCCTGACGATGGAGCCCCTGGCCATAGCGGTCCGAGCCCACCCCACCATAAAAGGGATTAAAAGAGGAGAGGTGGAGTTCAAGCTCTCCCTGTATTCTAGCATACCTGGTGGAGCCCAGCTCCTCGCCCCCCCCCTCCTGTCCCTGATGACGACCTTTGGGCAATTCTCGGGGCTAAAAATAAATGCATCTAAATCAGTGTTACTCCCTTATGAGGGTCCAGGACCCGGGGCTGGACCACGGGGATAGGTGTGCGGGGATAGTGGTGGGGAGGGACTCCATTAGGTACTTGGGTGTGCTCCTAATGAGAGATCTCTCAAAATTGGCCTTGGCGAATTATGGGCCCATTATGGCGGAGATTACATCGGATTTGAGGAGGTGGGGTGGTATGATCCTATACTGGTATGGGCGCATGACGGCGGTGAAGATGAACATCCTGCCGAGACTACTGTATCTTTTTACGGCACTCCCAACGGGGGTCCCTGACCAGATGTTTCAAGACCTACAGAAGGCAGTCCAAGAGTTTGTATGGCAAGGGAGGAACCCGAGGATAGGGAAGGCCATTCTAACGTTACCAAGGGAGGAGGGTGGTTTCGGGCTGCCTGACTTCCTTCTCTACCACCGGGCCGCCCAGCTACGTGTCCTGTTGGAGCATATGAAGGAGGGGATGGGCACCCATTGGTCTTATCTAGAGGACATGGATGCACACCCTTTGAAACTATGCGACTTTCTGTGGTTGCCACGTAAACACATCCCAAACAGACTGCAGACCCACCCAACCCTGGGAATACTTTGGTCGATCTGGAAGGAAGGACCCACAACCGCACACCTTACTTCATGGCCCTCCCCGATGTCCTCGCTCTGGGGTCACCCGCTCAAACTAGGCAGCAGGGGATTCAGGAATGCCCAGTCCTGGTCGGATGGGGGGTTGGAATGGGCGGGGCAACTGTTCAAGGAGGGCGAGTTCTTCGAATATGAGGAGCTGAGAGATGCGCTTGGGAGGGGGTCTCTTTCAGTTTTTGAATATTTGCGCCTGAAGGGCATCCTTTGTGACCAGACTTGGGGCCTGAACCTGCGGAGACAGTTGACCCCCTTTGAAAAGGTACTGGACACGGCCACAACAAGGAAGGGGGTAGTATCCAAAATGTACCAAATATTGAACACTGTTAACTTGGAAGGGAGGAGAGGGTTTCGTGGGTTCTGGAATGACTTGGCGCGAGAGGCTCTATCAGAGGACGCATGGTCCAGGGTATTTAAAATAGCATTCCATGGGAACCTATTTACGTCGGACCTGGAGCACAACTTTAAGATCTTACAGGGATGGCATAGAGACCCATTGAAATTATCCAAGATGTTCTCAGGGGTGTCCCCTAGATGCCCAAGAGGATGTGGCCAAGTGGGGACGAGGGGTCACATGTGGTGGTTCTGCCCTAAGGTACAGGGGTTCTGGGAGAAGGTACGGGGTGGATGATGGAGGTCACTGAGGAACTACTCCCACACAACCCGTTGACCATGTTGTTGGGCCTCCCACCGGAGGAGGCGGAAATATATAGGTACCCAAGAATGTGGGAGACTATGTTGCGAGCAGGAAGAGTGGCCCTAGCGCAAAGGTGGAAGAGCCCGGAGACCCCCTCTAAGGAAGACTGGCTAAAAAAACTTAAGAACATGTTCCTCGTGGACAAACTAACGGCCATGGTAAATAACGAATCGAGCACCTTCCAGGCAAATTGGTATGGGGTTTACCAGGCATGGGGGTGGGACGCTCACTGAGATTATGTAGACAACCTGGGGCGCGAGGGCGATGGAGCCCAGAGAGTACCACTCAAGGACAATGGTGTAATCCACGGCCCGGGAGACAGCGGATCCTTTACGTGAACGCATAGCATAGCTCCAAGGCAATGAACTATGAGTACTGATGACAACTCCTGCGGTTGGATTTTTGATGGGATACTGATCTGGGGGAGGGGCGGAGTTGGGGAGGGGGACACGGGGTGGGGGGGGAGGGAGACCCCGGGAGTTTGATGATGATGTTAAATGTGATATTCATATTGCTCCCGTTGTTGTCATTGTTCCTTTCTCTGAAAAATTGCCAATAAAACCAAAGTTTCAAAAAAAAGTTCCAGTATTGTCGACAGGAGGTCGCCTATCTAGGCTATATCCTGTCAAAGGAGGGAAGGAGACAGACACCTGAACGGATAATAAGCATCTCTAGCATGCCTGTCCCAAATACACAGAAAGAGGTTAGAGCCTTGATAGGAATGGCTTTTACTGTAGACAGTGGATCCCTAATTTTTCACTAGTGATAAAACCAATGTTGCCATTGACAAACAAGGGCAGTTCTTTGCCATTACCGTGGAACTTGGAGCACCAGAAAGCTTTTGATCTGCTCAAGACTGCACTGTGTTCAGCACCAGTTTTGGGAACACCAATTTATGGTACGGCCTTCATTCTGTATGTGCATGAATGTGATGGATGTGCTTTGGCTGTGTTAAAATCACACCAATTGCTTGAGCAAAAATGTCATATACATTATCCAATGTCCATGTGATCTTGTATATGTAGGAAAAACTATGAGAGAGGTACGCCAGAGAATATCGGAACATCGTTCCTGCATAAGGAACAAAGTGCAAGACAAACCTTTAGTTGAACATTTCTCTAAATTGGAGCACACAGACAAAGACATTAGGTGGTTTGTACTTCAAACCATCAAGACCCCCATGAGAGGAGGCGACATGTCCACTATGTTACACAGACTGGAACAAAGATGGATTCACTCTTTGGACTCAGTTAAAAATGGTTTGAATATTTCCATAGAGTGGAACAATCTGGTAACTGGATAAGAGACATGGTCTCTGCTCTTATTGGTTGAGCTCCGTTTTATATCAGTTATCTGCCGAACTTTGGATATACATGCCATCTGATAAATATATATGAAGGGCATGGCATGTCAGCTCATACATTTGGATTCTGGATTACCCATATTTGAATTTTACAATATTGGTTTTGGTGAATGCCCCTCCTGCCACTGTGAGGGGGAAGGGTGTTCGTGTCTAATAGTGAGTCATGGAAGTAACCTGCACATTAGATTACACCATGATCCAGGATGAACTGAGGGTGAGTGGCCATGACCCAGAATAGCTAGCTATACCCAAGGATCCCCTTGGATGTTGTAATGAGCCGCATACACCAACAGTAACAATTATGCAGCATAAGCACCCATTGGTCTATGCACGAAAGAGGGTGAGGTAATGCATTTTTGTAACATCCCTCATGCTGCACTGGTATTACAATCCAAAATGTTTGTTTATGTAAAAAACTTTTGTCTATGAAGGGCCTACAATGCCCAAAGTCACTGGGAGCCGGTGCTTAACAGTCCTGTCCACCAACAGAAACAATCAGGGTTTAGCAGCATTTATTGTTTTCATGCACGTAATAGGGTTAGGTAATTCATCCTTCACGCTGCATTGTTTCCCCAGATTTGGCAACAAGAAGGAGTGGTTCTTTAAAAATCATTTGAATAATAAAAAAAAACACGATTTGGTTCAAAAAAGATAAAAAGAAAAAAAGAAAAAATGCTTTACAAAATGTTTTACACACGGAGGGACTACATGTCCCAGAAGTCTCTGGGAAATGGGGCTCAAGAGTCCTTTCACCATGTTGATGGCGTATTTAAGGAAGCCACGCCCAGGAACCAGCACGAAATTTGGTGTGTGTGCAGGACAAGAGAGAAGGAATCCAGGGTAAGTAAAATGTGCGTGTGTGTTTGAGTGTTTAAATTCACACAGTTTGTTTGAGGTTTTGAAGAGAGAGAGAGTGCGAAGGTAAACTCAACCCTTTCAATTCCATTTCTGCTGACAATCAGCGTGCACAGCGCATGTGTCTGCTTTTCCCTTTTTCATGCATGTAGAGGTGTTTGAACAGCCATGAAGCCCAGCTAAAGCAGCAGCCCAGCTAAGGCTGCTGTTTTGTGTTTTCCATCAGCATTATAAGCTGTTTGGCAGTCACTGTGCACATCGACCCATTATTATTATTATTATTTTTATTTTTAGGGTCAGAAAAGCCTAATATGATAGTGGGGTCGTTATAGACCTCCAGCATGATTGTACAAAGGTTCATGAAGGGAATTTCTTATCTGTTTCCTCCACAAAACATTATGTAGGGAGGGGCAGGGGAGTGAGACAGCAGCCTTAACAAAACCTTGACAATGTTCTGAGTTAGTTAGATATATGAGCATGACGTTTAGTTCCATGTATCCCTTCAGGAACATTGAACTGGAACCACCGCGCAGTGAGAAAAAACTGGGGTGCCAGAATTAGAACATATCCAGACTCGGCCACATGAGGTGAGGCGAATAGATATGAGGTTTTGATTACCTCCAGTGTTGTCAAGATGAAAATATTTGAGTCTTGAGTCTCTGTGTTGCATTTCAGGCGAGAACAGGGATTTTTCCTCTTTGGATTTATTGACTAAAGACGCAAGACACCCCCATACCTGAATTTTTGATCAGGTAAGATAGTGTGTCCATACCATATATATAATGGTGTATTGTTTATAGGGCAGGCTTACTAAAATGCTTTGTCCTCCTCTTACGTTGCAGTATAGGCACAGAGTTATCTAGCACCACTGCAGGATTTAGTCCATCGTTGACAATCGTCTCCATTAATTCACGTTGAGGTGAGTGCCAATCTGTATACACATAAACTGAGATATACACACAAGAGATATCTGTGTCTAAACAAATAAGAGATCGGAATTCTGATGTTATGTATATTGTTTGTTTGTAGATTGAGGTTTGATGACATCCTCCACCTTTTGACATTTCGGAGTGGTTGCAACAGAACCACCCGTCTCCTGAAGAAGGTCGCTTATATTTGCCGGCTTTAATTAGGGGCCTATTGTGATGACCGAAACATATGTTGAGTTACAGCAAATAAGCAATATGCTATTTGTTTTTGTATTAACACTTACTGTAATGACCAAGAGGTGTTGAAATATATGTTAATATATTGGTTCTAGGTGGTCTTAGTACCACAAATGTGGAATATTGACATGTATAGTGAGATTGTGAATGAATGGTGGTGTTTAAATGTGGATGTTGAGAACAATAAATATTTGTGTAAATTGCTTATAAATAAATATATATTTTTTGACAAGACTTGGTATTGTTTAAATGTGTACAGATGGTCTGATTTCATTTCGCCCAGGTTCATTTTTGTTGTTCCATTATATTTAGCCTGTAGAACCTGTGGCATTAAGGCAATCCCTATTTTGAAACTCTGTGTTAACGCAGGAACATGGGGGGAAGAATAGACTGTGCTGTTATTTTTCTTCCACACTTGATCCTGTTGCATGCGCTTTGCCGAGATGTTTGAGAGATGTCGCTTCTGCTGCTGCGTCCGTAAAACAATGTGAGGGCATAGGTTTAGGTCACTCTTTAACCGTGATGTTACCCCACTCCATAGACATTCTATCAAACAGAACGCAAACGCAACACCTTACTTCCGCACGATTAACAAGATACAAACTGATCCTATTTGCAGCGCATATTCAAATTAAGAGGTGTTGCATATTGAATCTTGCTGAATTATTGCCTCTTCTGCAAGAAATGTCACATGACTGCCTCTATACCACAGAGCAAGAAACCAAAGGCAGGGTTGATTTAAATGATACACCTTTGAATGATCCACAAGGGGAGCTGTTTTGCGATGGCTCCTGCTTCAAACTTCCGGATGGTACATCCACTGCTGCTTATGCCATCACTACAATAAGTAGATTGGGGAGACCAAGAGAATTTCACATAACTCCACGCAGGCCGCAGAGATTATCGCACTGACTCGAGCTTGTGAACTTTCCGAAGGGCACAGAGTAAATATATTTACAGATAGCCAGTATGCCTTTGGGGTGGTTCACAACTTCGGTAGATTATGGGCAGAACAAGGTTTCTTGACCTCACACAGAACAAAAATCCAACATAGTACCTTGATAGTTCAGCTACTCTCAGCACTTGCGCTTCCTACTCAACTAGCAATCATGGAGTCCACCACACATCAGAAAGTAATAGATGATGTGGGGAGAGGAAACGCTTTTGCTGATAGGATAGCCAAACAGACTGCCACTGATTTGTATTCTGATATGTATGTAACAAAAGAAGCCACAAACACTTGTATGATAGATGAGGGAATTGATTCGATAAAAATCATTCAAGCTGATGCCACTCCAGAGGAGCTTAAATAATGGGCTGAGGGTTTAGCGAGTTTAGATGAAGGTTGTTAGATAATGCTAAGAAAAGATGGATGCTACCCGATGCTTATGTCACTGCTATGGTTACGATGGCTCATGGTCCTACTCATATATGTGCTAGAGAAATCTGTAAATTACTAGAACTTGTCTGTGTAAATGTAAACATCTCAAAGACCGCTGAGCGTTTTGTCCAAAAGTGTATGGTGTGCTTACAGCATAATGTGGAGAAGGGTACGACGAGACCGAGGGGTAGTTTTTTTTGGCCCCCCTCTGTGCTCTTTGAAGTGGTTAATTTCGACTTCATCGAAATGGAACGCTGCTATAACTACAAGTATGTGTTGGTAGTCATTTGTGCCTTTAGCAAGTGGGTTGAAGCCTTCCCTGTGAAAGATACCACTGCAATGAGAACGGCGAAAACCATGCTTAAGGAATATTTTCCTAGGTTTGGTTTGCCGAGGGTCATCTGGTCGGATAATGGTCCACATTTTATCGCTGCTGTTATCCTGCAAGTATGCGCGGGATTACAGATCGATAAATGGTTTCATTCAGCCAGACATGCTCAGAGTGCTGGGCTTGTAGAACGCCATAATGGTATCTTAAAGAATAAGGTGGCTAAGATCTGTGCCAGTAGCAATTTGAGATGCCAGATGCCTTACCAGTAGCTTTATTGTCCAATGCCGATGAACCCCACAAACAAGAACTGGACTCTCCCCCTATGAAATAGTAATGGGGAGACCAGCCAATATTTGGAACATGCCCAAGCCCAAGCGAATGAAAGACGTGGAGCGTTTGCTTCTTTCTGAATACTGTGACCAGTTAACTCAAAGCTTGTATTTGATTTATCAACATGTGCGAGAAGCCCTCCCAGTAAAGTACGAGGGGCCAGGTCATCGACTTCGACCTGGGGATTGGGTGCTTATAAAAGCCTTTGAAAGAGCATCCTGTCTCGCACTGCGCTGGAGAGGACTGTTCCAGGTCCTGTTGGCCACACAGACCGCTGTAAGAGTATCCGGAGAGAGACACTGCATCCACGCGACTCACGTCAAGAAGATACCTTTTCCTCTGCCACTCAACAAAGGAAAAGTGAAGGAGACTGTCTGTTCTGTTCCGTACGACAAACCTGTTTTGAACAACACCAAGGGTGTCTCGGAGATTCTTCCTGAGGCCGTGCGGCCTGGGGAAACTGCTGCTTTGTCTTCGAATTCTAGCTCAGATCTTTCTGCACCCTTGGGCAATCTTGCTGTTTACCTCACCTGGTTCCTGGGGACGTCGATCTGGACCGGCCTGGTGCCACGTAGAGCCGAGATGACTGACTGGACACCCCCACTTACTTCGTTTGTCGGCTCGTATGAATATCTTTCTGCAAAGGAGAAAGGGAATTAAACTCCCGTAATTCGAGCGTTAACCCACCTTCCACTCCCGTTGTCTGACCACTCCAGATGTTTAGAAAGGTGGGCTCTCCATCCTGCATAGAGCGCAGGGGCGCGTAGACAACCAGTTAATTCACTGGCGTGGAGGAATTGGTGAGTTCCAGTATTGACTCTAGGATCCAATAGTTTGTAAGAGTTCAAATGTCTGATCTTCACTCTTTCCGATTCCTGGTAGGTTGCTGACTTAACCACCACGAAGAGTCCAAAGGGCAGTTGGTGAGAGTCAGGTAAGTCTATAGTGGTTTTCCCCTTAGGGGCTGGGGTACGGCGATGATGCAGAGTTTACTGCGCTGACCCGATATGAGGTGAGTACCCCCTCCGGTAAATCAGGTAAGTCTTTGGGGGGGTTGCTTGTAATGTCCAGTGGTTTCCCCTTAGGGGCTAGGGTGCGGCGGTGATGCAGAGTTAACTGCGCCGACCCGAGATGAGGTGAGTACTCCCCGTGGTAATCCGGTAAGTCTTTGGGGGTTGTTTGTATTGCCCTTTTGCATTCCCGTGCTCACCTGGCTTTTCTTGTCCCCTTAGATATCGGAGAGCGGTGTGGAAATGCAGAGTCTGCAATGGAGTGAGGAAAAGCTGCACTGGATGGTCAGTGCAGCGCGGCGCTGCGAGGTGCGTGACGATGTGCGTGCAATGACTCCTTCTTCAAGATCGACGGCGCGATGGATCAAGAATTCAGGTAAGGTTTCAAGTTTGAACCTCTTCTCCTTCTTTCTTTTTGTTTCCAGGTGGTCCAGGACTGAAGCGGGCGTGGCTGAAGACTGGAAGATGCTGGAGGCACGGTGAGCGTTATGCTGCTGAATGCAGAATAACGCGAAGCACGTGTGGCTGTCCGGGCGTGGTTTAAATAGCCTAGGAAGAAGTCCCAGGTAAGTATTCTTCCACAGCCCCCACCCGAGAAAAAAGTAGTCCCTTAGGTAAAATAGTCCCTTCTAAGCCCCATTTGGCTTGTGGCTTCGTGCAGCATGGTCTGCACCAGGTGAGTATGCAGCATGGTCTGCATTAGGTAAGTTTTCTGTAATGAGCCTGGCGCCCATGGCGCCAGGACTGACTTTATCCTTATGAGCCTGGCGCCATAGGCGCCAGGACTGTACCCAAACAGCCCCTAACTGGGGTTTTTGGGCATGCTTCAAATGGCATGATGCCTGCTTCTCGGGTTGCTGGGCCTGGTCTGGCTTCCCAGGGGCAGGCATCATGACAGCACTCCCCCTCAAGGCCCCTCCTAAAGTCGTTCTTCGCCCTGGCCTTGGTTTGTTAGGAAATTCTCGGTGGAACCTCTTCACTAATTGAGGTGCATGCACGTGGTCACTAGGTTCCCAAGACCTTTCCTGAGGACCGTAGCCTTTCCAGTCGATTAGATAAAAGATTTTTGATCTCACTTTTTTTGAGTCCAAGATGCTCTTAACCTCAAATTCGGGCTCTCCATCTATGAGGATGGGGTCTGGAGGTTTGGTTAGTCTTGTTCCAGCTTTTACTGGCTTCAAAAGGGATACGTGAAAAACAGGATGAATCCGCATATGAGCAGGTAGGTCCAACTTGACAGCCACCGGGTTAATGATGGCCTTGATGGAGTAAGGTCCTAAATACCCAGGGTTAAAGGTCCGTGTTCCCTTGAGTGGAATGTGCTTAGTGGCCAACCATACTTGGTCCCCTATCTGGTATTGCGGTGCTTCACTCCTGTGCAGATCTGCATCTTTCTTGTATTTATCCTTAGCCTTTCGCAAATGTGCAGTTGCTTCCTTAAAGGCTTGTGTAATAACAGTGTGGAGATGGTCCACCGCAGGCATCTCCAAGAGTTGGGGCGAATCAAGGTCCGAGGTTCGAGGATGGTGTCCATAGATGGTAAAAAAAGGACTTTGTCTGGTTCCCGAGTGTACGGAATTATTGTACGCATACTCGGCAATCCACAGAATGTCTTTCCAGGTGCCCTCAGACTGATGTAGCATACAACGCAAGTACTGCTCAAGAGTCTGGTTGGTCCTCTCTGTTTGACCGTCGGTCTGAGGGTGGTGACTGGTGGAAAGCCTAACATCTATCTGTGCCAATTGGCAACATTTTCTCCAAAAATGCAAAATGAATTGACTGCCCCAGTCCGAAATCAACACGGATGGAAAGCCGTGTAGGCGAACAATGTTTTCAAGGAACTCTTTGGCCAAGACTAAAGCTGAAGGTATCCCTTTTAAAGGAATAAAGTGAGCCATTTTGGAAAAAGGTCCACAATAACTAAAATGGTGTTAAAGCCATTGCACAGGGGTAGATCTGTTATAAAGTCTAATGACAAGGTATGCCAAGGAGCGGGTGGGATATCCAAAGGTTGCAATAGTCCAGCGGGTCTTTTTTTTTACTTTTATTTTGGGCGCAAATGCCACAAGACATGACAAATAATTTAATGTCTTTGCGCCAGGTGGGCCACCAGAATTGTTTCTTAATTTTGGCTTCAGTTTTTGCAATACCAGGATGTCCTTCCAGTAAGGTATCATGGTACCGGGAAATGACAAGTTCTTGTAGTTCCTTTTGTGGCAGAAATAGCCAGCCTTGGTAATAAGGTAAATCATCGGTGACAGAATACTCTGGACCTTTCTTGGCCCAGTCCTGTAAGGCAACTGAATCAAAGAGCTGGTGGATCTTTTCTTGAATGTCCTCCAGTGAATGTATGGACGTCAGGCCAAGGATCCTTTGTTCGGGAATTATGGGTACAGGTTCTAAGGCTATTTCTGTTTCTCCCATTCCAATTCGGGACAATGCGTCTGCTTTACCATTTTTACAATCTGGTCGATAGGTTATTACAAAATCAAACTCGGCGAAGAATAATGCCCAACGGAGCTGGCGCGAATATTGGGCCTTAGCTGTCTTTAGGTATTGCACGTTTCGGTGATCGTTGACGATCGTGATGGTATGTCTGGCACCCAGCAGATAGTGCCGCCAAGCCTTGAAGGCGGACTTGAAGGCTAACAGCTCCTTGTCGGTAATGGCATAGTTTAATTCGGGAGCCGAAAACTTCCTTGACCAGAATGCCACTGGATGAAGCTGGTTAGTTTCGGGATCCCTTTGGGAGAGCACTGCTCCCATGGCTGAACTGGATGCATCCGTTTCCACTATGTATGGAAGCTCAGGGCGTGGGTGTCTTAATACAGGGGCAGATGTGAATTTTGCTTTTAACTCTTGGAAGGCGTTTTCGGCTTCCTCTGTCCACACAAAGCGTTTATTCTTTCGCAATAGCGTAGTAATGGGATCCACAATGTGTGAGAAGTCCGGGATAAACCTGCGGTAGAAATTGACAAAGCCAAGCATGCTTTGGATGCCTTTGACTGAAGGTGGCGAAGGCCAATTAAGAATTGCATCCACCTTACGTGTATCCACCCTGATTCCTCTCGGGGTCAGAATAAATCCAAGGAATTCCACTTCCGTACTGTGAAAGACGCACTTTTCCAGTTTAGCATATAGTTTATGCTGGCGTAACTTCTCTAGGACTGCTCGGACGTGCTTTACATGATCAGATTCTGATAAGGAGTATACTAAGATATCGTCAATGTAAACGACCACACAAACATCTATGAGCTCTCGGAGGACATCATTCATGAAGAACTGGAAGGCTGCTGGTGCATTGCATAGTTCCGAAAGGCATCACCTGGTACTCAAATAATCCGTACTTGGTGCGAAAAGCAGTCTTCCATTCATCGCCCTCTTTGACACGTACCAGATGATATGCCCCCCGAAGGTCTAGTTTAGTGCATATACAAGCGTCCTTCACCTGGTCTAGTAGTTCAGGTATCAAAGGTAATGGGTATGGATTCTTGATGGTTATCAGATTCAGAGCGCGGTAGTCTATGCATGTTCTAAGGTCGCCTTCCTTTTTTGGTACGAAGAACAAAGCTGAAGATGCAGGGGACTTGGACGGGCGAATGAAACCATTAGCAAGGTACTGGTCAAGGTACTGGCGCAAGTGGAGATTTTCGGGTTCCGTAAGGGCATAGATTCTGCTGCAAGGTGGTTGTGCTCCCGGTACAAGATCTATTTGACAATCATACGATCTGTGAGGTGGTAAAGTGTTTGCTGTTCCTTTTGGAAGACATCCTGAAAGTCTTGGTATTCTGCAGGTAATTGCGTGGCAGCTGGGATTACTGGGGCCAGGACTGAGTTTTGAGTTTTCTTAGGGTAGCAGGTGTGAGCACATTCTGGGAAGGTTAGACTCTTCTCTCGCCAATCAATGCAGGGATTATGTTTTTCTAACCAAGGTATTCCCAGTATTAGTTGGAACTGTGGGGCCTTGATCAAATCAAACACAATAACCTCTCGGTGCCCATCTTGACCCAGCAATGTCATTTCTGCAGTGGAATGAGTTACGGGCCCAGAGACAATTTCCGTTCCATCCACTGTGGTGACGACATCGGCAGTGGTCTTTCGGATGAGAGATAGATTCATCCTGGAAGCCAATTCACAGTCCAAATAGTTTCCTATGGCTCCACTATCAATGTACGCCTTTACCGCGTGCATGCTTGATGGTTGCTCTGGATCTACAAGGACCATGGGTATGGTGAAATGCGAGGTCAGAGTGTCCTTCTTTAGGCTCGGCAAGCGGACCTCTACACTTGCCGGGCTTGATCGTTTCCCGAGTCAGGTTCTAAATGGCTTTCGTCTGCTGCTCCTATAGTTTTCTTGGGTGGTTTTACTGGGCAGTTCCGAAGGAAATGACCGGTAGCTCCGCAGTAGAGACATAATTGCAGTTGTCGTCTTCTTTCTCTTTCCTTCTGCTTTAGGGGTCCTCTAACCCCCCCAAGTTGCATAGGTTCTGGGGCATCTACTCCCTTGGAGCTTACATGGGTTTTAATCAACACCCTATTCTCAAACTTGGTTCGGTCAGCCTTTCTGGTTTGAAGTCTGTGATCCAACTGGACCACTAAATCTATATATTCAGCACAGTCCTGAGGCGGGCTCACTATTTGGGCTAAAACATCTTTGAGTTCTCCTCGAAGCCCTCGATGGAATAATGTGATTCGCTTGGCTTCAGGCCATTCGGTTTCCACTACTAATCTGTTAAAGGTTGTAATGTAAGATAAAAGATCTTGATTACCTTGCCGTAAGGATAAAAGTTCGTTATCCAAAGCCTGTCCCTGGGAGTGTCGGCCGAATAGTCTTTCCATGCTTGTTCGAAAACCCTGGAAATCTCGAAGAATCGGGTCATCCTGATTGACTAGTGGAATGGACCAATCCGCCGCCCTGCCGCTGAGATATGACAGCACAAAGGCCACCTTGGCCTGATCGTTCGGGAAGGCTCCAGGTCTACATAAAAAGTGCAAGCGGCATTGATTCATGAATATAGCAAACCTTTTTGGATCTCCGGCAAAGCGTTCAGGCGGAGCAAAGGGAACGGCTCCAGGTAGATTTATCTGCACCGGGTTACTCAGTGGTAATGGAGCTGGACTTGCCCCAAGTCCTGGTAGAGGTGTTTGTCCAGCCTGGCTTTGCAATAGTTGTCTGGCCAAATCATCGGTTCGTTCTTTTGATACTATCAGTTCTCTCCTGAGGGCATTAGTTTCTTGACGGGCGGAATGCACTTCGGCCCTTAATTCCCCCAATAATTGGGCCAACTGATCCGTTTCCGAGGTCTCCATGACGCCCAAGTGGGTATTTGTGGGTTGGCTTCGCGCTCTGTTACGCTCACCTGGTTCCCACGGGGACGTCGATCTGGACCGGCCTGGTGCCACGTAGAGCCGAGATGACTGACTGGACACCCCCACTTACTTTGTTTGTCGGCTCGTATGAATATCTTTCTGCAAAGGAGAAAGGGAATTAACCTCCCCTAATTCGAGCGTTAACCCACCTTCCACTCCCGTTGTCTGCCCACTGACCACTCCCGATGTTCCCTCTTGATCTCACCTGATGGTTTAGAAAGGTGGGCTCTCCATCCTGCATAGAGCGCAGGGGCGCGTAGACGACCAGTTACTTCACTGGCGTGGAGGAATTGGTGAGTTCCAGTATTGACTCTAGGATCCAATAGTTTGTAAGAGTTCAAATGTCTGATCTTCACTCTTTCCGATTCCTTGTAGGTTGCCGACTTAACCACCACGAAGAGTCCAAAGGGCAGTTGGTGAGAGTCAGGTAAGTCTATAGTGGTTTTCCCCTTAGGGGCCGGGGTACGGCGGTGATGCAGAGTTAACTGCGCCGACCCGAGATGAGGTGAGTACCCCCCAAAGACTTACCTTATTACCCCCGTGGTAATCCGGTAAGTCTTTGGGGGTTGTTTGTATTGCCCTTTTGCATTCCCGTGCTCACCTGGCTTTTCTTGTCCCCTTAGATATCGGAGAGCGGTGTGGAAATGCAGAGTCTGCGATGGAGTGAGGAAAAGCTGCACTGGATGGTGAGTGCAGCACGGCGCTGCGAGGTGCGTGACGATGCGCGTGCAATGACTCCTTCTTCAAGATCGACGGCGCGATGGATCAAGAATTCAGGTAAGGTTTCAAGTTTGAACCTCTTCTTCTTCTTTCTTTTCGTTTCCAGGTGGTCCAGGACTGAAGCGGGCGTGGCTGAAGACTGGAAGATGCTGGAGGCACGGTGAGCGTTACGCTGCTGAATGCAGAATAACGCGAAGCACGTGTGGCTGTCCGGGCGTGGTTTAAATAGCCTAGGAAGAAGTCCCAGGTAAGTATTCTTCCACAGCCCCCACCCGAGAAAAAAGTAGTCCCTTAGGTAAAATAGTCCCTTCTAAGCCCCATTTGGCTTGTGGCTTCGTGCAGCATGGTCTGCACCAGGTGAGTATGCAGCATGGTCTGCATTAGGTACATTTTCTGTATGGCGCCAGGACTGACTTTATCCTTATGAGCCTGGCGCCATAGGCGCCAGGACTGTACCCAAACAGCCCCTAACTGGGGTTTTTGGGCATGCTTCAAATGGCATGATGCCTGCTTCCGGGGTTGCTGGGCCTGGTCTGGCTTCCCGGGGGCGGGCATCATGACACTTGCCTCTGTTTCACCACTTCCATCAGGAAGCAATGACACTCTGTTCACAGATCACGCTGTACCTGGAGTCTTGAGGTACGATCTGCGTCCACAGCACTAGACTTACAGCACAGCACGGCTGTGCCCACAAGAAACGACTGTTGAGCTAGTCCCTTGCCAGTCTCGCTAAACACAAGTAAGTGGCCGGGACCGGCATAGTTACCTTCTATCAAGAAAAACCACATGGTCAGGAGATCACAAACAAACAAACTTAAGGAGTCTGTCGTAGATACTTTTCGAAACGAACTTTGAGGAACAATGCCTGTCGCTAACTCTACTCGTACGGAGCAACCGATCGGTCGTGTGGATAACAAAGACATTAAGCATCAAAAATCATGGTCCTTGAGGACTCATTGTTTTCTTGTAGTAATGTTAACTGGCCTAACAGTTGTACTTGCACTTGGGCTCTGGTACCTTGAGGGGGGTGCGTCCACTTGCGACGTTGTTACCTACTGAAAGTGTTCCCACTATGTCTTCACCTTTCGTGCATCTGCACACTCTACCTCCTAGGGATTCCCAACACAGACAGAGTTACCACAATAATATTTTATTATTAATCATGAATGCGACCCATGCAATTCTCAATAGAACAAATTGCTGGATATGTTCGCATTTACCACACCACGGGGAAAAAGGGTTGGGCTGGTATATTCATCCTCTTCCTTTGACTACTGCATGCTATGCCTCTCTAAGGGCACTATTCTTTGGTCGTTGGAATGACAGCATCTCAGGGAACTTCGATGGGACTAATTTGAATGAATTTGAAAGACGGGTCCTGACGCCTCTGGGATGTTCCCTTCTCGCAAATAGTAGCAAACTCAATGTTGCTTTTATTAGACCTTCTGATAGACTTTCCAGACCTTTCCAATCACTAATTTCTTTCAGGATGGCTCCCATAGGCAACCGGGATGCCATGCCTCCTTCTTATACTATTATTCATAGCCCCCACTCTGTTTCCTTCTGCATACAAAGGGATGGTTCTCAGTCAATGGGTACTTTTGAGGGTTGTACCAATATTGCAAATTTGACTAGTGAGGACAGACGTTTGTATATAGGTGATCCTGTTTACCTTGTCTGTGGCAATGAAGCTTATCCTTGGTTACCTAGAGATTGGCAGGGTACTTGTTATTTGGGTATCTTGCTAACAGGGGTATATGTAGCTAGCACCTATGAGGTATCTAGAGCTCATCCAAGGTTGGACGAGAATGGTGATGCTCCTTCACTGGTCATGGGTGATGTAGCGAAATCCTTTGTGCCATTTTGGGGACAGATCATGAATTCTGAGGATATTAGGAGACTGGCAATAGTACTGGAGAGAACCATCAACAGAACCACCGATATACTATACAATATTACGTTGGAACAGAAACAGATTAGTGGCTCTACAAAACCGGATTGTGTTAGACGTCATCCTGGCTGACTGTGGTGGAATATGTAAATTGGTGGGATCTGACTGTTGTGTTTTTGTGCCTGACTCCTCCCCTACCATATTCAAGGCAATACAAAATCTGCATGTCCTAAGTACAGAGGTACATGTTTCTGAGGGAAATTGAGATCTTAGTGCTTGGTTCTGGGACTTTCTACGGTCTTGGGGATGGAAGCTCCTTTCAGTCTTAGTGGTAATCCTTGGTGTTCTATTGTTCTGTTGTTGTTGCATACAATGTCTTCCTGCCATATGTTCAATGTTAGGGGGATGTTGTACGCAAACTGTAGGTACATTGGGACCAAAAATACACGCACCCGAGAAAATGACTAATGTTTTTGTGATGAAGGATATTACTGTCAAGGATCTAATGGCAACTGATATATCTGAGGAATGTGATTCAGTATGTACGGACATTGAAACGTGGGGTTTTGAGTAAAGCAAATGTTTTAGTAAAGCTCTTGGCTTAGGCCAAAAGGAGGGTTTTTTAAACCGTAATCATATAGTGCCTCCTTATTATAAATACTGGACTAAGCCAATTCGCATTACGAAGAAAACCGCTTTGCAAAGTTCCGATTTTTGGGTTAACTTCGCCGCCATTTTGAGACTCATCCACCATTTTGATTTCAACTCATGTTCCATGTTCTAAAATGGTGGACTATGTTTTAGTCTTGCAGTCGAGCTGAACAACCTTTGGGTTCTGTTAATGTTTAGGTTGCCCGAGAGCCGACAGTTTAACCTATGCAAAGAAACCTTGTGCTTCATACAAACTGCCATTCAAATGTTGTCTGCGCTAACAAGCCTCATCCTTGTATAAACACTGAAACAATAAAGAGTAAACGTTGACCGTATGTTTTTGCTGAACTGCATTGAAGTGACTCTTGAAATAAGGCTTACCGCAGATCTGAGAACCTACAGCCTCATTGTATTTTCATGGAAATGTAAACCTGTATAATCCTTTGCATAATATTGTAACATCTGTCATGTGAACTAGGCACGAACTCTAGCCCATGAAATAATAACCTGAAGACAATATTGTAGAAATTGCATAAATAGGCCTGTGTTTAGATGTCCAGCACTCTATCTCCTCACTGTGTCGGCTGGTGCACACTGCGAGTTGTTGGGAGTCAGATAGCTATCTGTTTTGCTTTGACTGTACAGAAATAAAAGATACTTGTATCTTTTCAGTCCGTGATTGGTGCATTTCATTTTGTGGTACTAAGCCTTGATATTTCTTTGTTCTTTCAAAGTGAGTTCCATCCTGCCCGTGTATTACTGCTACTAGTCACAAATAGTATCCCTATTATCCTCCTGTTTTCCAGCCCCCATTGAGAATCAAATGTGAAGTGTCGATTGTTCTCTTAATCAGTAGGTGGCTCCTCATTCAATGGCTCAAGACCATTCTTCAGACATTTATTCATGCAACCCCTGCCGGTACTATGTGAAAACATAGGGCCTCAACATAGGGCCTCATTACGACCCAGGCGGTCCGGATATAACGGTGGCGGTAAACCCGCCGCCACCGTTGTTTCCGGACCGCCTGAGTCCGACCCCTGCAGGCGGGAGGTGATGTTCCCGCCAGGTCTGACCTGGCGGGTTTACCACCTCCCGCATGCAGGCGGATGAGGAAACACCGGCAGCATTACGAGATGCTGCCGGTGTTTCCATGATCCCCATTTCCATCGAGTACCATAGGACTCAATGGGAATGGGGATTTACACCATTCCGCCTCTGTGATTCCCGGAAAACCGGGGTTGTAATGCCCCGGTAATTCCGGGAATCACGGAGGCGGAATGGTAATACGAGTCCGGCGTTAACCAGGCGGTTTTACCGCCTCGGTTAACGCCGGACTCGTAATGAGGCCCATAGTTTTCACTAGACCGAATACAAAATTATTGATTTAGAAAAACCGCTCTATGACCGCACAGAGCAGTATTTCTAAATCAAACTGTCAGCCCCTGTCGCACACGAGTGCGCGCAGGGGCTGACGGGCACACTGAGACACAGAGGAGTCATTGCGGGTGTCATTGCGGGTGCGTGCGTTCCTGTACGTATGTGTGTGGACTTGGTGTGTGTTGTGCTGGGAAGAGGGTGGTGTGTGGGGAAAGGAGGGTTCTGGTAGTGGGGGGGTGAATCCCCCTCCTTTTACATAACTGACGGGAGATGATGGGGGTGAGGAAGGGATAACTGCGTTGGGGGGAGCATGTCATATTTCAGCATTTTAAAGCAAACACAGAAATGGGTGAACATAAATCGGTCTTTTTTGTATTCGGTCTTTAAAATTCGGAAATATGACAGAACCCCCTGCCAGATTCTCCATTGTTTTAATGCCAAGGGTAGCGTAACATATCCTGCATTGGAATCTCGTGGAGGATGCTCAGACTCTGCTATATTGTATTGCCTTCTCAGCAGTTTGAGACAATGTGGTTAGCATGTTCAGGGTCTTGCTTATGATCTTTAGTCATGGTTACATCGCATGTCAACTGTTGGGTCCCCTTGCCATTCATTTTTCTCTAACATGGGGACTGGGTTTTGACCCATTTCTCGATCAAAGTAACTCGGATCACCCATCATGCAGGAATGTTTTTCTACTTCTGACCATGGTCTGGAGTATAGACAAAAAAAATAACCAAAAAAGTGATGGGTCAAAGGTTTTGTATAAATCTAAACCACTGGCACTGCTCTGTGTTAACCTTCCATACCAGCGTTATTTAGCTTGTCTGTGCCATTGAAAAAGGGGGTCCAGCCATATGCAAATCAGTCAGGTACTGCCACTGATGGGAGCAGCCCGGCCCGAGCTGCTAGGCCAGGTCCCCTCTGCACAGGAAGGTTTAAGTTACTTACCTGTAACCATTGTTCTCCAGCATGGGTTTGGCATGGATTCACATGCTCATGAATATTCCCTGTCGTCAGGCTGGGAATCCTTGGCAAAGAAAACTGTATTTTTTCTCTAAACCAATCGCTGTGTTCTGGGTCATACTGCCCCCATCCCATGACAGCCCTCTCCTGAAGCCCCACCTCTGACAGCCACCTTCAGATTTGGTAAGTACATAAAGTGGCAGTATGACCAAGAAGAGGTACAGAGCGGCCGGATGGAGGGTTCACATGACAATCTGTGCCAGACCCATGCTGGAGAACAATAGTTACAGGTAAGTAACTTAAACCTTCTCCAGCATGGAGTCTGGCATGGATTCACATGCTCATGAATAACAAATACACAGCAGTACAACATTACACAACCACGGGAGGTGGCGAGGCTCAACAAAAGCAATTAACACTTACCTCTGGAACAGACTCACCTCAAGTGAACTGGTTGCATAGCACTGCCTGGCCAACTCATGACTCCTCCCTGGAATCCCTGTCAATGCAGTAGAACCTCGTGAACGTTTGCATGGACCTCCACGTTGCAGCCCGGCAGATGTTGAGCAGGGGCACACCAGAAAGGAACGCCATTGTCACCGAGATTGTTCTATGGAAATGGGCTCTCAGACAGCCAGGCAGAGGGCGGCTCACCAGCCGATGACAGTGCATGATGCAGCCAGAGAGCCACCATGAAATGGAAGTCTTGTACAAGGTTGTTCCATGGTTTACAGGACCAAAGTTCACAAACAATTGAGAAGTCTTCCGAAAACTCTTTGTGCGTGTCACATAGAACTTCAACACACGAGCAACGTCCAGTGAATGCAAGGCCCTCTCCGCCACCGATGAAGGTTTCAGGAAGAAAACAGGCAACATCAAGGGTTTGTTGAGGTGGAATTCCGATGGAACCTTCACATGAAATAGGGGTGTGCACACAGTACCACCCTCGATTCTTGGAAATTCAGATATGGCTGCTTGCAGGATAGGACCTGATCTCACCCACACGTCTGGCTGAGGTGATGGCCACAAGGAATAACGTCTTCCACGAGAGAAACTTGAGCAGGGCTTGATACATAGGTTTGAAAGGTGCTCCCATGAGTCTCGTCAGCACCACGTTGAGTTCCTATGCTGGAGCAGGAGCATTTACCTGCAGAAAAGATCGGAAAAGCCCTTGAGGAACTCCTTGATGAGTCTGTGGGACCTCAGCGAGGAACTTCCCAGAGATCTGGTGTAGCGTGAGATGGCCGCCAGGTGTACCTTGATAGATGTGTGAGCCAGTCCAGCTTTTGCCAAGGACAGCAAGTATGGAAGAATCTGTGGAGCCGTGACCCTCAGAGGGGTAATCTTCTGTGATCGGCACCACATAGCAAAACGCTTCCACTTATGGCTGTAGCACTTTATAGTCTCTGATGCCCTGGCTTTGTCGAGGACCTCCCTAAAGTCTGCTGGCAACTCATAACCTCCAAACTCTAAGGCTGCAGGAGTCATGTCTTCAGGTTCAGCAATCCTGGGTCATGATGAAGGATTGCGCCTTCTTCTCTGGCAAGCAGATCCAGAAGTACCAGCAACTTGACTGGAGGCAACACTGACAGGCTGAGCAGGTCCGGATACCAAATCTGCCACGGCCACGCCAGGGCGATGAGTATCATCTTGCATCAACACTGTCTGAGTGTGTTGATGACACGTATCAGGAGAGGAAATGGGGGAAAGGTGTACAGAAATAGACCTTTTCACAGGAAGGAGAACACTTCCCACATGCTCCTCGGTTGGTGGAACTTTATGGCAAGCTTCTGGCATTTAGAGTTTGTCACTGTGGCAAAAAGATCAATCTGGGGTCTGCCCCATTTGATGAACAGGTGGTCCACCTGATACGGAAGACGTTCCCACTCATGGCAGGAGTCTGCAATGGTGCTGTTGACGCCTGCCAGGTGCAGGGGGACGAGGAGCATCCCCTGTCCAATGGCCCAGTGCCACAAGTCCTGATCTTCCTTGGAGAGCGGTGGGGATCGAGTGCCCCCCTGCTTCCTGATGTAGAACATGGTGGTGGTGTTGTCAGTAAAGAGCCTCACCGCCTTGCCCTTCAGAGGTGGTAGGAAATATTTGAGGGCCCAGAACACTGCCCGTAGTTCAAGGATGTTGATCTGCAGATCCTTCTCCTCTGGAAGCCACAGACCCCTGGCATGTAGCAGTCCGGTGTGAGCCCTCTGACCTTCCAGCGAGGCATCCGTGGTGACCGTCTCCTGCTATGGAGGGGTTTGAAATCCTGTCCCCTGGGCAATGTGGGATTGCACCTCCCTCCACTCTATCGCCTGCCAGAACACCTCATTGAGAGAGATCTTGTCTGCAAAACTCCCAAACACTTGTATCCAACGTGCATCCATGAATTCCTGTAGGGTCCGCATCTGCAACCTGCAGAGACGGGCAAGGGAGATGCAGGACAACATCATGCCCAGTAACGACTTGATGGCCCGCACCATGGCTGTTTTCGCTGACGACAGTCGCTGTACCTTCCTTTAAATGGATGCTAGCCTCTCCTCCGAGGGTGACGGCAGGCAAGCCACAGTGTTGAGTCTGGCCTCGAGGAACAGTGTGTTCTGCGATGGCGTTAAGCAGGACTTCGGATAGTTTATGGAGAATCCCAGCTCTGTCAGTAGTCAGACGGTTTCGCCTTCGTGCACTTGTCAGCCAGAAACCGAGAGCCAAGGCGTATCAGCCAATCGTCCAGGTACAGGTATACGTGTATGCCCTGTAGACGCAGATTGGCTGCCACCGGGGCCAGGCATTTTGTAAACACTCTTGGGGCTGATTTCAAGCAGAATGGTAGGGTCTTGCACCAACTGGTAATGTTGGCCTTGCACCACGAACTGTAGGAACTTTCAATGTTTTGTGTGGATGGGGACATTGAAGTATACGTCCTCTAGGTCCAACAAACGATGTCAACAAGTAACCTTCCTCCAGTTGGCCAAGCATGTGCTGCAACGTGACCATCCTGAATTTTTGGGACTTCAGGTACTTGTTCAGACGGCGCAAGTCCAGGATGGCTCTCCAACCCCCGGTCTTCTTTCTTACCAGAAAGTATCTGGAATAAACTTTGGAGCCCCAGAGCCATTGAGGAACAAGCTCTATTGCCCTCTTCCCTAACATGGCTCACACTTTTTCCAGGAGCTGAGGGACGTGGAGCTCCTGACGGGGAGCAGGTGGAATACGTGGCACCTGCGCTGGAACTCCAAGGTGTTTCCCTGGGCGAGAGCGTCCACCACCCATCTGTCGGTGGTGATCTTCCTCCACTCGCTGATGAACCTTGTCAGCCGGCCTCCCACCAGTGTGCACAAGTGGGGGTACTACGTCTTGGCTGGTTCAGACTGGCTTGGGCGCTGGCTCCCTGCCCTGTAGGCGACGGCGACACTGACCTCTGCTACTGTAGGCCTGGGAACGACCTGTGTAGGCTTCCTGCATGGAGGATTAGGGAGGTTGTTTGTATGATGTGGAGAATCCCTTGGATGATCTACTCGATTTACCCCAGGAGGAGTGAAAAGAAGACAAGTGATGCTGTTGAAGAGTGCCAAGGGAATGTGCCGTCTCCATATCTGTCTTTATGGCTTGAAGGGATTCGTTGAGCGCCTTCCCAAACAGATTTTCTCAGTCAAAGGGCATGTCCAGCACCTTCGCATTCACGTCCTAATTAATGTTTGTGGCTTTCAACCATCCCTGCCGTCAAAGGCAGACTCCATTTCCCATCTGCCGGAAACCTGTGTCGGCGATGTCCACTGCCACCGTAATGGCATGGTCCGACGCCAGCTCCCCTTCCTGAAAAGAGGGCGAGAACTTCCATCGTCTTGTCATCGGTGAGGAATTCCAGGATTGGGCCCAGCTTGTACTAAAGTTGCCTCTCATATCGGGCCAAGATAGCCAGAGCATTGGCCGCCTTGATCATGGATGCCGCTTGTAAATTACTCTCTTCCCCATGGCATCCAGCTTCTTCCACTGTCTGTCTGAGGGAACTGATGATGATGAAGCCGGGTTAGCCAAATGTTTCATTGCAGCAGCCGACACTACCGAGTCCGGTGACGATAGTTGTGACCTCAAGCACTTGGGTGGGGAGTCCGGCACCCTATATTTCTTCTCCAACCTGTCTCGTTTGGACGGAGCTGTTCATGGGTCCAGGAGGACTAGGTCTTACTCCCAAATGTCCAGAAAGGGCACTGCCATGATCTTTTTCCTCTTTTACTCTCGTCTGGTTTCTTTGGGCACCAGCTGGAACAGCTCGGAGACCCTGGAGATCATTGAGTGGAATTATCCCACCTCGTCTGGTGGAGAGACTCTGGATGTCCAATTGCAGTGATTCATCGTCTGTCGGGATGAAGTCCTCATCTTTGTTGGTTCCTTTGGCCGTACCAGTGTTCATGTGTGTATCCGGGTCCGCTGGTGGAGTCAGGGCCCGACGTGGTGGTGGAGGCTGATGTGAAGCCGTCAGATGACGCCTTCTCTTCTTACACAGAGGCTGATCAGGGGCCGACAGCACCACAGGTGTCAGTGCCGGGGCCAACCCCTGCTGGGTCCTTGTCACCAGGGTGTGGAGAGTCGACAGGAGTCTATAGATATGTCCCTTGCCTGCAAAGAGAACACTGGATTGTTAGGCCCTACGCCGCCATCGTCGTCGTCCTTGTGGACTGCATGGACGGATTATTGGTCTTCGTCGTACGTGGATGAGATGTCCATCGGGCGAACGTCAATCTTGAAGGGCTGTTTTGGGGCCTCCTGTCCCCCGTTTTTTCCTCCATGAGGGGTTTCAAACGGGATCTGGGCTGGTGCCTTTCCCCCCTCAGGGGATGCTTGCAACTTTCGCGGCTGCCGCGTCGCGCTTTGGAGGGAGGGAGACCCTTTGGGATGTAGGAGCCACCCTTGTTGGATCGGTGCCTACCGCCACCGGCGGCTTCACAGCAGGTGTTGATGAAGTGGTCGGAGAGGACTTTGGCTGCGCTGGTTAAGCCAGCTTGGGGTGCTTTTCTGATTTTTCCTGTAACTTGGCCAGGGAGGATGACTTCCTCTTTGAGGAGGAGCTTGATGGCTGGCTGACTACGGAGGCAGACAGCGATAGTGAACGCTGCCTACCCGTCCTGGGACCTGCATCAGTGGCAAACCTGGTGGAATTGGACTTGTTGTTGGCCTTATCTTAGACCCCCACAGATGGGGCGACCTCAAAAGACTTGGATCTCTTCCCAGAAGGAGACCGCTCTTCAGACGGGCCAGTCCGGGGCAAGGCATGACCCTGCACGGAGCACGGAGCAGAGGCCTTGTTCTAATAGAGTTATGCCACCAGCCGGCTATGCCTGTCTTTCATTGGCCCTCATTACGACCCTGGCGGAATTCGGAAAACGATGGCGGAAATGCAATACCGCCATCGAATAGCGCTCGGTGCGACTATGACCCGTCACCGCAAAGTACGATGCCATTAGCGACACCGTAGTGAACGCCAACGCTAACTGCACCAAGCACGCGCGCGCGCGCCATGCCAAACCGTAAACACCACCATGGCGCAACGGTACGCCAATTCCGACCCCAGCGGACATGTACCTAACGCCATCAAGCATGGCGGAATGCACCATTCCGCCATGGTGAGAAGTACGGCATCGCGAATCAACCGTAAACGGCCCCACTGACTGCCCGTACACCGCTCCCTGCCCACAAAGTACAACTCCCCGTAGGTGCAACGAAGCCACAATGCAACCAGTGAAATGCACAAGTCACCCATGCATGCCAACGAACAAATGGACCTCAAGAGGGGCCAATGGGAGCTGCAGGGCACAGATGGCACGAATACAGAAGCCATCCCAATGGACATGACCACAGTCCCCCACCAAGAAACGCACGCAAACACAGGCACCTGTGACCAGCAATATTCAGAAAATCACAACATTCCACCAGTCCACCTGGCTGACCGGCATCTGTCACACAAAACCCAATCCCCCGCCCCTGAGCATGACAACATTCAAACTGTCATATTGGCAGCCCCCATCCCTGACCTCACGGGCTTCGTAGGCAAACGCGCCCAGTACAGGACCACGCAACAAAACTCCGAAGCTGGAACCCAATGCAGATCCCCTCACAATACATCGCTCCCCAAATAGGAATATGCCTCATCACTTGCAAAGAAGAACGCTACACGGCCCATATCAGAATAGAATTTTAATGCACATCAATATCACCAAGCCCATACAGCCATCAGGCCATGAACTCCAAAACACATTTCACCATTGTGGGCTGCATCCGCAAGAAATGACCAGCCACTACTCGTGTGACGCCCTGTTCCCTCATGGTACACAGAGCCACATACACGTACGAAAAGGCAACATGGAAGCGCACAGAACCGCAGGGCCGTCCCAATGGGGAGGCACTAGTCCAGCTGAAAGGCCGAAATGTTGCTCCGAGCCACCAGTACTGCGTAAGGGCATGTGGCCCATTGGCGATCGTCCCATAAGATCGTAATGCTGCTCCACTGATTAACACGAAGCAGCAGGTGTCGGGAGTAAAATCCATCTGCAGGAGTGGCATACAGATGGCAGTGGCAAAAGGGGAGGAGATACCTGTCAACCAAAAGAAAAGAAACAGAATAGAATGGCCATCAGAACTACATTCGAACAACTCACTTCAATGATCACACTAGATCCACAGCCATATGCATGCAAGCCCACTCCAAAGGATCATCACCACCCCAAAACCACTTGCGAATCATAACTATCTATATCGAGGTGAAAACACCATCACAAACGAGTGTACCTGTGCATGCGCCTGTGAAAACAGAATCCTTCAGATGGGATTGGTAACGTGCATGGACACAAGTGTCTGAAGGCGCGTCGAGACAGGGAGGGCTCAACAAGGCCAGATAGACGATGGTCCCACTATGGCAGCCCTGCATCACATAGCGCAGGGGGGGCGGACAGATCCCAAGAAGCCCTGTACATGGCAAACACTGTATCAAATCACCTGCCCATGCATCCATTCATCATTCCCTCATCCCGTAATGAAAACGCCTGAATATTTACTCACATAACATTAGAAATATCCATTGAGTCTGTGCGTTATGCAGCCTGCAAAATCCACAGTGCCCCAGCACGTAATTCCAGTCTAGTGAAGTAACATGTATTTGGGAACGTCCTGCCTTATCGTCCACTACGCAATTGCGCATCCCATACTATTCATATCAATCATAGCATTCTCGCCATGGCCCCTGTCCCAAGGACATTGAACAATAGAACGTTATATTTGCAGTCAGACCTGTGGGCATCTCCTCGCCGCTAGCTGAAAACCGAAAGCGCCGCCCTTCGAATTCCTCATTTGCAACATCACGTCGAAGAGGCATCTGTGGCCGTTTGAAAACACTAATTAATCCATCGAGTGCGGCTGTGTGTGAAAATGGCAACTGCCTTCACCCACGAATGGGACGCCCCGCCCGTCGTTGCAACTCGGTACAGTGATGAATGAGGGCCCACCGTTACTCGAGTACTACGTTCCACTGACCCTTCACAACTCTGTTCGCGACTGCACAGATAGTATGTGAAACAATGGGACCACAACAGAATGAACATATCAACCAATGTTACACGGCCATCGGGTACAAATACAAGATTGCAATAGCAAGATGCCATTCCACGAATTGCAGCGTTGTGCGCGGGACGTGCTCGGCCAAAGGGGAGAGCAGTTTGCACAGGTGGAATGAATCACCACAGGTGGAGGCCATTCAGCCTGGAAACACATAAATTGCACAGCCAGTCTCCTCCCACAACCACACCGAAATGCTACCGGCAGGACTCGCGATGTTGGCCCTGGGGGACCTGATAGCACTGCAAGTACTCCAACTCCAAGAAGAAGACGAACACCAACTACAACCGGCCGCACGGAGGAGACGCAGGAGGAGGAGGAGGCCAAGGCAGGGCCAGCAAGGGCCGCCAGCACAGCCACTACCACCACGCAGGCAGCCCGCAATCCCACGCCTCCGAGCACATCCGTTCAACCTCACTGATGAGCAGATCCACACCCTCTACCGTCTGGACCGGGACACCATAACCGCCATTGTGGACATGACACAGGCTGACCTTGTCAGCATGATAGATAGCCCAACCGCCATCCCACCCCTACTGAAGGTGGTGTCTGTACTCCACTTCCTGGCCACAGGCACCTACCAGCACACAGTCGGACAGTTGCATGGCATTTCTCAGCCACTGTTCTCACGGACACTATTGCAAGTGCTCGATGCCCTCCTGCAGCACGCAGACGACTACATCTCTCTACCACGCTCGGAGCAGGAAATTACCAACACAAAAGTGGGATTCCATGCACTTGGCGGCATACCGGGTTGCATTGGTGCCATCGACTGCACCCATGTGGAATTGGTCGTCCCACATGCCATGGAGGCCCAGTACCGCAACCGAAAACAATTTCATTCCCTGAATGTACAAATGGTGTGTGACTCCAACAGGATCATTACACATTGTTGTGCCCGATTCCCTGGATCAACCCATGATTCTATGGTCTTGAGGAACTCTACAATACCACGCTACATGGAGCGACACGCAGGGAACAGATCCTGGCTACTCGGTGAGTCTCATTACATGCATGATAATGTGGGGTATGTGATTCGGCAATGACCTGGCAGGAAGGGGGGGGGGTGTGCGTACGTAGCAATGGCATTCCACATCATATGTTTCTCGTCCACATACAGGTGATGCTGGATATCCACTGAAGAGATGGCTCCTCACACCAGTCCGGAACCCACGGGACCAGCATGAGGAGGACTACAACCATGCCCACTCACGTACCCGTGTATTCATTGAACAGGCATTCGGCCTACTGAAGGGTCGTTTCCGCTGCCTCAGCAGGTCTGGCGGGGCACTCCTGTACCGCCATGAGAAGGTTGCAAAGATGGTGATGGCATGTGTCATGCTCCACAACATGTGCGTACGTAGAAATGTGCCCATGCCCCCTGACGCAGAACTGCAAGCACCTGAAGATGGTCATGATGAGGGTGGGGATGTGGCAGCACCTGAGGGAGTCTGCGAGGCACCGGAGGCCCGTGACATTCGTCAGCATCTCATAGATGCATGCTTCTAGCACTCACGCCTGGTGGCTGATACATGGACACGGGACTCGTGGCACTGTGTGTGTCTGGGACATGCACAATATGGACTGTACGCCTATGATGGCCTAGTACACAAAGATCAATGTCCACACATCTCATTGGTTGATCGTGCACTTTTTATGGCATATGTGATATCATGTTGTACACCCTATCGACCCGCCACCCAAGTGAGCCCAACACACCCCCTCCACCCTCCCACCTCCCCCCCGAACACCAGTGTCCAAAGATGCTCATCGTCCGTGGGCAGTCGCTATTGCAAGCCCCCTCTGCGGGTATCAGGGGCACCCCTGCCTGTGGAGCGCAGGTTCCTCCCAGATCTACGTTGGGGGCTGCCCTGGACGGAACTTGCAACGGATGATGTCTCTGCCTGCTCACGTCCATGCATGTCCCTAAGGGTTTGCGAGAGCTCAGTGAGCACACGGCGCACTGCGGCAAGTTCACCACATACGTCTTTGGACGTCGCATGCAGTTCCCCCCTCAGGCTCTCGGTGCTTCTCTCCATTTGGACTCTCAGGCTCTCGGTGCTACTCTCCATTTGTGCCCTTAGTGTCTCTGTGCCTCTCTCCATTTGTGCCCTAAGTGTCTCAGTTGATGTTTCTATGTCTGCCTTAGTGCCCCCACATTCATCGGCATGGTCCTTGAGGAGCGTGGCCAGTTGCTGCTGTTGCACGATTAACTGGTCGAGGGACTGTTGCCTCTGCTGGGCCATGGCCATTTGCGGGGGTGTCACAGAGGGGCTGTTGTCCTCATGTTGCCCTGCCACAGGGCTTGTGGGGGATGGCCAGTCGTCGTCTTGTGGGTGCCCCTGCGTGGTATCCTCATGTAGTACGGGATGGAACAGACAGGGGGATTGGGACAGGTCATGGATGGATCTGACTTCGACATCCCCGTCTTCTGTGTCGGAGCATGCTGCCATCAATGGGGTGTCACCTATGGTGCTGCTGCCACCGGAGGCAGTGCCTTCTGTGGCATCCGTTGGGGGGACCTGTGGTGGTGGTGTTGTGGGCATGCTGGCTGCTGGGGTGCCTGTTGATGTTCCCTCCTGTGTGCTGCCACCTGATTTGTGCTGCTGCCGTGTCTTGATGCGTGCAGCTGAGGTGGAGGGTCTTTGGCCGTCGGTCTCGGCCCTCTTTGCAGGTGTGCTGGTAGGGGTGTCCTGCAGCTCGTCGTTTGGATCGGACCCTGTGGTGGAGTAAAGGAGGGCGAGGGTTATTGGTGGGTCTGTGGGAATTGGAATGGCATTGTATCACATGCATTGGGGTGGTACCTGAGGGTGATTTGGGTCGGGGCCTTGGAGGTGCTTCCATTTGTGTGTGGAGTGAGGGTGCAGTTGTTTGGCAGCCTGCAGTTAGGGTGTGCCTGCTGCACGTGTAGTGCGTGTTTTAGGGGTTTTTAATTATTTATGTATTTATTGTGGGTTTTAACGTGCGCTATCAGGCCAATGTGTGTGGACGTTCTCCTGGACATGTGTTTCTGTTGCACTATGGGGACACATGGTGCTTCACATGGATGGACTTTGTGGATTTAGCATTGTTTCATTAGGCCCACCTACCTGATTCTTCGGATGTCTGCACTCCTTTCTCCATCCCTCCGACTCCCTCTATGCTCTCCATTCCGATGGTGGAGGCACAGATTTCTTCCCAGGGGGTCAGCTTGATTGGTGATTCCGACCCTCCCCCAGTGGCTGTGGCAATGTTGCGGTTGGCAGAGAGTATGCTGCGGACGCGTATCCGCAGGTCGTCCCATCGCTTACGGCATTGCTGTGGGGTGCGGGGTGCGGTCCCCACCGCACTTACCCGCTGTGCCACCAGAGCCCATATGGCCTTCTTGTTTGCGAGTGCCGTCCTGGTAATTTGCGTGGAGAAGACGACGGCAGCATTCTCCTGGAGGGTCTCTGTTAGCACGGTGAGTTCCTCACGGGAGAAGTGGACCTGCCGCTTGCGGTCGCACGCTTTCTTCGCTACTTTTCCCATTTTTCTTGGTTTCGCTAGGGTGGATGACGGGTTGGGTTGTGTCTCAGGGTGGTGATTTTAGTGGTTGTGTGGTTTTAGTGGTTTTATAGGTGTACGGCGGGCTGTTTCCCGTTCCGGGCCCGTGTTTTAACTTCCGTTTCCGTATATTTCCGGTCACCGTACTTTACGGTAGGCGCACACTGCGGTGTCCGCTGTGATGGGTGGCGGTATTGCACCTAGGGCGCCGTACGGCGGCGGTGTGGGCCGTTTTGGGGTCATTTCCGCCATCGCGGACTTTGCACTTCCGCCATGCCGTGGTGCTCGTGCCCGATGGGTCGGAATGGGCCGCACTTTGCTCCTTCTTGCAATGGCGGAAACGCTATTTACGCTGTGGCGGTCCGGTCAGTCACTTTCCGCCAGGGTCGTAATGAGGGCCATTGTCTTCTTCGAGAAGCCCAGGCATATCTCGCACTCCACATCGATGTGGATGGGGTGCAGGCAGAAAAGAAATGTCATCCAAAATCTTGCGCAAGATAATGTCATAGGCATCTTTTACAAAACAACGACACAAGACCTAAGAGTACTCTATCTGAAAGGATTCTCCTTAAAACTGAGAAACAATTTGACCTTTAAGGAAATACAAGCGTTAATGGAGCTCAGAACTGATGCATCAATAGTCACCAAAACAGCTGACAAAGGGGGTAAGATTGTACTCATGAACTCTAAAGATTATGTAGCTGCAGCATACCAACAAATTAACGATGAACAATGCTATGGAAAATTGAAAACAAACCCACTCAAGAACCTTGCAGAAGACTGGCGCATAATGAGCAAACACTGGTTTGATTTGGGACTACTATGTGAGGATGAATACAATTTCATACACATCCCGTTTCCCATCATGACCACAATATACTTAATTCCCAAGAGCAATAAACAATTTGACATTTTCCCAAACTGCAGACCTATTATTAATGGCATCAGATCCCTCACTGAGCCGATCTCAGAATATATCGACTACCATTTACAACTTTTAGCCTCAGGACTAGCATCTTTCATTAAAGATACTAAACACGTTATTCAACAATTGGAACATATCAATTGGGAAACAGATTTCAGACTGGCTACTATGGATGTATCATCACTATATACAAATATCACTCACAGCAAAGGCATAGACATCATTTACTACTTTCTGAAATCGCGCTCTGTCTCTAATCATTACCAAAATTTGATGCTCATTGAAATGTTGCACTTCACACTCAATAATAACATTTTCACTTTTGATCAGCAAATATTTCGGCATAAGCAAGGGACTGCCATGGGGGCTAAATTTGCTCCGCCATATGCAAACTTATATCTGGGTCATTATGAACTCAATTTTGCATTGCAACATCCCTGTTTCACTACTACAAACCAAATCATTTACTGGGGTCGATACAGAGACAACATTCTTATCATCTGGAAAGGAGACGAAAATTCACTATACAACTATTTTCAATACCTCAATAACAATGACTACAGTATGAAATTCACATTACACAACAGTATCAGCAAATTAGGTTTTCTAGATTTGGAGCTCTATGTGGAGCAAGACAGACTCCAAACCACTTTGTTCATCAAACCGACAGCTGGAAACAGCATGTTACATGCTGCAACCAATCACCCTACTTATGTAATCAACAATATCCCTTTCATTGAGCTTTTAAGGATCAAAAGAAACTGTACACAACAATTAGAAAAAACATGCCGAAAACAGTCTATGCAAATTCGAAGCAAGAGTTTACTCTAGGACAATTCTTCAAAAAGATTATGTCAAAACATGTCAACGCCATAGAGAAGGTCTTCTCGTATCAAAACCCTGACAAAATTCCAGTAAGTTTCATCACCACATACAGTTCCTAAATTAAAATACTGAGACAAATATTAACAAAAAAATTGTCTATTCTGAAATCAGACCTGGATTGTTGACATATCACCTAAGTAACGCCTGGAAGGAATACTGCGCAGCACGAGTCTCCCTCCAGCTGAGGTGCTTGGATTATTTCACAAGAGTAAGCAGGGCTGTAGAATAGATCTATGATTAACTTTGAATTTTCTTGTACTAGTGTGACCTGCTAAAGACAAACACCTTTGGAAATACACATATACGCCATCAATATTTTTCAGTAAACGTGTATTGGATTTCTCTCTTCCAGCAGTACAGCGCTGCTCGCATTACTGTGAAGCACATTTCAGGGGACTAAGTACCCAGACCATAGCAACTGCTTTTAGCAGATCCTGACTGGAGTGCTTTTCACTGGGAATTGACTCACCCCCACGTAATGTGTCCAAACACAAATGTCACATAATGTCAACACAATCATGAATGGTGAATGCCCCATCTGGGGACCACATACTCACCAAATATGTATCCAACCTGTATGTATTAAAAACTAAAACTGGTTGCCTAGAAAAAGACACGTGTCGGCAGCACTTGCTATACCATCAATTGATGAATTCAAGAGAATAAAAGTTTGGAAGAAATGAAAACCACAAGCTTTGTGGAACTGCATTTGTCATGCGCCAAAAAAGCAATGGAGTAAATCCTAGCATATCAAACAGCACACGCGCCTAATGAGTGGAAACTATAACAATTCTCACTTGTACATAATATGAATATGCATTCACAGGCTCCACCCAGTATCAAGGCACTCAATCACCCTATTTCACCCAGTAGAAATCAAATCTAATCCAAAATAATGTTAAGTGGAAGCAAAGGCAATTCTAGCCTCAAGCAACATGGCCGCAGCGTATAGCTGATGTCATCTCGCCTTTTGCCACAATTGCGCAACGACGGCGAAATATAATAGCAGCCATCTTTGTTTTTTCATGGCAAAATCACTGCTAGATGCACAAAACTGCAAAACTGAAACCCAATCTTCCAGCCAGAAATTTTGGTAAGTGTCAAATTTCTTTTAAACTTTGAGGCCAGCATTTAGGATCTAACCTTTAAACAACATACATAAAATATTTGATGCATAAACTAGTGAGCAATGCTCATACAAACATACTTTCTCTTTTCATTTTTTAGGTTCCACTACCAATAGCAATTTGATCTATTTTTTATTTTAAAACTTTATTTTTGGTATTTAACACACCATACAAATACACACCCACATTAGGGTGGATTAAAACTTTGCGCCATCAACCCGTACCCGCTCCCCCCACCTCCAAACCCCCAGCCTCCGCCACTGCCGACCAGTGTCACTGATGGAGATCACGCCCCCCTGTGGCCTTTATGCCAGGGAAATTTGGCCTGGGCTGGGACTGCGGCGAGGCATGTCGTCAAGCTCCGATGCATCCACCGAGTTGGTCTCCGCTTCGCTCATCAAGAAGGTTACCAGCGGGCCCCATATGTCAGACGGACGAGCGTGATGAGGTTTTATGAAGTCGGCCTCTATATCCTGGTAGTACAGTAAGTCTTTACGCCAGGCTGCGTAGGAAGGGGGGGGACCTCGGCCCCATGCCATGGCAACTCTCCTACGAGCTAGTGTCAACAGGACCCCGGCCAACCTCCTTGATGGAGCAGAAAGTAGCCTTGTCATTCCCAATAGTGCTGTTGTATGACTCAGGTGTATTGCTTCTCCCACAATCGCCGTTGTTGTGTCCAGTACTCGGTTCCAGAAGGGGGCGATTTCCGGGCATTCCCATGACAGGTGTAAAAAGTTTGCAGATAAGGTTCCGCATCTCTTACACTCCGCCTGGGTGTCGGGGTGATGTTTGTTGATTTTTTCAGGAGTATAGTAGGTCTGATGGAGGAAATTAAAGTGAATAAGCTTGAGACGGGAGTTAAGAGCGATTTTCTGGGTCTGATTCAGGGCGTAGCTCCAGTCCTCATCTGATATGACTGTGTTTAGTGTTCTTTCCCATCGGGTTTTTGCGCCAGTGTTAGCAGGTGTTGTGCCCGAGGTTAAAGCTTTGTATATTTGTGTCACCAGCCTGCCGCATCCCTGTGCTTGAATGACATCATGAAGCAATTGCCATGTAGGTGGTTGTCGCGGGAAGTCAGGTAAGAGGGACTGTAGCGTGTACCGGGTCCGGAAATAGAGAAACACGTCAAGAACAGTGTTGCCCCCTTTCTGTTTGGCTTGATCTGGAGTTAGGAAGCCTTCCTCTGTGAATAGGTCCCGCAGGGTTTTTATGTGAAGCTTATCGACCCATTGGTGAAAGACTTTTTCTGACGTTAGGGGGATTCCAGGAATAAATTTGACTGGCAGGAGGGGAGAGTATCTTGTTTGCACCCCAAGTTTGTTGGCAAGAGTCTTCCAGACATTGTATGTCGTGAGCATCACATTCATCGTGGGGCAGGGCACGGGGAGCTGCCCGAATACCACTGCCGTCAGGAAATTAGGAGTCGCTAGGGCTCGTTCCACTTGCACATGTGGACAAATGGATTGCGTTGCGTACCAGTAGCTGAGGTATTGTGCCTGGGCTGCCCAGAAATATTTCTCCAGGTCCGGGAGGGCTAGTCCGCCTTTGGACACAGGAAGCGTTAATAATGAATGGGCAACTCTGGCTGGTTTGTCGGCCCAAAGCAGTTCAAGGACCAGGCTTTTCAGCTTCCTCAAGAAAGTTTGCGGTAGCAGGAGTGGAATATTGTTGAAGAGGTACAGAAGTTTTGGTAGCACTACCATCTTAACCACCGAGTTGGTCTCCGCTTCGCTCATCAAGAAGGTTACCAGCGGGCCCCATATGTCAGACGGACGAGCGTGATGAGGTTTTATGAAGTCGGCCTCTATATCCTGGTAGTACAGTAAGTCTTTACGCCAGGCTGCGTAGGAAGGGGGGGGACCTCGGCCCCATGCCATGGCAACTCTCCTACGAGCTAGTGTCAACAGGACCCCGGCCAACCTCCTTGATGGAGCAGAAAGTAGCCTTGTCATTCCCAATAGTGCTGTTGTATGACTCAGGTGTATTGCTTCTCCCACAATCGCCGTTGTTGTGTCCAGTACTCGGTTCCAGAAGGGGGCGATTTCCGGGCATTCCCATGACAGGTGTAAAAAGTTTGCAGATAAGGTTCCGCATCTCTTACACTCCGCCTGGGTGTCGGGGTGATGTTTGTTGATTTTTTCAGGAGTATAGTAGGTCTGATGGAGGAAATTAAAGTGAATAAGCTTGAGACGGGAGTTAAGAGCGATTTTCTGGGTCTGATTCAGGGCGTAGCTCCAGTCCTCATCTGATATGACTGTGTTTAGTGTTCTTTCCCATCGGGTTTTTGCGCCAGTGTTAGCAGGTGTTGTGCCCGAGGTTAAAGCTTTGTATATTTGTGTCACCAGCCTGCCGCATCCCTGTGCTTGAATGACATCATGAAGCAATTGCCATGTAGGTGGTTGTCGCGGGAAGTCAGGTAAGAGGGACTGTAGCGTGTACCGGGTCCGGAAATAGAGAAACACGTCAAGAACAGTGTTGCCCCCTTTCTGTTTGGCTTGATCTGGAGTTAGGAAGCCTTCCTCTGTGAATAGGTCCCGCAGGGTTTTTATGTGAAGCTTATCGACCCATTGGTGAAAGACTTTTTCTGACGTTAGGGGGATTCCAGGAATAAATTTGACTGGCAGGAGGGGAGAGTATCTTGTTTGCACCCCAAGTTTGTTGGCAAGAGTCTTCCAGACATTGTATGTCGTGAGCATCACATTCATCGTGGGGCAGGGCACGGGGAGCTGCCCGAATACCACTGCCGTCAGGAAATTAGGAGTCGCTAGGGCTCGTTCCACTTGCACATGTGGACAAATGGATTGCGTTGCGTACCAGTAGCTGAGGTATTGTGCCTGGGCTGCCCAGAAATATTTCTCCAGGTCCGGGAGGGCTAGTCCGCCTTTGGACACAGGAAGCGTTAATAATGAATGGGCAACTCTGGCTGGTTTGTCGGCCCAAAGCAGTTCAAGGACCAGGCTTTTCAGCTTCCTCAAGAAAGTTTGCGGTAGCAGGAGTGGAATATTGTTGAAGAGGTACAGAAGTTTTGGTAGCACTACCATCTTAACCAATAAGGTTCTACCCCAGAGCGGTAGAGGAAGCGTTTTCCAGCGTGAGACTTTGTCTTGTAGGGACTTTAGTACTTCCTCGTAGTTATCTCGGAACACCTCATGCTGATCCAGTGACAGTTGAATTCCCAGGTAACGACCTTTGGCGGTCTTCCACGTGAGACCGAAATCGTCTGCAAACTGTTTAGTGGCTTGAGTCAGTGGGAAGACGACGGATTTAGAGTGATTGATTTTTAATCCAGAGGCTGCCCCGAATTTGATGACTTCCCGCATGACTGGATTCAGGTTAACTTCAGGGTCACGTAAGAAGAGAGCCACGTCGTCGGCGTATAGTGAGACGATAAGTTTGTGTGGGCCAATGATGAGTCCCCTCTGTTGTCGGAGTTCTCGTAAATTGGAGACTAGTGGCTCCATTACCAGGGCAAAGATTAGTGCTGACAGCGGGCATCCTTGTACCACGCTGTAAACTTATTGATGCTGATTTTGCTGTGCCCACTATGATGTTAGCTTGTGGCTTAGTGTACAGGAGGGAGACTAGCTTTATGAAACGGGCCCCCAACTCCATCCTGGTGAGAACCATGAACATAAACGGCCACTCCACCGAATCAAATGCTTTTTCGGCGTCTAGCAGGACCGCTATTGCCTGGGTTGTTGGGTCAAGCACCTCGATGATTCCGAACATTTTCCATATGCCGAAGGTTGTATTGCGGCCTGGTATAAAACCTGCTTGATCTGCCAACACAAGGGTGGGCATCAGGGGCAATGATCTGTTCGCCAGGACCTTGGCGAGTATTTTATTGTCGAGATTAAGCAATGAGATCGGGCGGTACGAAACACATTCTTCTGGTGGTTTACCTGGTTTGTGTAGAAGAATGACATTGGCTTCCCGGGATGAGTGATGGAGGGTCCCCTGCTCCAACGCTTCCTCATACACAGCTGCCAGGAGCGGGGCCAGAGTTTCTGCGAAGGCCTTGTAGAATTCGCCTGTGAGGCCGTCAGGACCAGGCGCCTTGGATGAAGGCAGGGACTTTATAGCTATTCTGATCTCTTCTTGTGAGATCAACTCGTTCAGGGGTTCACATATGTGGTGTTCGACCCAATAGAGTTCCGTGTCTTTGAGGTATTCCAGAGGGACGTTTGAGTCTTTCAGGAGCTTGGCACTGTAGAGGTCTTGGTAGAACAGACTGAATTCCTCAGCTATCTCCTTGTCGGTGTGGACTTCCTTGCCATGCCTGGATCGGATCCTTTCGATTTGTGACTGTTTGTTATCGGCTCTGATCAGGTTCACCAGCAGAGCACCTGGTTTTTGGCCCTCTCCGTATTGAGGGGCCTGGCTGGTACGGTGTAGAAATTTGAACTCACGCTCCGCTGCAGCATTGAATTTCTTTAGCTCTGTTTTTAGAGCAGCTGCTGCTTCCGGATCGGAGTTGTTCGTAATCTGGATCTCAAGCTGCTTTAATTTGTTTTCGCTTGTTGTAAGTTCACTCCTAATGAGTTTGAGAATGCCATTTTCCTTGGCGTGGCAGACTCCTCTGATAAAACATTTTAGAGCTTCCCATATTGAGCCCGCTGAGACAACCGATCCCATGTTGGCCTCCAGAAATACTTCTATCTCCTCCCTTAGTTCAGAAGCAAAGACTTTGTCCCGAAGCGCGCCCACCTTGAAACGCCAGCGCTGTAGTGGCGGGGTGGGATTAGCTGGTTTGAGCCTTAGGAAGAGTGGTGAGTGGTCTGAGAGTGTTTGTGGCTGGATGCAGCACCGGTTGCATGTTAAGGGGCCATTTATTGAGGTAAAGAAATAGTCAATCCGGGAGTTTGTGTTGTGACTGCAGAATGAAAAGTGAAATCACGCTGGTCCCCACTAGATACTCTCCATATGTCTTGTAGATCGAACGCTTTGCAGATTTCCTTTATTTGGAGACCCGCCTTAGATGGCGGCTGTTGTGTAGCCGCTGATCTGTCTCGCATAGGGTCCATGACTGTGTTCATGTCTCCGCCCCAGATAATTGTTGCAGGGTCACGGGTGGAAAGCTGAGTCAGTACCCAACCAAAGTTGTCAGGGCCATTCACATTCGGTGCGTATGAATTAACGAAGGTCACTTTCTGACCGGCGATGATGCCGCTCACCAGGAGTGCTCTTCCCTCCGCGTCTTTTGCTGTATGTAGTAGCTGAAAACGGAGACGTCTGTGTATGAGGATAGCGACTCCCCTCGAATAAGTAGAATAGGATGAGAAGTATCTGTGGCAACCCCAGCTCTTGGCCCACAGGCGATCTTTCCCTGGAGTGAGATGAGTCTCTTGGATCAGGGCCACATCCACTTTATGGCGTCTGAGGTAATGAAGGATTTTCCTGGTTTTAGCTGGGATGTTGCCGCCTCTTATATTCCACGGTAAGACATTGAATGGGGCGGTTTAGATTTTATAAAGGACCGCATCATTGGTGTATTAGACGGTGGTTGTCTGGCAATGCTTAACCCAGTGTCTGGGTCGGTGCTCCGAGAGCGGAAGACTGGGTGCAGTGACAGTTCTGATGGCGGGCAGGGAGTAGGCGGGGAGCCGGGCAGACACAAACCAGTGGGGCTGAACTTTCCTAGTAACTTCTGAGGACTCGAACTACGGGCTAACTCCAACAGGCCCGAGATGTTACTCTGCATCGGGTGGGCAACCACAAACTGGCCCACCGAGAGGAGCCTCGTTAACCAACAACTAAACAACGTGGCCCGTGGAGTCGCCCCACCAGGGGTCAGGGCCATCACCCTGGCGTAAGAACTCAACTTAGGCAATAAACAAATTAACAGTAGCTGTGCTAGGGGCGCACGGGGCCTCCCAAGTCTCCTCGCCCCGACTGATGCTGCTTGTGGATGTTTCGGCTTACTCTGAGTTGCTAGACAGCTTCTTGGACGCTGTCCTGATTTTGTCGTTTATGGAGGATTCCTGGGGTTTCTGTCTCTTTGGGGTCTGGGGCGAGCTTGGTTCTGATCTGGGCATCCTAATCGGTCCAGAAATAAGTTTGCTTCATCTGGGGTTTGGAAGAACTGAACCTTTCCTTCGTGCTGGACTCTGAGGCGTGCCGGGTATAGCATTGAGTATGCCAGTTGACTATTACGGAGTCTCTGTTTGACACCGGCAAATGTTTTTCGCTGTGTCTGCACTGCTGGGGAGAAGTCGGGGTAGAAATGGATTTTGTCCCCCTCGTAGTTTAAGTCGCCTTTCTCTCTGGCGAGCCGGAGTAAGGATCTCGGTCCCTGTCATTTAAAAGCCTCGCTATTATTGGTCTGGGAGGAGCACCTGGCGCTGGTCTCGACGCTGGGATTCTGTCAGCTCTCTCCACTATGAAAAGACGGGACAGAGCATCACTGTCAAATAGATTGATGCACAGAGATTCTACGAAGTCTTCCATTTTCTCCTGCGTTTGCTGCTCTCTTACTCCGACTATCCTTAGGTTGTTCCTTCTCGCCCTGCCTTCTAAGTCTTCACACTTGGCTGCGGTTATTTTGATCTGTGATTCTAGCTGGGAGACTTTATTGGTTAGAGTTGTTGAACTGTCATCGATGCACGACACTCTCTGCTCCATTTCGTTCATGCGTTCGGTATGAGAGTCCATGCAGTGTTGCAGGAGGTCGACTTTGGACGCAAGGCCGTCCATTTTATTGCTCAAACTGTCAATGCCCGCCTTCAGATCTAGGAGGATTTCTTTAATTTCAAAGGGGTTATCGGAGGCAGCGTCCTGGTGAAGCCCAATAGACGAAGGAGCTTGGTCCTCTTGCTGGAGAGGTGCTTTAGGGGTCGAGCCACCTTCGAAGTTCAGCTTCCTCTGGGATTTGTCGTTTTTTCCCATTGTGGCTGCGAGGATCGGTATGAGTTATGTGGATTGAGGGTGGTTCAACGACTTCTTGGGCTCCTTAAGAGCCGAGTTGGGGACTTGGCTGAATGTTGCTGGATGTGACAAGTGGCCTGCAGCCATGAAGGGCGGAGAAGCAGACCCTCTCGTATAAGGTGCGTTCCTGCCAAACCCAGCCCCTGCCGTGTGTTTCGGTGCAGGAGTGGCATATGTAGATAGCTGTTGGCCTTGCGGCCCTCTTTGATACGAGGGGGGGGTTTCTTCGCTTGTATATATTTGGGAGGAGGAAGACTGCGGGTCTGCAGTAGGTGTTTGTGTGCCGCGGTGTGGGGACATATGATCATCCAAATAAGGGCAGCTTCCCAGCCGTAAGTGGCAGATTTCGCTGAAATGCGGAAGGTGCAGTTCGTTGAGGCGTTGGGAGGTGCTAACAGCTCTGTGCCCGCGGCTGCCGTTCTGAGAGGGGGGCACTGCGTAGTCCGCTGAGTCCCTGCTAAGGTGTGTTAGCGCAGGGAGGGAGGGGGGGAGGAGGCCCGGCCGCAGGCAGGGTCCGCTCTGTCTGGTGTCTATCACGGCTTTCCCCCTCTCCTTACCTTCGTGCCCCTGCACCACTATGCCGGATCCTCCAGGCGAGGGCTGCACCGGGTTCGTGCAGGCGCGGGCAGTTCGGGCTGGCTCGGCGTGAGTAGGCGCAGGCAGCGGAGCCAGCCACCCGGACGCCGCGTCGATGTGGCTCCCACTCAATCGCCAGCTCTGCGTGGAGGAGGGGGAGCAAGGCCGTCACCGCGCCGGTGACCGCAGGGTGTCTCACGCTCGACGGCTCACAGCCGGGGAGGGCTGGCTGCCAGAGCAGGTAGGAAGGCCGGGGGAACGGCAGGGGGCCTGCGACACAGCTCGTCCCACACGCCGCCGCCTCCCCCGCTAGGTTGTTGTTCCTCCCCTGTTGTCAGCACCGGCTGGGGGGAAGGAAAGGAGTCTTAAACTCCCTCCCACGTGCTGATGGTCGGTGCTCGCTCCTCGCCTCACAAACGCCTAGCCGCCGACATCCAGGGCGCCCGCCTCGGGCCCGGCACAGGGATTCCTTCGGAGGGGCGGCCGGGCCTACGCAGGCCTGGGCGTGTTATGCTCGGCAACAGGGCCGCATGGGCCGATTTTCAGGATAGAGGGGCCGTTTTTCCTCCAGAATTCTTGTGGATGATGCTGGAGAGGTCAACGTTTCAGGCACCGGGAGCTCGATTCGCAGAGACGCCTGAAACCGCAGGATTTTGCAGGATTGATGCGGGGCTAAGTGGGAGCTTAGTCCAAGGTGCCCATCTTGGATGACCCTCTAGCGCCCTCTCAGCAATTTGATCTATTTGAAAGGAAATTTTTACAATTGACATTGAACTTGATGCTCAAAAATTGCAACTTGTCATTTATAAAACACAACACTAGTAAGTATTTCTATTCGAAATCTTGCCTTTTTCTTTGAGTAAGTTTACATCATGCAATGGTAATCAAGTAGATCTGATTAAGGGCTGAGCCTAGCGTCTCTCTTTGTCAGTTTTTTCCAATCTATAGATCAGAGCCTTTCCTCTTGATGAATCGCACGAAACAATGCGCGGAAACACGTGTTGAGGACAAATCAGGACATTAGAGTATATCGAATCATTTTGAGGATGCTATCATTTTAACAATTCTGAATAATTTTTTCTTCCTTACTTTGAACTTTGAAATTAAACAAGTATGTTTGGCACAACAAACGAACTCTGACCTTCTTTGAACAAAAGAAAATACATTGTAGATGTTTGTCCTCCATGAAGGTGCTCCGTACCCCGCATTTGGTGCAAGGCCTGAAAAGGGTCTCTTCCCTCCTTTTTCTCCTCCGTCATGGATGGAGGGCGTGAAGTAGACCCAAGACGGCCTTCCAGAAACTTTGATGAATCTTCGCCCTTGAGGGGTGCAAAACGTCACAGACAATGGATCCCCGTTGCCAGCCGATAAGGAAAGAGTACACAGGCTCAGGTGGAAACAAAAATCGAACTTGGAAAAAAACGTACACATGGCTTGGAGAGCAATTCGAGGACTCCCAACACTGAAGCGTTCAGTAAAAATCTGAAGATGGCTGCCAGAGGCGGGGCTTAGGGAGAGGACTGTCATTGGATGGCGTCAGTATGACCCAGGGGACAGTGATTGATTTAGAGGAGAAATACAGTTTTAAAGTGGAAGCTAAACTGTTTTTTCTTTTACTTTGGATTCCCAGCCTGACGACGGGGAATATTCATGAGCATCTGAATCCATGCCATGCCCCATGCTGGAGAACACAAGAAACTCCAGACATGTTTCAGCCTTGTTGGGCTTCATCAGTGAAGTGCACCGTGGTTCCCTATGGTGCAGTGAGCAAGGGACCCACATCTGGGCATACCCTCTCTCACACAGGGAGGCAAACTGTAACCAAAGAAGTGATGGGTGGAAGGTTTTGGATAATCTGAACCACTGGCACTGCTCTGGACAACCTTCCGCACCACTGTTTTTTAGCTTTTCTGCGTAATTGCAAAAGGGGTCTAGCCATATGAGACTGACACATGTCTGGGGATGCTTGTTGTCTCATGTAGAAGGCATGTGACCCAGCAGTTCAGACTGGACTGCCCCTTTTGGTGTGGGACCCAGCCTGATTTGCTTATGGTCTTTCCCCTTTCTCTAATGGCTTGGCAGGCGAAGAACGATGGTCTCGATGGTTGCCTAGAGCGATGCCAGAGGATAAGATTAATTCTAAACCTTCAAGCCATCACCTCTTTCATTTTGCTTTAGTCACCTCGAGTGGGACGGGTCTGCCCAGACCTGCGTCCCGTGCCTGTTGGGCCTAGATACCCAAGCTACTCCCCACTGATGAGGCCGAAACATGTCTGGGGATGCTTGTGCTCTTGTGCAGAAGGGATGTGACCTAGCAGTTCAGGTTGGACGCCCCCATTTGGGGTGGGACCAAGCCTGATTTGCTTATGGTCTTTCCCCTTTCTGTAATGGCTTAGCAGGTGAAGAACAATGGTCTAGAGGGTTGCCCAGAGCGATGCCAGTGGTTAAGATTAATTCTAAACCTTCCAGCCATCACCTCTTTTGTTTTGCTGGAGTATAGACAGGACAGTCCTCCAATAGGATAAATGTTCCTGACAATCGGAAATCTCATTGTGTAGTCTTAGAATGGTATGGTGTACAAATGACAAGCCAGCTGGACCACAGTGACTGTTGTTTGACCATCCTATGACTGCATGTCTATCTGTTAGGAAGGTGGTATCTCCCATCAACGATGACCACATAACCCCAGGGGAAGTACACTGGTTCAGGACCAACATATTTTCTTGGTGTTATTAGTGGTCATTCACATGTTGTCCAGTTTTCAACAAGGTTAAGCAATGTTTGGTGCGTTTTCATACCTCTTTCAGTTTGTTGTTCAACAATGACACGTTTATTTCTATGGGGTGTGAGGAGGGAATTGACTGCCCTGCTGCTATCATGGATTACATGGGGTGTGAGGAGGGAATTGACTGCCCTGCAGCTACTGTGGAGTACATGGAATGTAGTGGTACCTTGTAAGACTCTATCTTGGTGCTATGGGTACACCTGTGGGCGGTACATACTTACTTCTTTACTGCATTTTTCCTTATTCTCTACTCTAGTGTGATTGGTCATGTCAGAATGGCATATGGGGGATGGGTGCACGATTGAGCAACACATCAAGGTGGCTGCTCTCTAGAACCAAGACACTTTGTTGGCATTAAAGTCAAAATGTTATCACCTTTAGACAAGCATTACTTACTTCTCGATAATGTTGTTTCTGATGGATGTTTCTCCCATGGAATCCTCATCTATGATATCCCTGTCCCAGCAGTTCCCTGAAACCTTTTTTACCACGTCACCACCAACCAATGCCTCAAGGCGTCCTGCACTGGACATGACGCCAGTGCCAACACATACTGAGACATCGCAACCTCAGCTGCACCCTTTTTCCCTAGCACTCTGAAGTTGAGGGACTATAGAACTGATGGTGTACTGGCTATCCACCATAAAGGGGAGGAAGGGAGGTGGAGGAGGAATATATGGTAGGAACGACCATCAGAAAAAACATTACAGAGAGGTAAGTCATTGTTCTTCTAATGGATTCCTTCCTCCCAAGGATTGCTCATCTATGAAACACTCCCAAAGCAGTACGTAAATCTGGAGGAAAGAGGAAGCAAAAGCTCTGGAGGACTGCCCTACCAAAACAGCATCCTGTCCCACAAGCCAATCCAGCCCGTAATGCTTAGCAACCATATGCATCGATGCCCAAGTTGTAGCCTATCAAATGTCCTGGATAGGGACTCTCTCTGCAGGGCAGAGGTAGCAGTCACTCCTCTAGAAGAATGCGCCCCAAGAACTTAAGGGACATCCGTCCTTGCTAGATCATAGCATTCTGAGATGCAGAGAATGATCCACTTTGACCGGGTTTGTTTTGTCACAGCCCTACCAGCAAGAGGCCCAGCGTAACCCACAAAAAGCTGGTCATCTTTCCTAGCTTCTTCTGTACTAGAGACGTAGGCTCGAACCAAGGAATTGTTCCTCAGCCTTGGAAGGGGGAGGTGGAGGACGGAGGAAAAAATACAGGAAGATGGATCTTCTGAGAGAGATGGACATCTGAGAACATTTTAGGTAGAAAGGAGGGCCTCACTCTCAAAAGTCACCTTCTCTTTGGGGGGGAAAAGAAAATAGAGAGGTAAAAGACAATGCCTGGAGCTCAATGGAGGGGCTCAAACAGAGCGCCCATGAGAAACTAAATTCAAATCCCATGCCGGAACTACAAACTGGTGAGGATGAAACTGTTTAAACAAGCCCCGCAAGAACTGCATAACAGTGGGGATTGTGAAGAACAAGCCCTGTTCAAAGGACCTTTTGAACACCGAAATAAAGGCAAGGTATGCCTTTACAGTACTAATGAGCAGGCCTGCTTGGGCCAAGCATAGCAGAAAACCCAACATAGGGTATAGAGGACCGGATAAAGGATCCAGATACCTTTCCCGGTACCAAATAGAAAATGTATGCCTCTGCAGGCATACATGGATTTCGTAGTGGGCCTCGTAGCTGAAAGGATCATCCGACAAGTCCCACTCCTAAGACTCTCCAATTCCAAGCAGGAAGGTTCAGGCTGCTGCGATTCGGATGGAGGACCCATCCCTCCAAATGGGAGAGAGCAGGTCAACTTTTCTCGGAAGGCACAAGGGAGGGCAGATGGGCATGTCCAACAACTCGGGATACCACATTCACAAAGTCTGTCTGCTCAAGACATCTGCTGGGACATTCTCTCTTCCGGCCAGACGAGGAGCCGTATGGGAGACACTGTTCTCCAGATCGCAGAACCACAGTCGCATTGTTTCCCTGCACAGAGACAAGGACTCCACACCTCCTCGTTTATGGAGGTAGTGCACACTCACTGAGTTGTCTGTCAGGATCGGTACATTCGTGCTTTATACAGAGGGGAGGAAAGTGACCAGGGCCTGCCTGATCACCCTCAGCTGCAGCAAGTCAATGTGTTCCCGAGACTCTATGGCAGACCACGGTCTGCTCACAGTAAGGTCAGACGCGTGAGCACCCCAACCAGTCAGAGATCCATGAGCACTGACCGTCACCTGGCACCAAGACTGACAAAATGATGCACCTCTCAGCAAGTTGTCCTGCACAATCCACCACAGAGGATCCTAAGCCACCTGCAAAAGGTCAGACATGTGGTCCTGAAACTGCGACAATTGGTAACGGAGAAGCCATTGGAGTGATCTCATGCACAGCTTTGCCTCCAGAACCACTAGGACACATAAGGCACAGGAAAGCTGAAGCTGGGACTTGTTCCTAGGATTGGAGGAAAATGATCATCTGAAAGATGTTCCCACTTGGTCCTCAGGTGGGAAAGCCCAGCCCAGGCGAGTGTCCAAGACTGCATCAGTAAATCGGAGGTACTGGGAATGGTGAAACCTGAGACTTTTTTTAATTCGGTGAAAAGCCCAGACTGTGCAATAGCGTGCATGTGCCGAGATGATGCTCCGACACTAGATCTGGGAAGTGAGCTTGGATGAGCCAGTCATCCAGGTAGGTAAAGACATGAATGCCCTCCTTCCTGAGGTGAGTGTCATGGCCGCTCAGTCAGGGGCACAGTTGCCCATCCGCTCCCATATGGGGGCTCCTTGGGACACTCCCGAATCCCTTGTGGGATACAACATGAAGCCAGGTGGGCGTTGTCCTGGCGCCTCTGGGGCGCTAGGCTTATGAGAAAGACTAAACCATGGGGAACGTTCCAGGCCCACTCTGCATGTGCATCTGGCACTAGGTTTGGCAGGGCGTGCCTAGCCAGACTGCTTGGGGGCGTGGCTAAACAGCCCAGGGCTATATAAGCCCCATCCTCATACTGATCCGTGCTTCGCGTTACTTTGCTAACGTGACGCTCACCGCGATCCTGTCTCCAGCAAAACTCACCTTCGCGGACCTGCAGCTGACTCCACCTGCAGCAGCAGCGAAACCAGGAACCTCGCAGAACTTACCCCTCGAATCCAACGCCTCACCGCGATCTCTGTAAGAGAAGAAGGGAGAAAGGTTAGCTACTTGAAATCAAGTGCTGCAGCTCAGTTGCTCGCGGGTTTGTTTCAAACTCTACATACCTGCGTCTTGATCAACTCTGCATACCGCGGCTCCATCCTGTGCACTTCTGGAACCCGCGGCTCTACCCCTGTTACCGCATGCTGCTCCCGCTTGCCTTCCCTCGAATCCGAGCCGCATCAACACCTGAGGAGAGAAAGAAACAATGTTAGACAAGGACCATAAATATGGGAACGAACAACATGGAATAAAAGACAAACGACACAGATCCTACAGAACGAACAACACGGATCACACAGAACGAACAACACAGAATAAGACAAACAATACAGAACATACAAAAGAACAACACTGATCACACAGAATGAACAACATGGAATAAGACAAACAACACAGAACTTACAGAACGAACAATAAGGAGAAAGATAAGGAGAGCATTGAAAGGGCAGAGACAATTAACAAGCGGAAAGGGGAAAGAGCAGCAACTGCCCGGACTACACCACAGTAGGCCTGGGTTAGTCCCCATCAGGGATCAGTGAAGTAACTGGCCCAAAGAAGAACTGCGCCCCTGCAAGGACAGCAGGACGGAGAGTCCAGCATTCCAAACTACCAGGTGAGCCACCCGGCATAGGCACTCACAAGGGGTACGGATGGGAGGGGGTGTAGCACAACCCAGGGCAGCTCTCACTCGTCACCATCTCCCTGTCTACATACGAGTAACCCCCATAGACCCTGTTCCGAGCTATTCCAACCAGTGGACCAGGGGAAGATCGCCCACCACCCGAAAAGGACCAGCAGTGTCAGATGTCCCCGCAGAGACCAGGTGAGCGTAACAGTGAGCCGCCACCACTGCTAGCAGCTTGTTTAAACCCTGGGTCTGGAGAAAGACCGAACAGCAGGAAATTGAACTGGTAGTAATGTTGGCCCACCACAAACATCATGTACGTTCTGCGCTTTTGATGATTTGTCATGTGGAAGTAGGAATTTTGAAGGTCCAGTGAGACCAGCCAATCCTGCATATCGAGGGTTTGCACGGTCTGAGCCAGTGTAACCATCTTGAACTTGTCCTTGCGCAAGTACATGTTTAGTAGCTGCAGATCCAGAATGGGACGCAAGCCTCCATCCTTCTTCGGCACCAGAAAAGGAATACATTACTTACCACTAACTTCTGGTCTCCAGCATTTGTATCTTACATGGATTCACATGCTTTTGAAAATCCCTGGTCAGTCTGGCAATCCTCAGTAATATTAAAGCAGTTTACCTTTAAACTTTTAAGCTGCTTGTCATTTTAGTGCTCTATTAGAGTACTTTTTGGGTAAAAATGACCACAGTCAATTAGGCAGGTCCCCTTAGCTCCTCCCCTGGTAGCTATCTTCAGATTTGGCAGCGCACATAATGTGTCAGTATGAGCCAAGAAGAACCAGAGAGGGGAAGGAGGGAGGGTCGCATGTGAACCCATGAAAGATACCAATGCTGGACAATAGGAGTTACAGGTGAGTAACTTATTACTTCTCCAGCATTGGACCTTTCATGGATTCACATTATACATCAGTATGTATACACAACCAGAAAAAATGGGCAGAGGCAAGCTAAACAGAAGTAAGCAACTCACTTCTGGAATACTCACCTCATGCAAACAGGTTGCAAAGCACTGTCTGGCCGACTAGGGACTCCTCCCTAGAATCCGTATCAAACCTCATGGAGGTGTAGATTGACCTCCACGTGGCTGCCCTGCAGATCTGAAGCAGGGGGAACACCAGACAAGAAAACAATAGTAGACACCACAGATCTTGTCGAGTGTGCTCTGGATCTTCCTTGAAGGCGCCGGTTGGCCAGATGATGGCAGTGGGAAATACACGCAGACACCCATCTCGCCATGGAAGACTTCAAAAGGGCGTTGCCCTTTGGTAACATGTCCAAAGGCAATACATAGTTGCTATGATTTCTAGAACTCTTTAGTGTGAGCAATGTAGAATCTGAGGGCTCAGAATACATCAAGCGAGTGTAAGGATCACTCCCCGGTGAGGAAGGAGAGAGAAAGAACAGTAGCATGATTAAGGGTTCATTCAGGTGGAGTGCTGAAGAGACCTTTGGCATGAAAGAAGGCTTGGTCCGCAATATCACTTTACACTGGTGAAAAGTTTAGGTAGGGAGGCTTGCAGGAGAGAGCTTGCAGTTTGCCAACCCTAATGGCTGGGATGATGACTAGAAACGCTGACTTCCACAAGAGAAATGTCAAAGAAGCTCTGTGTAGAGGCTCGAAAGGAGGGCACATTAGTTTCCCACGCTGGGGCTGGTGCCCGAACTGGGGGAAAAGTACTGTCCCTTGAGGAATTCTTTTACCAGTCTCTGAGACCACAGAGATGGAGGGCCTGTGATGCACGTACAGCGTGAAATGGCTGCCAAATGCACCCTGATGGACTAGAGCGAAAGGCTGAATTTTGCCCAGAACACCACTCTGAACTCCAGAACATTGAGGTGAATGTGTTTTCCTCGGGTAACCATAAACCCATGGCTTGGAACTCTCTTGTATGGGCCCTCCGCCCCTCCAGGCATGCATCCGTGATCACAGTGACTTGATGTACTTGACTCTTACATGTGTCACCATGCCTTCAGAGGAGAGAGTGAACACACTGCTGAACAAAGTCAGGCAACTGTCCAGTCTCCAGATTGCATCGGTATGCTCACTGAAATCCCTCCTGGGAATGATGTCATCTTGTGGTCGTGGTGTATGGTGATTGTGAAGGCATCATGAAGTAAGATACAGACAACAGTTTCAAGATTTGTTCTCAAATGTTTTATTAACTCAAATGTCACGATGGAGTAAGGCCTAATTTGCCCTATGCTAAGGTGGGATTTGGAAAACAAAATTTTGTCTGTGTCCAAAACCTATACTTACCCTCAGAACTAATTCTATACAGTGGGCCTCATTATGACCCTGGCAGTACAGTGACAATGGTGCTGGTAAGTTTACCAGCACCGTTGTCCTCGTAATGCCATACTACGAGTTGTGCTCGCGGGTCTCGCAGGACTGACCTGGCGGGCAGTGCGGCAACCCGCGAGCATAACTCGTGGATGCACCGGCACCGTTATGAACGGTGCCGGTGCATCCAAGCTCCCCATTCCCATTCAGCCCTATGGGGCCGAATGGGGAGTCCCTTATTACTGGCACCTGCGAATGGGCAATTACCGGGTCCGCCGAACTCGGCATGACCTGGTAATTGCCCATTCGCGGGTGCAGGTAAAATCACGGGTTCGGTGGCAGCCGTGCCTGTGTTATATGCACGGCTACGCCAAACCCGTAATAAGGCCCAATGTGTAAGGATGTCAGCATCAAAATGAATAGTGTTCAGAATAATGTTCCAAGCTTCTTCCAGCTCTTGGCTTGTATTCACTGTCCTCTTCCCCAAGTTCAAAACAGTTCACAGGGTATCGGGGTTCCCTTCCCCAAGAGTTCAAATCTTCCAGCTTTTCAAAACAAACTATACAATTGCTTGGGACACTTCCCAGCTCCTGCTGACATCAGTTCAAAATAACACAATTCATTGGGACACTTACCAGCTCCTTTTAACATCTGTTCTTTTCACTGGTTCACAAAGACATTTCTGTTTCTTGACTTTAAAAGTCATATAAGCGGCTGTTCCAAAACACAAGCTTTTTTATGAATACTTTTACTGGCTTTGTCCATAAAGGGGAGCACTCGGTCGAGGCACATTTGTTGGACCACATGGTTCACCCATTACAGGTCACACAACCGGTACCAGTTATTGACTGCTTTTCCATCAACAATTGGCCACTGCCTTCCTTTGACAGTGAAGCTTGTTACTTCCATCAGTGTCGCAACCTTCCAACACTTTACAGTGGTTTGTTTGGCCACCATGCACTTTATTACACTTTCTATATTCTTCTGGCTCTTGCCAATCCAGGTCTCCTCTTAACCTGGAGTTCCTTGAACTCTTTTAGCGCTCGGTCAATGCTTGTTTTCTCATCTCATACCCATCTTGGCATCCTCTTGGCTTTGCCAAAACTTTTATCTCAAACCATTCATTCCGTGGCATCTGCTACTTCCACCACCTTATTTTCACGTAATTCACAAGTGCTCATTACTTGCTATTGCTCTGTGTGGTATTCAAAAGTGTTCACAAAGTCTTTCAATTTGTTCGGTATTCAAAAGTGCTTGTTCCCGGCATTCAAAAGTACTCATAGCAACTTTCAGTTTGTTCGATATTCAAAAGCACTTGTTTTGGTATTCAAAAGTGCTTATAACAGCTTTCAGTTTGCTCAGTATTCAAAAGCATTTGTCTTTAGTTCTCGGAGCACCCAGGCATGTGTGTTTCCCTGGTTCCGCTCACCAGTTGCATGCAGCAGCTCCCTTCTTTCCACTCCTCGCTCCGCTTCCGACTTCAAAAAAGCTCTGCTGTTCCTTTGCGGAGGCCACGGAAAGCACCACTCGCTCTGCTGGAGTTTTGCGGTTTCTGGAGGGCTTCAGCGCCATACAGCTCCTGCTGCATGCACCCGACAAGGAAGGCTGCAGGACTTGCAGACCCTCTTGCTGCCGGTCTCGGCCTCAGAGTTCCTCTCTCCTGCTCGACACGGCTTCCAGCTCCCGTGTCTCCAGCCCACACCTTTCCACCCCACTTTGAGCGCTCCAGGCCGTCTCTCTCTTTGTGCTGTGCAGCAAACAGTTTTATATCCATTTGGCAGGTTAAGTGACCGCATGTGTGGGTCATTAAGGCTAATTGCCTGACCATGGCAGATTCTATTAGGTAGACGTGCCTGGTTGTTCCACCTGTAATCCTTCATAGCCCTCTTCTTTGTCTCAGTGCCAGAGTGGTGTTTTGAATGCAAGGAAGTGTGCCCAACTCTGTGTTGTTTCTTCCTTATCCTAGTATTGAGGTGATGTTTAAAGGGGACATTTATGGGGGAATGAAAGGACAGTGTCTGACAGTAGCCTACAAAGGCTTGAGGAATAGAGGGTTCATTGTGAATAGGGAAAAGGGGATGCCATGTCTCACCTAAGGACGTCCTCTCCCCTCTCCCCAAGTTCCCTCCACCCAGGTGATCTTCCCTCGCATATCAAGCCCCAGGGTCAGGATCCAAAAGCGATGGCCTTTCCCTGGCACTTGATAGGAGGATCCCAGGGGAAAAGGAGTGAGGACGCCCTCAGGTTCCTCATAGGATATGAAAGTAAGCATCCTCTAGGTGTAGAGAGGAGAGGACATCCCCTTCTGCCAGTTGGTCCAGGGTGTGTTGCAGTGTTACCATGTAGAACATTTAGGACTTGAGGAACTTGTTGAGCTTCCTTAGGTCTAGTATTCGCTTCCATCCCCCCGACGACTTCCTTACCAGAAAGTATCTGGAGTATACTCTGGTGCCTCAGAGGTGCGTTGGCACAGGTTCAATCTCCCCCTTTTTTAGGAGGCACTGAACTTCTTGGAGCAGCAAGGATTGGTGTTTTTCCAGCCTTTGCGGCATAGGAATCCAAAGGCTTTTCTCAAGGAACTCTAGGGAATGACCCTTTTGTCAGTGATGTTCTTCCACTGTTTTGATAAAGTCAGCTAGCCGCCCCTCGCCCCACAAAGGGGTGCCGAAGCAGGGGGTCTGCGTCGTGCTGGTTCCCTCTGTAGGGCTGCGACCTACCCTTATACCCATCTTGGGAAACACCGGACCAGTATGTTTGTTGGCAGTAGGAGGATCTGTAATCTGTCCTTGAGAATCTCGTTTTACCTGAACAAAAGGACTGACGGCACTGTTGCAGAGTGCCCAGATAATTCTTTGTCTCAGTGTCAGCCTTGATGGCCTGTAGGGTTTCATTAACCTTCTTTCCAAAGAGGTCGGTGCCAGCAAAGGGCATGTTGACCACCTTTGTTTGGACTGCTGGTCTGAAATCGGTGGCTTTTAACCATCCTTGGCATCATAGCACTGTTCCATTGCCCATTTGGCGGAATCCAGTATCCACTATATCCACAGCTATAGAAATGGTGTAGTCTGATGCTCCCTCACCATCATGTAATAGCGTAAGCACTTCATCACACTGGTCATCTGGGAGGAAGTCTTGTATTGATCCGAGGTTGAACCATAGCTCATGATCTTAGCAGGAGAGAAACGCAAGTGAATTTGACACCTTGATGGTCGTTGCGGCTGCATATACGACCCTTTTTCCAAAGGCGTCCAGCTGCTTGCCCTCTTTACCTGGAGGCACCATACAGGAAAATTAAAAGGATTGACAGAACGATTGCGGGCAGCTGCAGAGACAATCGAGTCGGGACAAGGTTGCGGGTACAGGCATTTGGCATTTATATTTTTTTATGGAAGAAGTCCATTTTGGGAGGTGCTGAGAATGCATTTCTCATTACTGGAAGCCTGCCTTTCCCAATATACTCCAATACTGGTATAGCCACCATTGATTTTCTGGTAGACTCCATGCGTTGGTATAGAAGTCCATCCTTTTTCTGCTCTTCGGGCAGAAAGTCAAAAAGCCGGGCCACTCGTGACATGAGGACATGAAAATTGCCAATTTTGTTAGGGGTGAATCTCTTGGCGATAGGTCTGCTGGCGCACCATCACCTGGCACTAGATCTTTAAACTCATCTGTAAAGTGCGTGCATGGAGAACCATTGGATGGGTAGTTGTCGGTGTCTGTGTCCGTATCCATAAGAGCTACAGGTGGTAACAGCAGTACTGTTGCAGAAGGTCTGGAAGGTGGTGGTGGCAGCATTAAACCTTCTCTTACTAGGAACCTGTCAGGTTGCCCTGGAGAAGGTAACAGTGTCGCTTGCTGGAGTTCAGAAACGAAAGGCTGCAGAATGTAGAGTATGTTCATTGACACATCCCTGGAGCCAGACGGTGGAAGAACCTGCATAGGAACAGTGGGGTTGTCCCTTGGAGCAGGAGTCCCTTGAGGTCCTCTTGGTATGGGACGGCTTTGTGTTGGTGGGGCTGGCGGCGGCATGTTCACCACAGTAGGCACAGTCTCCTCTCTATTGTCTCCGGAGGGCTCAACCTCTTGTACTGCCAATTCCATGTCAGAGTCTGCACCCTGTTGTAGTAATTGCTCTGGAGGAGCAATGGATGGGCAGGGGACTGCAGATGGTACATAAGGAGCCATAGAAAACAGTGGCTGGGCATGTGTTGGCCTGGGAAGGTAGGCCAGTGCGGACTGAACCTCCTTGCCCACAGTTATCCCCTTTGGGAACGTGGAGACCAACAGCCGTTGGAAAGGCATCATAGATGCTGCAGATGTCTAGATGATTGCGTAGTAATGGTAGTAGACTTAGTCTTTGAAGTAAACAAAGACTTGGTAATTGACAAAGTGGTGGACGGGACAGGAGAAGTTGACAAGGTGTTCGACAGGATCTTCGATGAGAATCTAGGTCAACTGTGGGTCGTTGATAGCATCTGACGATGAAGGTGTGGACAGATGGACTGTAGTCGTGGACGAGCATCGTGTCCTCAAGGATTGTTTGGATGATGAAGTCTTCAAAAACATTTTTTCTTAGGTGCCAAAGTGGTCAACGAGGTGAAAGTGGACGAGGATTGACAAGGGTGTAGTCCGAGTGTGTGTTCCATGTCCCTTTTTTGCTTTCTTCTCCCAGGAACAGGAAGATTCTTCCTGGGACCTCGACCTCCTTGAAGAGGTAGTTCACTGTAGGGGTCTACTCTGCCTGACAGTGTCATAACTACAGACTGAAGCAGAGTCAGAGGCCCCGGCACCCTCTTCCAACCACGCTACTAACCTCTGGTAGCGGTCCTTGTGGGTCGTAGATAAAAATGTCTGGCGGATAGTGCAGCTGGCCTCTGATGGAAGATGGGATATCCGGAGGCAATGGAATGGCCCGCAAACCTACTGCCGTAGGTGAGGAGTGAAGAGGGACCAACCCTGATGGAAAAAATGTCCAAATATAGACACAGAAAAGTTGAAGTTGTAACTTGCAGACTCCCATAATTTAACAAGTGGTAATAAATGTGAATTAGATCATCAGGGGAGGAGCTAAGGGGACCTTTTCTAACTGGCTGTGGTCAGTATGACCCAAAAAGGACTCTAATAGATCCCTAAAGTGACAAGCAGTTCAAGAGTTTAAAAATAAACTGCTTTAATATTATCAAGGGTTCCCAGCCTGACGACAGGGAAAATTCAAGAGCATGTTAATCCATGATAGATCCAATGCTGGAGAATAGGTGGAACACCACCCCCTTCCTTGTTCCGAGCACGGCACCAGCTCAATCTCGCTCTTTAAAAGAAGCTGACAGACCTCCTCCAGAAGGATGGGGTCTAGATGGGGTCTAGAGACAAGGTGGTGGCTTGAGGGCCAAGGTCTGAAGTAGTTTGGAGGAACAGAAGGCAATACCCCCGTTGAATGGCCTGCAAGCTCTAGCATCAGACCTGATCCTTGACCATTCCAGGCTCAACAGGGAAAGCCTCCATCCCACTAGCATTGAGTGGCAGAACCTGTCACTGAGGTTTTGCACCCTGAGGCACTGTGGGGACAGTAGCCGCGGCCACACCACATCTCTGGGCACCTCTAGCGCCGGTTCTGCTTCTATCCCGCGGTAGACTCACCATGGCCTCTTGGCGCATAGGGAGGGGAGGGATGAAAATCCCTACCCCGAGGTGACTATACAGAGGGCTTTTTTACAGCAGTCCCCAAGGACTTAGCTGCCCCTTTGATGAATAAACCTTCTCGAGGCCGTCAGCAGCCTACGCTCTAAAAACTTTCTGGACATCTAAAGGCATGTCCAACAGTTTTCCCTAAACTGAACATAAGAAGTAAATCCTGGCACGGCAAAGTCACAGCTAAGTCTGTTGTCTGAGCTGAGTCATACACCCCACTGCGGAAGTGAAAATCACTGCTTTGTAATTGGACTTCTTTTCACCCAGGAAAAAGTCTGGCCCGACCCCTCTACCAACCAGCCTCTAAATACAGACTGCCGCTCGCACATGTCTAATCTGTTGTCTGAGTTGAGGACATCCTACTGCTGGGAAAAAAATCACCACTTTGTAATTGGACTTCTTTTCATCCAGAAAAAAGAATGCAGATAAACTACTAACTTTAAGGACCCATAGAAAGCATTTTTCATGTCTTCTAGTTATCAAGCAGAGTTTAAATAGCGTTTATTTTACTTTCAGGTCTGGCCCCGCCCCCTCTACCAACCAGCCTCTAAATACAGACTGCCGCGCACGCACGGCTAAGTCACGGCTAAGTCTGTTGGCTGGTCGGTGGTCATTGTTTAAAAAACAACAGTGAGTGTATGCCCGTGTGTCATTCTGGCATTTCAGCGGCTTGTTAGTTTATACTATTTGACTATACGAACATGTGCCAATGTTTATGTGAGAGCTGTAAGTGTCTATTTAAGTCAGCTGCTAATTGTTGCCATATAGGATTGCCCCAGGCCACCCTCACATCACACACGCACCTGCCTGAATAAGTCACTGACATGTCTGCTCTGTTTGGGGTCCCGGCCGGGAATTAAGCCTTCCGGTCCTTATTTATTTTAACCCGCATGCGCGAGCCGGAACGAGGCTCGCGCATGCGCATAAACAGTAATACACTACGTAACATCCCTCCTTTTCTTGAAACAAAAAGAACGACAACACATCAACAGTGCTACAACTCAACATGAGTTAACTTGGGTTACCACCACAGCTGTCTAGGTATCGGTGTCCATGATATAGTCCTTAAATCGAGCTGGACGCCGCTGCGCTTCTCGGCTCGGGTATCTCCGGCTATCGTCATGGCCCGGACTTGGCCATTCCCTTGATGGGGAGTCTCTGCTCCCTTTCTGTGCCTCTGTTGTCGGGGTAACCTTGAGGTTCTCAGACTCGAGGGCCTCTTGAGTTCCTTCCAGCGGGTTAACTTCGATCTTTTTGAAGTAGGATACATTCCGGATCACAGTTCTTTTCTCGTTAGCAGCAGTTATCATTGAGCCTTTCACATGTGTCACCCCCAAGGGCTGAGGTTCATACGTGAGGGACATTTTCCCTTCAGGATATCTGTTTCTTATCAGCTCAGTATCTCCTACGGTGATGTTCTTGTCTTGTAGATTTCTCCGACTGATTTCTCTCTCATTCTTGGCCTGTCGTTCCTGTCGGACGCGATCATTGTCGATTACCCCAGGTTCTCTTCCCTCCACCTCGGGTATCAGACCTCTGGGACAGCACTTAAACAATGCTTCCACCGGTGCTACCCCCGTGGATTGGTGTGGGGTCGCCCTATACTCTCTCAGGAACTCAAATAAATTCTGGCGTAACTCCCCTCCACCATTTAGTGAAATACGGAAACCTTTGTTCAATGTCTGCATGAATCTTTCTGCTTCCCCATTTGCTCTTGGCCAGAGAGGTGTCACTCTTCGATGTCTTCCAGGTATTTGGCAAATTGCTGCCTCTGGAACGGTGGGCCATTGTCTGAGCAGAGTTCGTATGGGAACCCATGTGTAGCAAAAAGTTTCTCCAGCGCCAATATAGTATGGTCACATGCCGTCGACTCCACTAACTTGATCTCTGGGTATCTGGACCACTGATCCACCACTGCAAGAAAGTACATCCCTCTTCCAGTGGGCCCAAAGTCTGCATGCACGGTTCTCCATTGTAGGTCACTGGATTGTATTGTGGGTCCCCTCTCGACCGGGCTGGCAGATTGGCATGGAATACATATGGGCACAAACCCGTCTACACACTTCTCTAGGTCCGTAAACCATACCTTGGCTCTCAACCTTGCTTTAGTTTTCACCGCACCTTGGTGCCCTTTGTGGGCTAGCTCTAACACCTTCGCCACCAGGGAGCGAGGGATGACAATTTGCCGTCCCCTCAATATCAGTCCTTCCTCTGACATAGAGAGTTTGTTTCGGGCCTTCCACAGTGCCTGCAAGTCTTGTTGTGCCTCCATCTCTTGTCTGGTGCCGTTAGCTAACACGTCTTTCCACTCCCCGCTGTCCATGGCTGTCCGAATGATCTCAAATACCTAATTTGTTTCCGACGCTGCTACTATCTCTTGAAGTGAAAGTGCCACGGGCATGGCGGCTTCTACAAAATTGTGAACCATTTCGATGCAGTCAACCACCTCTGGGTTTTCTTGCGTGTGGCCAGCCCCTGGGTGGCGAGACAAGTAATCTGCAGGGTTGTTGGTGCATGGCCGGTACTGCAGTATTACCCCATATTCAATCAAGGACAACATCCACTGCTCAATTCGCGGGGGTGGTTTCGAGGATCCACCTGCCATGATGGGTATCAGTGGTTTGTAGTCTGTGATAACTACCACCGGTTTCCCCAGGATGTATAGCCTGAAGTGTTTACACTCCCAAAGGATGGCCAGCGTCTTCCTCTCAATTTCGAATACCTCCTTTCTGTATCCGACAAAGCTTTGCTGGCATATGCAATGGGGTGCATTTGCCCCTGGGCATCCGCTTGTAGAAGCACTGCGCCCAGCCCTACAGGGCTGGCGTCTACCACAATCGCGGATTCCCTCTCTGGATTAAAGTACGCCATTGTTTCCTTGCCCGTTAGCGCCGTCCTTAATGTCAGTGAATGCTTTCTGTTCTTTGGAGGTCCATGCCCAGACCACATTGTTCTTGGTCAGTGCCCTCAACGGCTCGGACAGAGACTCCAGGTCCCGAATGAATAGGCCACAGTAGTTCACCATACCTAAGAAGCTTCTGACTTCCGAAGGTGTCTCTGGGGCTGCCGCTTCTTGTATGTCTCGCACTTTCTCTGGGTCTGGGGATATGCCCCCTGCATGGAAGATGAACCCGAAGAATTCAATGCGCTCCTGGAGGAACACGCCTTTTTTTTTTTTAATTTTTATTTAGTTTATTACAAACTTTTGAAAAAATAAAATACAAGTAAACATAAAAGGCACTTAAAGTTATCTCGCATTATACTTTAAAAAAAATTCTTGTCCATTTTTTTTTAATCAAAACTACTTGGTATATTTTAACAGTTTCATTCAATCGATTAATCAAACAACTTCCTTCATCTTACTTTCAAGCTGTTTCAAAAACAGTGTGAGCGCTAGTGTCACATTTTTACAGTTGCTGCTGTGCATTCTTGACCACCATTCATCGGTGCTATACGTCACACTGGTACTCAACTCTTGGGCCAAACATTTGGTTCTTAACGTTCTTAGTTCTGAACAGAACAGTACCAGATGTTTTAAGGTTTCTTCATTTTGGCAGAAGCGACATTTGAGATCTACCACTTGCGGATTCCGCCTTTGTTTTTGTATTTCTCTTGTTTCATAGAGATTCAGCCTAAATTTCAGATAATGTTTCCTTAGGTGCTTGCACGGACACACTTCCATATATTTCGGTATACTGTTGAGACTCTTTGCCTTAAAAGGCGTGTTTTCCATGCATTTATGGTTCTGTCTCTTCTCTGTAGTTTCAATCCAATCTAGTTGGAATAATTTTTTTTTACTACGTTCGGATTGGAGGTAAGAGTCTTTTCATCTGTCTCTATGTGGTTTAGGATCTCTTTACATGTTTGTCTCAATTTTTGTAGTATCGGTTCATTCGTCTTGGTTCTTTGCTCGGCCATTAATTCAAATTCTGGAGATGAGACTTCAATCGTCTTGCTATGTAGCGTTAGCATGTTCCACATTATTCTAGAATTCAAGGTCGCCATACTCATTTCGTATAATACACATGCCGTTGGACATCCTTGGCGGAGTTGTAACATTTGCTTCCAGAACGTGCCTTCGCACCTAGACCAGATCTGGTTTTCACAGCCGAACACACTTTCTGCACCGAAGATTAATGCTGGTACCACTTTACTCTTATAAAAATGTATGACAGGCTTGTATGAAAATTTGCCATATCTTCTTTGTATCGTGGAGGCTTGGGATGTCAGTTGATTACATTTACTTATCGTTTTTTTTTACCATGGGTCCATTGCTTAAAATTTAGTTGATATATGTTCCCAAGTACCGGCAACAGTCTACTTGCCTTAGCTGCTCAGCTCCTAGTGTCCATCGAAATGTTTTCTTTTTGGCTGTCCTTCCTTTTAGATTTTCTAGCACCAGGATCTCAGATTTTGCTGTGTTTATTTCTAGCCCATTCTCCTCGATATAGGTCTTCAGTGCATTTAATTTTTGTTGTAATCCTACCGGGGTCAAGTCTAATATGACTATATCATCCGTGTACAGGATCCAACTAATTTGATTTCCATTCAGCTTTGGTGGAGATGATTTTACTCCATCCGAGGCCCCTCCAACTTCTGAAATATAGAAGTATAGAAGTTAAACAACGTCACTCCCAATGGGCACCCTTGTTTCACTCCACGCACGGTTGTTATTGCCTTGGAAAGGTGTCCTTCATTATCTAGGCGAATCTTAACATGAGTGCGTGAGTACAGTTCTTTTATGGCCAGTATTAGACTGTCTGGACATCCTCGATTTATTAATTTCGGCCATAAAATTTCTCGGTTCACACCATCAAAGGCATGGGCTAGGTCGATAAATGCCAGGTAGACTTTCCGGCCAGCTCAAATTGCGTCCATTTTTAGAAGGTTGAGTATGAGGAGATTCAAGCTACACCCTACTCCTTTCACAAGCCCTGTTTGTCGTACATCGAGTACTTCTTTTGAAGATTGGTACTATTATACCTTCTTTCCAAGTGGTTGGTATTCTTGCTTCCTGTATTATATTTTGGAATAGGATGTCGCAAAACTCGGTCCATTCTTCAATGTTGTTTTTCAACATTTGATTGGATAGGCCATCAGGCCCAGCCGCCCAGGAAGAGCTGATCTTTTGAATGCACTTCTTAATATCTTCACATTCTATTGTTAATTCCCACGGTTGTTTTGTTGCTAACTGTGGGCACTCTGTGACAATTTCTTTCACGAACAATTGGCTGTTGTGGGATATCCATTGGTTTTCATTGACCATGTTCCTCATCAGAGCCTTCTGGGGATTTTCAATTTCATTTATTAACGACCAAAATCCTCTGGAGTTTCTTTGTGACAAGGCGCTAAGAATAGCTTCTGCATCATTTTGCTCCAGAGTTACTCTGTGTGCTTTTAGACAACTTTTATGTTTATTCTTTAAACTCCTTATTAGGTCGTTCTGGTTTCCGGTGTTATCTCTTCTTATTCTCCTAATACCTTTTCTTAGTTCTCTTTTATTTTGAGCAACTTGCTCGTCGAATTTATGTTTCCAATATTTAGGTTTACAGGGCCCTGTTGTTTTGACCCTATACATTTCCATGAACTCTTGATATTCAATCGAATTATTCTCATTTAGACCAGGCTTTGGTCTAATCTCTTCAGCTAAGGTCGTTATGTCGTCGTTATTCATTCAAAGGCGATTCCGGCCCGGTTCCAGGCCTAACTCTTGTTTCCATTGTTCTTTTTGCATAAAAATTAGATTGTTTCCATGCCAGGGTTACTAGATTATGGTCGCTTTGTGGTGTCTTTATGACCTGTAAATTTGTGATCTCAGAAGCCATTGATTCGGATATGAAAAAGTAGTCCAGTATTGACTTTTGGCTACCTCTCTTCCAGGTTTCCATGGGGGGAATGTCGCCACTGATATTCCCGTTCATCATATGCATGGTTTGGTCGTTCATTTCTTCTAAAAAGATTTTTTTCAGTTTTAACTCCTGCTTTGTAGCTTTCAACTCGTCTCTTTTGTGCGATTGTAATTGGATTCATTTCATATTCAGATCTCCACATACCACAACATGTGGGTCAGGATTTTCGACCAACACACTGTCGACGAGGTCTAATAGTTCTTCCATAAACTTTTCTTGATTGGAGACTTGATGGTTCCAATAGACATTGATAATATGCACCTCTTTTATCTCATGGTTCGTCTTAGTGAACGCCTCTAATTTTGCGTATTGGATGTAGGGTGAATGGTTCTGCTCTGTTTTTATGCAGAACCCACTTTTGCGGTTTACTAGGATAAGTTGTTCTGACATTGGTCGTCCCTTCTTTTGTTGAACTGCAGGATTCAGCACTACCTCCAATCCATCGATACATGGGCATTTGGTCAGCCAAGTCTCTTGGAAACATATTATATTGCATGTTCTAAGCTCAGCTGCTGGGCGCTCTACTAAATGTGCGAATCTGCTAGTGTTCCAAGTTGCCAATACGACTTGCTTGATGTCTTCATAGCGTTAGCTTTCAGATGTGTCATTTAGGGACTTTGCTAACCCGGTCCAATTTTCCTTTCCACATTTCTTTGATTCGGGTTTGCTATCGAACTGTTTTTGGTGTTAGTTGCCTTCGGATTTGCAACTGTGATTTCTATTTTTTTCATTTGATGGTCTTCGCGCAAGGTTGCCCAATCCATCTGCAGCTTATTCTTCTCGACTTCACCAATTTCAGTGTTATTTTGATACAAATTGAAACTCTTTACCTTTTGTTTTGTGTCTTGGGATATGAACATTGTTACAGTAGGGTTTATCAGGGCATTGTCTACTTCGTAGATCTGGAAGACAGCATCCAGTAGCTGTCTTTCGCACATCATCACTAATTGAACTCATTTTAGTGAATCAATGTGTAGCAATGCTCTAGCTCGACTGGAGTCATCCATTATTTCGACCCGTTGGATTTCAGCACTTTTCACAGCCATTAGGGCCGGAATAAAGTAGAAAAGCTGCAGCACCAGACTTCTATTTATTGGGGGGTTATCTTTTTTTGGCTCAATTCTTTCGACCAAGACTCTATAATTTGGGTCTTCACACTTTGATCTCGGAAGTCCTGCATCTTGATTATCTTGCTGGTTTCTGCCATAGCTTGTCTGTTGTTGCTCTGAAGTTTTTTTTTTTTTAAACTTTTCTTTATTGGCATGGTGAGAGAACAGACAATCATCACCTTGTACAGCATCGCAAGAGTAACAGATACATACATAGTAGTGCAATACATGGGAATGTTAGGCACTGGTGGGGCCATTGCCCGGATCCAAGCGGCACAGCAGTGGATTAGTTTACACCATCAGGAGGAGGGGAGGACAATAGTTGTAAGTCGTCTTTGTTATTTAAATATGTACAAAATTCAGTCCACACATTCCTGGGACGGGGGGCCAGCGGGAGAGTATTGATGTAGTCCTCCTTGCACGTTTGAGTCCAGGTGAGGGCCCTCATCCACATCTCAAACGAGGGGGGGGATCGGCGCTTCCAACATTGTAATATGCATTTTTTGGCTATTATGGTGGCAACATTGAGAAACCTAGACATTTTCCTCAACTCCGGGCTATCCCAGAGGCCGAACAGTAAAGCTAGGGGTTCTGCAGGGATACGGGACGCTCTGATGTCTGAGAGAGCTTCAATTATGGCCTTCCAGTATGGGCCCAGCGCGTCACAGGACCAGAACATATGAGTATGATCTGCAGCAGGAGAACCACACTTTGGGCAGGTGCGGGCCTGGGTGTGTGCAAACCTGTCCAGTCTTTGAGGTGTGTAATATAGTCTGTTGAGGAGCTCGTATTGCATGCACCTATGCCTGGCATTCAGAGAGGTGGTTCGAGTGTGTGTGCACATTTTCCCCCACATTGCGTCCGTGATGGGGAGGCCCAGCTCCTCACTCCACGTATCTCGCGCCTTGACTGGCACGTCTGTGGGGTCGGCCATCAACAATTTTACAGCGCGGACACTATCCCCCTAGCACCAGCCGAGTTGGATATATACTGGATCTCAGGTGAGTATGGGGGCTCATCTGGGTATGAGGGCCACCAGGCGCCTAACGCCGCCCTCAGCCTGTAGTATTGTAACAGTTCCAATGCAGTACCTAGATGTCCAGGGCGCCACGTCTGCGGAGTGATAAACTTCCCGTCAGGGTAAAAGTCGGTCAGGGCCCGAGAGCCCATATCATGCCAGTGTTTCATTAAAAGCTTATCATGTGTAGGGCTGAGGCCCGGGAACTGCCAGATGGGCAGCCATTTGTAATACGGGTGGTGGTCAGGTTGTATCTGCAAGATATATTTCCAGGCCCTGACAGTGGCCGTTACAGGGTCTGCCGGGGCGTCGGCGTGATATGTGTGATGGAGAATGAGGGAGAGGGTGTTAACGCTCTTGCTCGCTAGTTTTTCGAGCTTCACATGCGGGGGGGGAGGGTCGGAGAACGTGTACCAGTATGTGGCGTGTTGGGCCTGTGCAGCTGTCCAATATTTGGCAAAATCGGAGGCGGCGAAACCCCCGTTACCATAGAGAAGAGTCATGTGTTGCCATTTCTTACGAACCGCGCCCGAGTGCCACAGAAATTGGGCACACGCAGTGTGTACGTTCCTGAAATATCGCTTTCCGGGCCAGATCGGCACATTTGTGAAGACGTAGAAGAATTTAGGGACCATAATCATTTTGATTAGAGATAGTCTACCCGACAAAGAGAGTGGGAGACTGCGCCATTTCAACATTTGAGCCTCAGCAAGCTGCGCCACAGCCGCGTAGTTGTCAGCCAACAGTGAATCTTTAGTGAGGGACACCTGCACTCCAAGGTACCCGATGCCTGTCAGTGACCATCGGAGGGCGAATTCGCAGGACGGTTGTGTAGTGGACGGGGTGAGCGGGAAGATTTCAGATTTGGAATAATTTATGGTGAAGCCCGAGAAAGTGCCAATTTTGGTTATGTCTCTCAATATCGGGTCTATGTGGGCAGCCGGGTCTCTAATATATAGGAGCACGTCGTTGGCATATAGAGAAATGATCTCGGGACTATCACGGAGACGCATACCTTTACGCGTATGTTTGTCCCTTACGTTATCAGCCATGGGCTCTATGGCAAGCGCAAAGAGTATCGGAGAAAACTGGCAGGCCTGGCGGGTACCTTTGTGGAGAGCAAAGGGGGCCGAGGTCCTGGAGTTGACCAGGACTCTGGCTGCGGGGCTTGTGTAGAGGAGTTTGATGTACAACCTCATGCGTGGGCCAATTCCCATTTTGTGGAGCACTGCCCACATGTATTGCCAGGCCACCATATCAAATGCCTTCTGGGCTTCGAGGGTGATCGCCACGGCATGTGCGTTGGGGTCAATTCTAGCCAGAACATTGAACAGACGACAGATATTAAGGGCGGTGGATCTGCCAGGCGCGAAGCCACTCTGGTCAGGGTGGACTAAGTGGGGCATAATGGGGAGAAACCTATTGGCAATGATCTTGGCAAATATTTTTGTGTCAGTGTTGATCAGAGAAAGGGGCCTATAAGACCCATATTCGTCCAACTGTTTACCTGGCTTGGGTAATACAGTTATAAGCGCCCCATGCATGGATTGGGGTAGGATGTTTGACTCTAGGGATTCGTTCCACACCTCCAGGAGTCTGGGTGCCGGAATGGCTACATGCTCCTGATAAAACTCTGAGGTGAGGCCGTCCGGGCCAGCGCTTTGCCCCTAGGGCAGTTCGAGATGACCGTGGTTATTTCATCAGGGGTGATAGGGGCCTCAAGGAGGACGCTGGTCGTGTGGGAGAGGAGGGTCATGGGGATCTGATCTAACAAGGCGTCGGTGTCTTGCAGGCTGTGTTCTTGCTGGGGGCCATACAGGGTCGTATAGAATGTGGTGAATGTCCCAAAGATATCCTGGTCGGACCAGCACATGGTGCCTCGTGTGTCCTTGACGCAATCAATGCGGTTCCTGCCCCCCTCAGTTCGGACCAGTCTGGACAGTGTCCTACCCGGCCTATCCCCCTCACCATATTTCCTGGCCACCACAGGGCGGGCGAAGTACCGAACTTCTCTTAGGGCGTGAGACTCGAACATTTCTAATTCCGCTCTAATCTGTGCCAGTGCGGTCGGGGAAGAGGAGGTGGCATATGCCCTCTCAAGCTCTTTTAATTTCGCTTCTGACTGTTGCAAGCTGTTTTATATGGCCTTGAGGACCCATCCTCTCTAGATATGCACATCCCTCTGATGAAGACCTTGAATGCCTCCCAGCATACTCCATCGGAGGCGTCATGCCTGTTGTTACACTCGAAGAAGGTGTTGATGTCAGCTAACATATCAGCTTTAAAGACTATGGGCCTCATTACACGGTAGGCGGTGGACCAAGGTGCTATTAGCACCTTGGTCCATGCCGGTAAAATACCGGCACCGCCTTGGAGGAAAGGGGAATTACCGCCCTATTCCAAGGTTGACGGGGCGGTAATTCCCCCTTCCCCCATTGCCCTTCCCCATTCCCATTTTTGCCCCATAGGGCATAATGGGAATGGGGAAGGTGCTAATTACGGTACTGCAAATTGCGGTACCGTAATTAGCACCCTGGTCCCTTTGCGGGTTGGTTTTTAATGCCTGCTAAAAGGCAGGCGTTAAAGTACCAACCCGCAAAGGGACCTCGTAGTAAGGCGGTAAGGGTTAACGGTCACTGGTACCATTACCAGCGACCGTTAACCCTTACCGCCTTCCGTGTAATGAGGCCCTATGTCTAGCAGGGCCTCCAACTTAAATCTCCAAGAGGAGCAGGGGGGCTGGTCGTGTCCCAGTGTTAACTGGAGTGTTACAGGTGAATGGTCCGATAGTGTGCGTGGTAGTATCTTGGTCTCTATGACCCTGCCCATCATACAGCTTGATATGAGGAAAAGGTCGATCCTGGTGAGGCTGTCGTGTACCGATGAGTAAAAAGTGTACTCTCTAACCTGTGGGTTGAGAGCTCTCCATGCATCTCTGAGATCTAATGTGTCAATATGGGCATGTAACCTATGGGCAGCGCGTGATGGGGCTCTGCGGGCCGTCCCGGACCTATACCGGTCTTTGTCTAGGATCAAATTCATGTCCCCGTCCCAAATGATGGTAATCCCAATATATTTCAGAAGCGTGGTGGTGATGGCATCAAAGAACTCAGGGGCATCAAAGTTCGGGGCATATGTGTTCACTAGGCTGCATTCCATATTAGCGCGTGAGCAATGGAGGATCACGTATCTACCATCAGGGTCAATATGGCTGGAGCGCAGGGAAAACTGGACTGACTTAAGGATTAGAGTAAGGACCCCCCTGGATTGGGTGGAGTACTTCGTATAGAATCTGTTGTTGCCCCACGTGGGGGCGAGACATGCTGCTAGGCGCCCGAGAGCGTGGGTTTCTTGGAGAAAGAGGATTTTGGTGCATTGTCGCTGGGCATAGGCAGTTATCCTGCGGGCCTTAGTGAAATTGCTTAGGCCACGAATATTCCATGTGACAATGGTCAGAGCCATAGCAATATATTATGGAACATCCCAGTAGTAGTATTCGTAAGGATTTTTCCTTATGCACTTGCTGTGTGCACAGTAGTGTTGAGTTGAAGTCATGCGTCTCTCAGCCATGTTTTTAACTGTTAACACAACCCCAATTACGCCACCCCCCACCCTCACTGCCCAACCCCAACATGCAGTGCATATCTCCCACCCCAAAACACACCCGAAGCCCCTTGGGCCTGCTCTGACCGGACACCAAAGGTCAGAGGACCAGATCCAACGTGGATAGGGCCATATCCTAGCCCAACAGGGGTCAGTCAATAGAAAGAACACAATAAAAGTGAAAACAAACATAGCAACTGCAACGGGGGGCGCTGTGGATTGTTGTGGGGCAGCAGATGCTGTCCCAAGGGTGTTGTTGCGGTGAAACAGGTATCATAGACAGCCTCCGAGACCAGAGAGGACCCTCTGGCAAGATGACATTGCAAGAGAGAGCAGGGCACAGGGATAGCTCCAGGGGTCAAGTGAGGGAGAAGGCAAGGAAGCAGTTTAGGAGCTAGCCCGTGGCCCGCATACACATGGCAAGAGGCCGCAGTTATTGAGTGGACACAGTGGGGTTGCCATCAGCACATCAAAAGTCATGGATCCGTGGACATTTTTATAACATCGTAGGCTGTGTAGTCTATGGCGTGTGGTCGGCTCGCGGCCCGGGAAGAAGTATATGTAATTCAATGAACTTCACTGCTTCGTCAGGGATAGTGAAGAAGAAGATCTTACCATCATGGGTAATCTTTAGTCGTGCCGGGAACAGGATGGCGTAGGGGACGTTGCGCTCCCTAAGCAGCTTTTTGACACCTAAGAACTGGCGCCTTTCCGCCAGCGAGAAGTCCGGGAAGATTCTAACCATATGGGCTTCAAATCGCAGTTCTCCCTTTTCCCGCGACCGGCGGAGGATGAGATCTCTGTCTCGGTAGTTGAGAATCTTGGCGATAATGGGTCTGGGGATGTCGCCAGGTCTGGGGCCCGATGAGCCCACTCGGCCGTGAAATACGGAGAGAGGGCAGGGTCGTCCAGTAGGTCCTTGAGGAGTTTCTCCACTGCGTCCTCCATCCGCCCCTTCAGGGCATTTTCAGGGACCCCGATGATGCGCAAGTTGTTCCTATGGGAGCGCGACTCCAGATCGTCACACTTCGCCTTGACACCTTTCATGTCGTGCGTAAGGGAGGCCACAGTGTCCTGGAGCGCGGTGATGCCATCTTCGTTCACCGAGGTCCTATTTTCAGCCTCGGTGATCCTCGATACCGCCTGGTCCACTCGAACCTTAAGCGAGGCGACGTTAGCATTGATGCCATATAATTTTTCATGGAAGGAGGCAAAGTTTTTAGCCATGGATTCCATTAGTAACCTATACATGCGAGCCCTGTGTGACCTACTGACAGAACTGGAAGTGTTCTTCTGCAATTATGCAGATGATACACAACTTATAATAGAGATAGAGGGATCACATCAGAAAGACAGCGAGAAACTAAGCGCAATATATAGCAAAATTGATGAATGGATGCAATCCAACTGGATGTGCCTAAATGACTCAAAAACGGAGCTGATGCTCTTTGGCTCCAGCCATCAATTGGAAAAGCCATCATTACAGTCTCCAGTCAAGAAAATTTGCTGGGTATGATGATGAATTCCTCGGTTAATTCAGAGGCTCAGGCGAATCTCTTACGTAAGAACACTGCCTATTATCTGCGATTAATGAGGGCCATCAGACCGTTCTTGAATGACAACAACATGGCTACCATTGCCAGGGCAGTAGTGCTATCCAGGCTGGACTATGGCAATGCCCTATTGATAGGGGGAAGCGCCAAAGACATACATACTTGTCAAGTCATACAAAATGACGCGGTCAGGATTGTAAAACAATTGGCTAGAAGAGACCATGTTAACACAGAGAGAGAATCTTTCCACTGGCTTAGAGTCAAAGACAGGATTGAATTTAAAGCCCTCACCTTGGTACATAAATGCCTTTTTGGCAAAGCGCCACAATATTTGAAGAAAAATATTGAATTTTACACACCCAAGAGACTTCTTTGCTCAGTTGGTAAGAACCTATTAGTCGAACAGAAATACAGGCTCAAATCCGGTATGGGCAGATCGTTCACAGTAAAGGTGGCTCAGATATGGAATGCCCTTCCGATAACTCTGAGAAGCCAAGAAAATCACCTCCAATTTCGAAAACTCCTGAAAACCCACCTATTTAAATAGTCCTCCGATATCCACCGGAACCAGAGATCTGGATGTCTAAATCACCATGTGTGTCTCAGCGCCCTGATGCCTGCGGGTTTACGGCGCTATGGAAGCATATATAAATAAAATAAATAAATAAGGGTGAGGTCAGGGGCCTCGACCGCTCGGTGCAGGGTTAAGTCTGGCTCGTCTTGTGGCGATGATGCGCTGGCTGACTCATCTCGAGGGACGGCTTTAGTGTACTTGTCCATTGTACCTCCTTGGGCCCCTGCCTTTTTTCTGCTAGGCATTGTAGTTGTGGTGGGCCCGGTTATGGGTAGGATGGAGAGCTAAGAGGGGCCGGGGCCGGCAGGCTCAAACGCAGTGTCCTTCGGTGGCGGTAGGCGGTTGAGGGCAGGTGGGGGACCACCGTGGGTAGCAGAGAGTCAGCGGTGGAGCGGCAAGGCTGTGATGGCGAGCGATCGCAGCCTCCTTATGTGTACAGGTTGTGTGGGGGTGCCAGCGGGATCTTTCATAGGAGGGCGCGGGCAGAGGCGGTGACACTGTGAGTAGGAAAGTGGGCAGACAGTATGGTGAGGGCCGCTTCCTTATGACAGTACAGGCCCGTAATATCGCAGACAGCGGGCAGAGGTCTCGACGCCCACCGCTCCAGCCCCCGCTCACCTGGTCCGCCGCGGCAGCGGGGCGATAAGATCCTCTGTGTTGTCGGTGCTGGGGAGGTCGTGATGATCACTGATGCAGTAGGTGGCATCCGCAGTGTGGCGGAGTCCGCAGCAGGACCCCCAAGCACCCGCCCCGATTTCACAGAGCGGCGGGAAGCGGGAGCGTGGAGGGGACCCTGGAGTCAGGCAGGCCAGGCGGGAGGGCCGGATGTTAGGCAACCGCCGCGGCCGGGTGTAGTACTAGGCCCAAATCCGACAGGGCCGTCAGTCGGGTCCCAGGTGGGCCGATCGAGGCCAAAATCGCACAAAATGTCCAGTGCAGTGGCAGAAACAGCTCGGCCAGCCGATAGTCCTTCACAATATCAGGAACCGCAGATGGGAGCAGATGATGAGGCCACACGAAGCTGAAAGGCTAGGGAGCCATCTTGGGCTGCTCCACAGCGCCACCGTTGCTCTGAAGTTTTTAAGGAAGATGCTGGGAGGTCAACCGTTCATTCTCGCAAGCAATCTCCATTTTTATTCTTTACCACCGTTGGCTTTATGCACTCTGCACACTTTAAGGCTTTGCTTAAGTTTCTCTTCAATCATATAGAAGGATTTTTCTTCTTGCTTATTGACCGAGGTTTCTCTTGTTTGGTCCCCACTGGATTTTTCCAGCGATGATAATATTCTTATCACTCGTTTTTGAGCTATAGCGGCCAGGGAGTTTCTAGTTGGGGTACCCTTACTCTCTCTTTTGGTGACTCTTTCTCAGCGTCATGTTGGTTCAGGACCTCCTCACTTTTTTAGGTTCTTCATCAATCTCGTCCGGGGTGCTGTATGTCGACATGTTCATCAGATCTTCATTACAGCACTCCTCATCACTGATCTCGACAGTAACATTTTTCGTTCCCACCCTGTCCGGGAGCTCGATCTTACTTGGTGAGCTATTATTCCTTTGTCCTTCTTCTTTATTTCTTGCGGTCATGTCCTTGCTCGTTTCCGAGTTATTGATTGTGACATTCAAGGCCTTAATGTTTCTGAAGAAGTTCGAGCCATTCTTGCGTTTCTATTCTTTGGGGCGAGCATGTTTTTTGTTTTCATTTTGCATTTTCCTTTTTTCGAGTCAACTCCATTCTTCTTGTTATTCTTTGACGTTTTACTTGAGGTCTGTGGTTTTTCAAATATATCATACCAATCGGGTTCTTTATGATTATTCTTATGTGGAGGAGTCTTCGGGAGCATTTTCCCTGCGTTTTTTCGCTCCTCGTCAGTTGACGTCAATGGATTGCCTGGCAGCCTTTGATTTGTGGGGGTTTTAGATTAATTCTGCAGAGTTATCCTTGCCTCTACATCTACTAAGGAAGGGGGCTTCGCGGTGAGCTGAACCAGGTCATCGCTAGAGTTACTGCTCGCTTTTGGCACCTGCTCTACTACATTAGGTCCAAGTGCAGCACTATGTGGATCACTCTGTGGCCTATCCTTGGCGTTATGCGAGTTGATATGGTCTTGCACAGGACCTATATCGGGGACCTTTATGCGCCGGTCTCTTGTTTCGCCCTTTTGAGTCTTTGTAGAGTCCTGATCTTGACTTTGTTCGGGTGAGATATCAGTCTGTGGTGGACTTGTAAGGTCAGTCGGTGTTGGCTGGTGAGTTGTTTGTCCTTGCCCTCCAACGCCTTGTTTACAGCCGAGGGCTGCTCTTCCTTCTTGCTCCTTGTTTAGAATTGTTAGGGCCCGTCTTGTAACTTCTGCTAATAGACGTTTGTCTTCGGCATTATTTTTGAGAGCTTCTTTCAGGGCAGATATTGAAAGGTCATTCCCTCAACACAGCATTTTATTTTGAGATGTCATTGCTATCAGATCACATTTGAGTTTTATCATTTTTGAGTTTAGTAGGGAAATAAAGTGTTTTGGTCCCTGTAGGAGTCGTTCAACTGTTCAAACAATTGTGTAAGGGGTGCTACTGCAATTGTGGTTGCCGACATCAGGTCTGGTCGTAACTCATTGACCACTTTTTCAATTATTGCTGCAATTGCCGGCATTCCATTGCGTTCATTCCGTGATGGAAGATTTGGAAACTTGTCTTTCCAGTTAGGGCTGGTTGAGCTTTCAGACTCAGACTCTGTGGATGACGCTGATATTTTGGTTGCGAGTTGCAGTGGTCCCGTGGCAAAATCCTTATTTTCATTGTTGTCTTTTCGGACAGTTTTTTCCTCCGGGCCTGATCTTTTGAAGCGTTTCTGAGAGTAACAGAACTCGCTCTTGGAGCTTGCTTCATTTCTTACCCTTTTTAAATATGGGTGATCTCGCTCCTCATTCGACCACGTAGCTGGCAGGCTCTTGGTGATTGGGCCTGCATTCGCCACCCTCCATTTGTCATCTCTAGTCTTTCCCTCAAGGGCCACTAGAGTTACTCTACTGAGCGACGTGGTCAGCGCCATCTTTGCATTTAGATGTGTGAGGTCTCTGATCACTTGATCTTCTATCGCGATCGAGTTGCGACAAATTTGTTTGTAGCTAGTCCCAGAGTTCTCAGACTGCAGGTTAAGGGCCATCGCAGGCTCCCAGACTTCATCTTTGCCTATGTCCTTTAAGGTATCCAGAGTAGGGATATTTCCATATGCCACCTCCAGCCACCCAGAGCACCCAGCAAAGACAACATCTTCCTGTGTACTTGCTCCTTGCAGGTTCGACCAGGTGGACTGACTTATTTTGTTCGCTGGACATATATCAGAGGCTGGTTTTGTTGTGACACGTTTTGGTCGGTTTGAATTTTTCTTCTGCTCAAGGGCAGCAATCCCTTTTTCCGTACCGAGACAAGAGGCTGGACTGTTTGCACTTAACTCCAAATCCGAGTCCGGAGATTGGTGCAGGTCTGCTGGCTTCTGCCGGACTCTTTAGGAGTTAGGTTCACATTCTTAAGCTTTTTATTATTTTGTGCCGTCAAGTTAGCATTGCTTGCCGTGATTTTGCCAGTCCTTTCCACAACCTTCCATGCTAGTATTTTCAAGGAGTTTGTATCCAAGTTGCTCTGTGATGCAAGGGGGTGTGAGTCATTACAGGTTAACTTGTGTTGGAATTTTATACGTTCAACTTCATCTGCTGCATGCATTCCCTTTGCTAGCACATCAGATTTAGCGAGCTCAGCCAGCAATAATGGGCCGCTTTCCTCCCTAAACTCGGTTTCGCTCTGCCCATTTGCTGGCAGTTTTTGAAGGCTGGTCACTATCTCACCCCCTGCCTCACCAGCCTTACGGCCAGCCTCTACGGGCTCTCCTCCCGTCAGGTCCATTTTTGCTGATGACTTTGCTAGGGACTTTGCTAAGGACGCTATTGTAGCCTTTGTAAATTTTGATGGTACAGCATTCGGTCCGAGATTTAGTGTTTTTCTTTGCAGGGGTAGCGTTATATTCATGTTCGGAATGGGTAAATTATGTCCGTTACTCCTGGGTCCTAGAGGGGAAGGGGACGGGGGAGGATTATGCTGATGGACGTTTTCTTCGTGCAGTTCTTGCTCAGGCATGCAACCCTCCCCCCCCTCAACCACCGCTGCCCCTGCCCCTTCAACAGCATCCTCCGAATGTTCACTTACTTCACTTACTTCCTGTGCTTCCAGTAGACCAACGCCAGGAGTCAGTCGATGTGGATGAGGCTGAACTCTTCGCGCGCAGGCCTTTTTCACGGCGGGTACTTTGCTGCATGCATGCAGCACTTGTTCCACATCTAACTGAGTCAGCGGGATGCCCGTTCTTCCGGACATACTCCCACCGCTCCCAGGGAACACAGGTAACACACTCCTGCCACACTCTGCGACGCTCCGCGTCAAGCAGGATATTTTGATGAATTTGCTCCGCCTCCACAACAGAGCTGAAAAAAACACTGAAAACAGCAGCAGCTCCTCACAGGTAACACACTCCTGCCACACTCCGCGACGCTCTGCGTCAGGCAGGATATGTTTATGAATTTGCTCCGCCTCCACAATAGAGCTGGAAAAAACACTGAAAACAGCAGCAGCTCCTCACAGGTAATGTAGAGTGAGACCTAGGCTTTTGATTCTGTCCAGAGTGTTTTCCAGTCTTATCATATGGTCAGCTTCTGAGGAGGCAAAAACCAAGATGTCATTGCTCAGGTTGGTGGATGACCCCTTTTAGTCCTGCCAGGGCACCACGAACGACATTTTGAAAAACTTCTGCCGCTGACGATACGCCAAAACTCAACCTTTTAAATTGGTATAATCCTTCGTGGGTGGTGAAAGTCATAATTTAACGGGACTCTGGGTGGAGTTCCAATTGATGATACCCAGAACGGAGGTCCAATTTGGAGAACACTCTAGCCCCTTGTAGCTCGCCTATTATATCATCCATTGTCGGCGTAAGGTATCTTTCCCATTTAATCGCTGCATTGGGCAGTCGCATGTCGACGCAAATGTCTCCGGGCTGTTTCGGTTTTGGCGCCACCACAATTGCGGACACCCATGGGGTAGGGCCTTCTACCCTTTCGATGATGTCCATATCAACCAATGTCTGTAATTCCTTCTCAACCTGCGCTCTGAGGTGAAACGGTATTCTTCTGTGCTTCAGCCTCACTGACTCGTCGATGTGGAGACTAATCAGGTCCCCTTTCAGCTTACCCACCCCACAGAAGATGTCTGCGTATCATACCAGGAGGCGATCAATGTCTGTTTGGTACACTGACATGGTAAAGTGTACAATGTCTAGCGCCTCTGGGGCAGCACAGCTCATCAAAGAATGAGGGCTCACATCTGTGACAAAAAATCTGGCCTTTATCGTATTCTGTCCGTGTGTGATGGGTGTCACAGAAACTCCTTGTATGGGTAAAGGCATGTCTCCCCAAAAGGTGTATATCCTTGCTTTGGTGACCTCAAGCCCCAGAGGACCTGGGAGGGCCTCATAATGCTCTGCTGCCAGAACACAGACCGACGCCCCTGTGTCAATCAATACAGGCTTTGTGGTTTCTCCTATGTTGACCAGGAGGGTAGGTTGCCTCTGTTTCTTTACACCCGTCGCTATGTTAGAAATGAAGAACACTTCCTCATCATCCTCCTCCTCCTCTGCTATGTTCAACTCATGTATGCCCTGTTCTATCACTGCTACATTCTTACATTTTCTAGGGCCGCCACTGCTGACTCTCGCTGGTCCCCTGGATGTGGCCACCGGTGTCGCAGCCCTGCACACCCTTGCATAATGTCCCGGCATGCTACATCTGCCACATACTCTTGTCTTTGCCGGGCATTCACCCACATGAGGTAGATCATACCCACAGTATTGGCATGAATGCGGGTTATTGGAGTTTGGAGGACCATCAGGTTTTTTCTGGCCCCACCGTGTCTTCGTAGGAGTTGACAGGCCAATGGCGAACGCTTCTTCATTCTTCCCCAGGAGGACAGCTGCGTCCATCCGAGCACCCCTGCTCTCCGCTAACTCATATGCACGTCCAATGTCCAGAATTTGCGCTAGCATGAGGCCAGACTCTCGGAGGATCTGTCTTCTCAGCTTTCCCGAGCTGCACCCTTGAATCAGTTGGTTGCGTACCATGCCTTCTTCATTCTCCCACCTGCATGTGCTGGCCAAATGTCTTAACCTTCTACAGAACTGGTCCAGTGACTTGTCTCCCAACTGCTTCTCTGCGCACATGACAAACCTGTCATAATCCATGTTTGCTAGAGGTAGGAAATGATTTTGTAGGGCCAATTTGACAGCCGCATAGGTGGTCGCCTGCGAGTTCAATGAGTCAAAAATCCTTGTCACCTCTGAGCCAGCCGAATAAAGCATCGTTGCCACTTTTGCATCATCCTCAGTCCCACCCGTGGCTCTAAAGAACATTTCCAGCTTCTTCACCCATGACAACCATTTGGGCCCAACCTTAAAAGGGGGCCCGAAACGTCAAACTCCGGCATGGGCGCCAAAGTACCTTGTTGTCTGCGTGGCACTTGCGCTGGAGCAACGGCTGCACCATCCTGTTCTCCCATGCTTACAGACCACACGAGCACCCCACGGTAAAACTTGAGGCCGCAAGTCTGTCCTCTTCCTCAGAGGATGCACTCCCCACTCACTTGGATGGCACCTTCTGTTGGTGTTCCTCTCACAGGCAGGATTGGCCTCTGACGCTGTTATCTTCACAGTTGCAGGAATGTAGTGGAGTAACCTCTGCAGCCACCCTCACCTGGCACAAAACACAGGGCCTCATTACGACCCAGGCGGTAAGTTACCGCCTGGGTCGTACCTTTACCACCATGGCGTAAACTACGTTTACGCCATGGTGGTTGGCGGACTTACCGCCCCATTCCGAGGTTGGCGGGGCGGTAAGTCCCCATTAACCCATTTACCCTTCCCCATTCCCATTTTTGCCCCATAGGGCATAATGGGAGTGGGGAAGGCGTTCATTACACTACCGTAAATTACGGTGGCGTAATTAACAACAAGGTCCCTTAGCGCCATGGATTTTAACACCTGCTAAAAGCAGTTGTTAAATCCTCCATGGCGCTAAGGGACCTCGGAATCAGGCGGTAAGGGTCGGCGCTGTTTACGCCGCCGTAAACCCCTTACCCCCTGGGTCCTAATGAGGCCCACAGTCTTCAGAGCACCTGAAGGTGGTATTTTCCTTTGGGGTACCTCCCCTTGGCAGGATCAGCACACGCAGCTTCTCTCCTCTTGATTGCAGGAGTAGAGTAGGCTGAGGTTTCCCAACCTCATGTAGAATCAACAAATCACGGCCAATTTTGTAGCACAAACAGTGCACGTGCACCCTTTTGGGCCGCAACCGTCGCGTACAATATGCCAAAATGGCGGCCAACTTGCCGCGTAGGATTCGGCACTGAGGAGCGTGTCGGAGCACCTCGTCCGACGTTGAGAAACCCCTTAAGGATTCTGCTCACTCTCGCGCTGCACTTTCCTCATCACCAATGTTGCCATATAGGATTGCCCCAGTCCGCCCCTCACATCACACACGCATCTGACTGAATAAGGCACTGACACGTCTGCTCTGTTGGGGTCCCGGCGGCGAATGAAGCCTTCTGGTCCATATTTATTTTAACCCGCATGCGCGAGCCGGAACAAGGCTCGAGCATGCGTTTAAACAGTAATACGCTACGTAATACTAATGTCGGTTGTGTCTAGTATATTGCTGAACCTGCAATGATCACGGAGCTGATTAGGTAGCCTTGCAGCCCTGTAGCCCACTGCCTCCGTAATCGGCAGTGGGATAATCAGCTTCCTGTGTGTTGCACTTTTATTCAACAGGCACGGCTCACCAATAGCATTTCTTTTGTGCATTTAAGGCGGTAAGCATGAGGCGACTCTTCGCTGTAAAAACAAAAGGAAGGAAGTGTGATAGTGCAAAACCATGTGTAGTCCATATTGTATGCAACGAGGTAAACTGAAGCACTGACCTATGTGACCGATGTGATTTAGCAAGTTATTTAGTTCACATAGTCCACCTCTGCTGCTGCCTTTGTGGCTACTTGTGGTATACTCCAGCTATCATTGTATTGGTGAATAGTGAAATGCTGAATTCGTAGCACTTGTAGAACTGTATGATCTGTGCTTCCTGGAACTTTGTAGCAAAGCCTTGCAAAGCCCCAGTAGCACAGTAGTATGCTTAATGGCCTAAGGGGGTGGGGAGGTGTTTGTATACCTATTGTTCTTATTCTAATCTTACTCTGCCTTATAGGCGCGGTGTGGGGTTGCTCTATGCGCTAATCTCTACATTGTATTGAGCTGATTGTCATGTGCATTGGGCGTCGAATTTCCATACCATTGTGTTGAACTGGAGATGTATGTTGCTTTGTAACATCTGTTGTGCTTGTGCTGCTCAGTCCTAGTTAACACGAGCTTCCTTGTTCATACTGTACCGGTGCATTACTGTCATATTTAGAATAACATGGGTATATTGACTTGTACAATTCACTCTCCAAGTAGTCCCCTCACCAGAAGGGGGCTACTCGGTCATAATCCTTTACAACAAAAAAAAATACAGCATAAGCATGTCTGGAGGTTTGAGAAGTGGGAGACACCTTGCATTAGATCTCAAAGCTGAGTTCATTGTAGAACATGACCCAGCATTAGCATCAAGCATCCCAGGACATGATTCATCCATCTAAAACAACTTTGTCTAACTCTGTTGTCAGTTCGAACTGTGCAGCGACAACTCCAATTCACAGCCACAGACACAGTCCCTTTTCGCAACTGAGAGGAAATACGTGTATGCCAAATTACATTCGTGCACAGGTTCATCCTGCCTCTTCAATCAAACGTGATCCCTCAACTTATTATTTTCATGAAGTCTGTGACATTGACTTTGCAGTTTCGTTTAATTCCGTGAACAGCTCAACCAATTGTATTGTCCTCCTTAGGGCCTTGTATCCCCAATCTCTTTCTATCTGATCACATAGATGAAGTGTACCTCTTCTCCACCGCTACTACTCCACACACTGTCTTCAAGTGCTCTAGCACGTCACATTTCACCCCCATTAATGTGCCAGATGTATCTCCCACTAATGACTTTAGGGCAAGTTCTCCTACAATTCCCAGTAATATACCATCCTGTGTAATCAAGGGTAGTTTGCAGGAGCAAGAACAGGAGCCTTATGTAAACAATAACCTGTCTCCCTACTTCAACACAGGGATGCCTTATGTCCATCCATCTCCAAATCATAATGATTCAGCTCACGATCCAGACACTTCTGAATCCTATTCCTTTCCGATGTTAACTCCGATGTTAACTCAAATTTTGAACTTGCTGGACAAAGGTCACATTTTGACCCATTTAGAAATTTGTAACATGAAATCCACCCTCTCGGAAGTCCTAACAAAATTAAGTCGTTTGGAGGGCTTTATTTCGGCCTATGAAAACTTTGCGCCCCTCAAACCGTATATAGTGGTATTATTGCACCACTCCCTCTGTTAAAGCCTTCATATGCCTCTGTTGTTTTTAACACTGATTCTCCGTCCGTAGCTATATGCCCACGCAACCTAAGTTAAGTATGGGATTGCATTAACATCAATGCAAAAAAGATCTTTGACGTTCAAAACCATTCAGATCCTTCTCATGCTCTCATTCCTCCCACCATGTGTGAGGAACCAACTAGTCACCAAATGGTTCTGGTCGAGCAAGATGGCAACAGTCGAGACCCCAATAATCTGTCTCCTCTTGTAGATTTGATTAATGCTTCCGAAATTGTCATCAATCCGGAGACACATACAGCCACGGACACTATTCATGCAACTCCAAACAGCACTACCTCTTCTCAAGGTCTTTTTCAAAAATTGAAAAGGAGGGAGCTCCGAGCTAGAAACAGGCATAAAAATAGAATTAAAATTACAGAATCCATGAGTAAAAAATCCCAAAATCAACCAAACACAAAGATCATTGGTCATAATGCCAACCTCAAAAAGCTCTCAATATTTCTAATGACGAGGAGATTCTTGACTTACAGCAATTGGACGAAGAAAGCAAATCGCTTTTGCAGGTCCACGGGGACTCATTGCTCCCTATACCCAATTCTGGTGTTGCGATGAAAAAGAAGAACAAAAAACCCACAAATAACCATTACAACAAAAAAGTATAATTACTCTGTGTAAAAAATCTGCCAATTCTACTTCAATTGATTCAGTTAAAGTCCCTGTCCATCTTATGTTGGACAACTGCGAGTCTAAACAAACTCAGCTGTCTAGTTTTTATTCGATGATAGCCAAACAATCTTGCAAAATTGCATCAGCGTCTAAAAGCCTTACTCCTCTCATCAAAACTACCAACAGTGCTGACGTAACTTCCGTGTCTGTCCCTCAGCCTCAGTCTGAGCTCGATTTGCCACTTGCTGCTGACGGTAAGTCTTGCATCAATCCAACTTCGATTTTGCCAGATGCTCTTCAAAATTATTTGAAATTGGATTCCAGCAAACCTGTCAATACTGAGTTAACCTCTAAAACTCCCACTATCTTGGGTTGGATGTGATTAACGGCTCCTTGCGATTAAATCATTCATTTATCCTCAAACTATTTGATCAGATTCCCACCTTGAGGAACCTTAACTCAGTAGATATCAACTGATCACTATGGCTTTAACTAATAATCAAAGAATGATATGCCAAGTCCACTCGTCGATCATCTTAAAATTGATATGGGACCATTGTGATGATTTCAGTCTTTTAGGCATCTGTGTCTCACTTTTGTCACTCAATGTAGGAGGCGCAGTCCTTCAATGAGTATTAACCTTCTTCAATTAAGCAAGACATGGGGTCTCCTGTCGCTAACAACTCTCAAGCAAGGAATCCCGAGCTCATTTCACAGGTTGTATCCCTTGCGTCCAATAATTAAGCAAGACATGGGGTCCCCTGTCACTAATAACAACTCTCAAGCAGGGAATCCCGAGATAATTTCACAGGTTGTATCCCCTGCGTCCAATATTAAGGATTGGTCATGGGTTGAAACATTATTGAAAACCATGATGACATGAGCAAATCCAACTCTAACCCGTAGCCAAACAAACTTTATTTTTCACTCATGGAACTAATGTGAGTTTAATAACTTATTTTTGTGTCTTAAATTGCATTCTATCTTCCATAATCCACCCATTTTTTTTGTGCAGGAACCCATAGGCCTACAACATCTTAGCATTGATGGCTATACTTCTTTTACTGTGCCAGCTAAAAAAGGAACGGCTGGGCGCTCCTGTGGTGAGTCGGCCATTTTTGTCAACAACAATCTCAGAGCTCTTGTTAAGATGATACACTCATCTGATGCTCTTCTGGCCATTGAATTTCTTCCTGAAACCCATTCTTCTATCACATATTTACTATCGATGGCAATAGTAGCAAAGTAGGACAAGAGATTAAAATGCTAGGCTTCTATTTGGATTCTAACTTCTCTTTCAACAGACAGGTGAACTCCCTACCTTCTTCCACGGCCTACACGTGTAAAATGATCCGTGCAGCCAAACCCTTTCTGTCCGACACTAGCTTTTTGACCCTCGCTAGAGCCCTCATATTGTCCCGCCTGGACTATTGCAATGCCCTTTATCTTGGGTCCTCCAAAGCAACCACTAGCAAACTACAAACTCTTCAGAATAAAGCTCTTAGAGCGGAATTGGGCATCTCTAGGAGAGATCATATCACAGCATATAGCCAACAGAATAATTGGCTCTCTATCAAAGACAAAATTCTCCTAAAAACTGCGTCACTTACCCACAAATCCCTCAATAACGCTGCTCCAATTTACTTGACTGACAGATTTCATAGACAGACCTCCCTGAGACCCACAAGAACAGCATATAAAGACTGCCTGTCTGTCCCCTACTTTAAACGTTTCACCTTAGGGGGCAACAGCTTCCCAGTGAAAGCAGCTAAACTGTGGAACTCCCTACCGCCAACCCTCAGAATGGACTTGCTGTATCAAAACATCCGAACTAAGGTTGTTTTATGGTTGAAAATGTAGGTCTTCAAACACATCCAGGTGCTAAGTCCCTCATATAATTGTCATCTGTTCATATTGTACTTACTTGTGCTCATTTGTATATATGTAGATTATCCGGCAATTACTATTACTGTGTGTATGTATATATTTTTGTTGTTGTAACTAAGCTTTGCATACTCATGTAACTGCTGCGCTCTGTTACCTTAGGGTATGCTCGCACATTACAAATAAATAAATAAACAAACAATATGCCTATACTGGAACCCCGCAGAAATTTCCATGAGTATGTTCTTTTACCATCTGAACATTGTCCTGGAGAATGCGTTATTATCTAATCCCCACTATGAAATAATCTTGGGTGGGGACTTTAATACTGATTGCTTCAAATAGTCAAAGGGCTCTCCTATCCTACCTAATGTAGTCTGTGATCCAAGCTGTTCCATCAGCGGTCGAAGCTGGGTCGACTATCTAGCATCTTGGGATCTTCATCTCGTCGCCTATGATAGCAGCATACGCCCATTTACGTGGAAAAGGGGACTTTTTAAGTCTGCAATAGATTATTTTTTTGTTTCTTCGAATCTTATCAATATTTGTGAATCTATTAGCATTACTGAGGTTGGCTTTAGTGATCATTGGCTCATCTCACTTACGACAGCGGTGGCATGTCATCAACTAGACACTGCTCCTGAACTCAGCCTAATAGAGTCAGAGCGTCCTTTGGTGTCCGTCCATTGAAATGTCAGACTGTGCCGACGTCTTAATCTAAAGCTTAAAGACACCGTACTGTTCGATGAGCACAGGTAGTATACAGCTAGGGACATCAAACATATCAAACAGCTTAATCGTTCGCTCTTAGCTCTTTCAAATATCTCATCAAACAAAATTATTCTGCCACCCGCATAAACATAACTACCTCCGCGAGGTTGCAAATTGAAAACGGGATGAAAACAAAAGACTAAGGGAGCTTACGAGTCAGTGCCTTTCATTTGAAATTTTTGCAAGAGTAAAAAAAAACACATCATACAGACATAAGAATTCTATTAAGGTTCTCAAGCACAACTTGACAACTTGTATATCGCTGATAATCAGGCCATGATTTTTCATCTCTGTAAGCATGATTCTAAGTCCATATGGGCACTGCTAAAAAGTGCAACTATAATGTTTTCTGTAGCAAGGAATTCATCCAGGGAGGCGTGGCTTGGTGGCCATGCAAGAGTACGCGGAATCCAGGAGCTCCTGCGTGATCCGTCATACAGATCTGTCAAACTGGTCGAAAAACGCAGTAATTACCACAGAAAAGCCACAGGGATGTGTCGGAAGAACCGAGGGTCAGCTGGCCAAAAACCTGGAGAGAATCGGACCAAGCTGAAGTCAGGAGGGAGACCAGAGTGAATGCGGCGCCATCACACAAAATGGTGGACGCAACTCGCTGACCTGGCAGATGCGCCCCGTGGATACGGAGAAGCAAACGGAGCTGCACGGAGTGCGGGTGCGTGAAGCGCATAATAGTGGAGCAGGAGAGCGCTGCTGACTGGAAGATCCCCCGGATGGTGATCTGGTGACTCTACACCACCTTGGGGTTGCTGGAGAAGACCTGGCCTGCCGTGCGTCTGGGGAGCCGAGGCGGCACGCAGCTGGGATGCATTGTAACCAGGCAAAGGAGGATCGATCAGCACTGCGGACGACCGCAGAAGCAAACAGCCCAAGCCGAAGAAGAGATCGGGGGTGCCCGCAGCCTCAGTCCCAGGACCCACAGCACACCAGGGGAAGGAGCGGAAAATGCCCCACAGCGGGCGGTGCGGCACCCATAGCTCGGAGCGGCAGGTCCACTGTAAAGACATGGGACAGCACCAGAGCAGGATTCGGGCGAGTGCCGCCTCTGAACTCTCAGGCATGGACCCGAAGGAAAATTGCCCCAACACCCCAGCATTGGGCCTCCTAAAAAGGGTGAGGGCGCACTGCAGGGTCATTGGATCATAGCACCGAACATACTGGCAGATGGGACCACGCACGGCCGGCGGCCACCACGAAGTCAAGGGCTGCAGAAGGGAAGCCTGATCCATCAATAGAAGGACATACATAGGAAAATGCACAGCCCATTGACCAGGCATTGTGAGCTCTACCGCAAGGAGTGCTCTGCTCATACCCTAGGCAAACACCTACAGAGAGGGAGATAGACCGGTGGCAGGTGAGGGCAGTAACGCTGTCGCGCGCGGAATACCACATGGCTCACAGGGACCGCCACACGGCGGGAGCCCATTGGAGGACAGGGGCACCTAGACAGCCTGCACAGCGGCCGCCTTGTCCAAGAACACTAGCAAGACACATTCAAGCAAGATTATAGTCCATTGGGTAGAACAGCATGATTCCGCCCATTCATAGTCAAAGGGATTTCCACGAAGATGGGGGCCAGAACGGCGGCAGGCAGGTCACGCAAGCAACCACACCACAATGGGGGAAGGAGACCACTGGCCACTGTGCTACGCTGGAGGCTGACCACTACCAGCGGGGCCTCTCACCCAACCGGCAGAGCAGGTCAGAGACGATACGTGGAGGGGGTAAAGTGCAGGACAAGGCAGGGGAGAGTCGCTCCACACAGAGGTTGACCACGGAGCAGCGGGACAGGTCAAAGAACTGCAGACCTGCACACGAGATCACCTGACACGCGGGAGAGCATAGACCATTCACCCACAACAAAGTAAACAATCACCTTACAGGAGCTCAACAAAGCAATCTAACATGGGCTCAATGACGGGACATCTCTTAGCTACAAGGAGTAAGGCGCAGCCCCGGAGCACTCAGAATTACAATCAGCAGCAGCGCCAGCTCAGGGACAAAGCACAAGGAGAAGCGCACAGATCGGAACATAAGCAGACTGCTAGGGGGAGCACCCCCTGCATAAACAGTGGCACATACTGCACCGCTGCAACATTAGTACCCCTACCTTGGAACAGGCGGCAAAGAGGGCTGAATTGAACGAACAATAAATTGTACGTGGGAGGCCACGACCCATGGACCTGTCACGAAGCGATCATCCGCCACTAAGGGGGACCAAGTCTTACAAGTGCAGGAACATAAAAAGACAATTATGAGCAACAGAATGTTGCAGTGGCTCACAGCAGACAGAGCTGATTCAGACAAAGCCCACGACGGAGGAGGTGAGACTGCTATACAAGGGAAGCAGGAACGGGGCACACCATCTGCAAGGAACGTCAACGCAAACTGCGACGCCGTAGCCTCCCACACGGATAAAAGATACAAGGGAGAACCCCACAACCCATCAAGTGGAGGGACCAACACCCACGGTGAACATCAAAGCACAAGGAGGGGGCCCCCGGGAGAAACTAACATGAATCCCCAGCTACAGCCAGGGAGCAGGAGGTAGACACGGAGAGCTGAGCAAGAGACGTTCAGCCACCGACAACAGCACCACGCGCACCAGGAAGAAGCTGGGGCCCCGATACAGACGCACAAGGGCCACTGGTGCTAGCATGCCGGACAAACAGAGAGGAGGTAAAGGGAGGCAAACCAGCATGGAGGCGTTCGTCCGGAGACACCAGAGGCCGGCATGAGCGCATCCAACTCTAGGCAGTCGGGGAACGGGCAGGAGGAGGATCCCTTACTGGAAGCCATTGCGGCCCTCAAAACATCGATAGAGTGCAAGCTAGATGCGGTGATCGTAGATGTGGGTCTCCTAAGGCAAGCTACAAGGAACCTGGTGGCGAGGGTGACAACGGCGGAACAACAGGTGCAAATCAATACAGCGAACATCACAACCTTCCAATCCCAAATGGCAGAGGTACTGGACTGCATTTGCTTACTGGAACATAGAGCAGAAGACACAGAAGGGAGAGCGCGACACAACAATGTGCGCATAGTGGGGCTGCCAAAGGGGGAGGAAGGCAGAGACCCCACGAATTATATAGAAAACGTACTGCTCCAAGAAGTGGGGGCAGGGAATTTATCTCGGGGCTTCGCAGTAGAGAGAGCACATAGGGCTCTGAACCGGAGACCCCGTCCTAGAGCACCCCCAAGACCCATGATTGCGAAGATCATGAACTTCAAGGATCGGGAGAAAATCTTGACATTTTCAAGGGAATGAGGAGTGATAATGAGAAATGCTGCCAGAATAACCATCTATCCAGACTACACAGCACTAGTGCAAAAGCAACAGGCGCAGTTTTGGCTGACCAAAGAGCGACTTCAGGCCGCTGGTATGCGATTCATGCTACTATACCCTGCCAAACTAAAGGTGCTGCACAACGACAGGTCACACATCTTTGAAACCACAGCCGACACCCAAGAGTGGATGGATCAGCAAGGAATCCCACAACCAAGAGGGGGGAATGGGCGAAACAGAAATGCACCTTGACGAAGCACGGAGTGAGACAAAGATGAACGAGCTGCTTTAAAGAGACAAGAACCAGCAGTTAAATGGGCGGGAGCCCGCGCATGTCTTGGGGCAGATCGCCAAGTGCTACAAGGAACCCCACAGAGAAACTAAACTTGTGACGCCAGTTTTGAGGCATCCCGCTGCAGCGAGTGTGCCGACAGAAAGGAGGATGACACAAGAAAAGCGGCGAAGCCCGAGCAGGGGGAGGGTGGCTGGGTATTTATTAAAAGTTATAGTTAGTGAGTGGTTAGGTAGGATGAGAGAAGGCACAAGTGGAGGAGGAAGCACCAAGCAACAGGAACAAAGCGCAAGTGGCAAGCTGACAGAAACATACCCCGATGAAGGCAACCAAGGAAGCACAGCAAGGCGGTGGACCCGCAAGAAACACGCACAAGCAAGACCCAACATAGAAGGGAAGGGTCAGACCCACCCCAAACAGAAGAAACCAGCAAAAGACGGAATGAAAATGCCTGTCAGTAGACACAAGATAACATGCAGGCCTTTGGGAACAGACGCGCCGCAGGACACTGCAACGAAATGGGCCAAGAAAAAGCGGCCATAGCCACCTGGAACGTCAGGGGACTAAATGCCTATGTCAAGAGATTAAGGGTTATGCCTGGCTGAATAGAGCAAATGTACAAATCGTTATGCTACAAAAAACGCATCTGACAGCCGAAAAGCAAACAAAGATAGCTAAGAAATGGGGTCGACAAATGTACAGCTCAACTTACTCGGATTACGTTAGGGGAGTTCTGACATGGATACCCCGGGAGTGTCCTTTAAACTGATAAGACTAGAGAGAGACTCGGAGGGCAGAATGGTGATTGTACACAGAATGCTGGAGAACAAAGAGGTGTGCCTGATAAACACATATGCTCCCAACCACGATGCGACAGGTTTCTTTAAAACAATTACACCTCGACTAGCCCCCTACAGAGAAGCGTCATTCTTCTAGGCAGGAGACTTCAATTGCACGCTGAACCTGAGGTAGACAGATCTGACAGCAAGCAGAGGAAGTCAGCTCCGCCGGCCAGGGCTGTACAGAAGACTCTAGACCAGCTGGAATTGGAAGACATCTGAAGGAAGGTACATGCCAATTGCAGGGTATACACACACTATAGCGCCCCACACGGAACATACACCCGCATAGACTACTTATTTACGGGCAGCGAGTCCCTTGGAGAATTCACGGGGATACATATTAAGGAAAGAACACTGTCCGACCACGCCCCGATGGTAGCAACATGGACATACACATATAGAGGGGCCCCTATAACTACTTGGAGACAGAGGGCGGAAGCACTGACAGATGGGGACTTCCAAGAATACATTAGAGAGATGATAGATGACTATTTTGATCATAATGTGGAGAGCGCGGACAGCACAGCAATGGTTTGGGAAGTTTGAAGGTGGTGATCAGGGGAGCAGCGATAGGGAAGACAGGAGGACTCAGGCGGTCCGTTTTGGCTGAACTGGGAGAAATAGAACGGGTGGAGGTATGGGCAGGCGTGGTGGGAGAAGAACCAGAGGAACTCAATCCACTGTAGCGCCATTTGGGAAAAACTGGGAAGACTAGACTATGGAAAGTACATACAGAGACAAGCCCAGTAGGCTTTTAGCCTGGCTCACCAAACACGAGAGCAGACGTAAACCGATAACCGCAATTAAGGATGAGCAGAGAGAGGAAGTGAGGACCCAAGAAGGGTTAAACAGAGTTTTTTCACAGTTCTAAAGGGACTTTTTATTCTAGGAAACAGGAAGCAGAGGCAGAAGATATAACTGTCGCCCCAGGGGAGATTAGCCTCCCCAGGCTTACGCAAGAGCAGGTGCACACATGAGGCAAGGATAGGCGAATGCTCTACCGGGATTGACTCCAGGACGCGTTTGAATCCCATGGGCTTGATCCTTTGGACACTGATAACAACGACAAACTCGGGTCGGGAGGTGAGCCATTGAAGTAACTGCACTAACCACAGTGGGATACGATCAATACGCTCAGTGAATTAATACAAGGTCACTTTATTCTAATTGAAGAGTGCCTCCGGCGACGGAATTTGAATTAACTGCAAGCCATTGGTACAAGAGATCAATCAATCTAGACACCTGATGTACATTTTCGTTTCGAGTGGCACTGAAGGCCTCATGTTTGCTGTTTGATGTCCTTCCCTCGCTGGAGGAAAATTGAAGCTTACCACAGTAGCAGGAAATAGCTGTTCGTTAGGTGCTTCGAAGTAGCCCACTGGAGTAATTTGGGAACTCACCATCACCATAGTAGCAGGAACTAGCTGACCATTTTTGTGGTGCTCTTTATAAGTCTACCCCCACGTGACAGTGGGCCTCATTACACGGTAGGCGGTAAGGGTTTACCGGTACCGGTAAGGTCACCGGTACCGGTAAACCCTTACCGCCTTACTACGAGGTCCCTTTGCGGGGCCCGACCTTAACGGCTGGTTTTACCAGCCGTTAAGGAACGGGCCCGCTAAGGGACCTTGGTCCTTCCCCATTCCCATTGAGCCCTATGGGGGCAAAAATGGGAATGGGGAAGTGCCTTGGTGAATGGTGAATTACCGCCCCCGCTCACCTTGGAGTAGGGCGGTAATTCCGCCATCCACCAAGGCGGACACAGTAAAATACCGGCGGCAATCATGGCGCTAATAGCGCCATGGTTACCGCCTACCGTGTAATGAGCCCCATTATTAGTGTGGGTTTTGGCTGAGCACAGTTTGAGAGTACTCCATGTCCTGAATATAACTAATCAGGCCGTGTGGCGTTGAAAACTATCCCGCATTTTGTATTGACAACCTTGGCACATATTGTTTTTAAGTGCATGCCCCTGATGAATTTACCCTGACTGTGTGTGTGTATGGAATGTGTGAGGAATGAAACATGTTGGGTTGAATGGGAGTGAAGGAGTGTGAGATTTTGTGGTTAATGTAGCTTTGTTATAGTTCTATATTAGATAACCTATTCTTTTGGTTGGGTTTAGAAGGAGCTAGTTGATTTAGACACATATGTTTACATTACTGCTTCTTTAACCGTATATTTTTCGATGGTTTTGTGTACACTTCTATTCCCGGTGTACATAAGTTGTTATAATTGTGTTTTGGTTGTTTTTCTTCCTTCTTTTTTGTGCAATTTCTGATGGACTGTGCCAAAGATCTGTATGAATTAAAATGAATTATGCCATTTTGGCATTTTTATTATGAATTTTAATTATTGTTTAATAAAATTGATATGTGAATATTTTGGTAAATGTGCATTTGTGTGTACCTACTCCTCACTCTGTAATCCTCGCAGTGGCTAGCAATTGTGTAGAGGTATGGAAAATTGATCCCTCCCTCTTCTTAGGTTTTCCCTAAGTGAGGTTGGATATCTTACCCTGTGACAACACATTGTTGACCAAATCTTTAGTTTATGAAATTTAGGTGTACCTAAAGTTAGGGGGCAGTTTGGTCAAACAGTTTAATCCCCCACCTCTTTTGGTATTTGGTTGCACACATTAGACACACCCCTTATGCTAGACGAGTTGACCGCTGTAATATCCGACCTCAGAACAGGCAAATCCCCAGGACTGGATGGGTTACCCAAGGAATTTTATAAGAAATACAAAGACACCTTAGCCCCACTGTTGTTAGAGATGTATCAGGAGGCATAAAAGGATGGAAGATTACTGCATAGCCTATCGGAATCAGTTATAATACCCATATTGAAACCGGGGAAGCCTCCTCTGGAGTGTGGTTCCTATAGACCGATCTCCCTGATCATTCAGGGCTCCAAATTCCTGACCGCAGCCCTAGCAAATCGACTCAAGCGAGTCATACCTATGCTGGTGCACCCAGACCAAACGGGATATGTACCAGGGAGGGACACAACGTGGAATTTGCGCAGACTCCACCATGTAGTAGTGAGAACGAATCAACAACAGGGAGACTGCGCAGTGTCGTCACTTGATGCCATTAAGGCATTTTATTCAGTGACTTGGGGCTGGCTCCTGGGAGCGCTTGCCCATTTTGGTATAGGGGAGGGATACATCCATCGGATAAGGCTACTTTACAGGGATCCTAGAGCACGGGTGAAAATGGGCAGACATTTCGGAGAGGTGGATAATTGGCAGGGGCAAAAAGCGGGGATGCCCACTATCCCCGATGCTATATATACTGGCCTTGGAACCCTTTGCAGTTTTCCTCAGGACGGAGTATAAGGGCACTGGAATAGAAATAGATGGGGTGGTACACCAAATCTCGATATATGCAAACAACATGCTCCTCTATGTCGGTAACCCGAGGGAAAACATGCCAGACTTACTAAAAGCCCTGGGGGCATTTGCTAGACTGTCGGGAATCACAATTAATAAGGAGAAATCTTCGCTCATCCTCCTGGCAGGCTTGAGGTAGGCCACCCCTGACCAGTTGCCAAATCTAGGACTTGCATGGACACCAATCACCTTCCGCTATTTGGGAGTGGACATACACCACAGCACCACAGCGACCCATACAGCTAAAGGCAGCCTTAGTCAAAATAGAGAAAGCAATGAAGTTCTGATAGGAAGAGCGGCTTTACTGAAGATGACGGTTCTGCCTCGCCTACTATATTACTTTACTAATATCCCATACAACATTCCTGGGCGCTTCTTTAGACAACTTCACACAATGGCAAGGGAGTTCTTGGGCGGGGGGAGGAACAGGTTATCTCAACACAATGCAGAGAGATTATGAATGGGGGGGGGGATCAGGCTACCGGACTTCGAACGCTACTATCTGGTGGGACAACTTCAATTTGTAGTAAAATGGCTGGGGATGACACATCCATAGACACATTGCTTTTTCATCCAGCAATACGACACTACTACCTGAGGGAACTCCTATGGACAGACGAAGCTCTAGCCAAACCACTCCCTAACATGGTTAAACTGGGCCAGACCTTATGGAGGAGAGCGTGGAAAATAGAAGGAACACAGACCCCTACTCCAGACAAATTCCCCTCGCAGAATTAGTCGACACCCGCACAGTGTCCCTGACTACTTATGGCATGCAAGGGGACGATAAGGGAGTGGCCCAGACTGGAGATCTATGGAAAGATGGATAATGGGTAGAGTTTCAGACCTTAATAAACGAGCAGGATGTACACAGAGGACAATTTCTGCTGTACAACAGTATGGTACAGAGGATCAAGAAGAGGTGGAGGACATTGCCAGAGGAAGGAGATAGAGAGGGAGTACTGGATGCGTGGTACGATGTGTCGGAGGGAGGACAAAGTGTCCAGACTCTATGAACGGCTCCTGGGCATCAACAATGAGAGGGAGCTGCAAGCAAGAGCTAGATGGGAGGAGGAACTTCACAGAACCTTCACTGATGAGGAGTGCAGCAGGGCACTTCAGTATGCCAAGAAAGTCTACAGGAATGCGAGATTTAAGCAAATGCAGCTTTACCTTATACACAGGGCACACCTCACACCCAAGAGAATGTCAAACATGGGAAACAAACAAACCTGTAGCTGCCCACGCGGTGCAACGGAAAAGTCGGATTTGATATTAGTCGGATATTATTATTATTATTATTATAATACATATGTTCTGGTCCTGCCTGGTGATAATTAACTTTTGGGAAACAGTAAGAATTAGAGCGGCGGCAGGATGGATTCAAATGCAGGCGTGGTCTCTGGAATCTTACCTACTGGGGCGGTTCCCGAGGGGCGGCAAACAAAGAACACATGTAGCAAAAAATGAAAGACCTAATTTGTATACTGGCGATGCGCCGCATAGCGATTGCATGGAACATAATTACAGGGCCATCAATAGAAATGTGGTGGGCAGACCTGAAGAAATGGACAAAAGCAGAAACATCAGTGCGGACCAGAGCGGGGGAGGGCGGGCCAAGTTACTTGCATGGAACTTCCTCATACAAGACCTGTTCAAAAGCACAGAAGAGCAAGGCACAACATGCCCCAGCGGGCTGGAGGAAGATTGAACTCCCGGCGGAATGCGGGTGAGGGCACTGAGCGGGGAGGGAAGCCAGAGGCCACAGCCAGGTTGAAAGGGGCTGGATCTGAGTGTCTTGGATAATAAATGGTTAAACATTGAGAACAGACAAGGAGAAGACCAAGCCAGCGTGCTAAGAAGACGGATGATACAGTGCGGATTCCAACACATAGTGCCAGTTGTAGTGGGATGTTTGTTGGTGTTTGTTTGTTATGTGCTGCAAAAATTAATAAAGAGTAAAAAAAAGAAAAAAAAAGAAACTATGATTCATCCATCTCGGCTGTCACTTGGACACAGCACGTTGCTTGGGCATTCCACATTCCGGAGGCGCACTCCACTATTTTTTTCAAATTGTGAAAGTTTCCTCCTCATTAGCACGTACCCATGGTTGACAGTTGACATTGTCTGGGCAATTAGTAAGCTCAATTTTTCTAAAGACTCCGGCCCGGATGGAATCCCGACTTGCATTATTAAAACCGATGCAACCTTCTGGGCAGGAATCCTTAAACTAAAGTTTGAGAATATCTTTAATACCAATCAAGTCCCTCATCGTGGTTAACAGCCATTACAATTCCAATATACAAAAAAGGGGACCCGTCTAAACCGTCCCATTATTGTCCTATTGCTATCATTGACACGTTCTATAAAGTATTTTCTATATTATTACTCCATGAGTTGGATAGGTTTATTTGAGAACACGATTCCTATTCCCATTTTCAAACTGAGTTTCTCAAGCATATGTGAACTGCCCTCAATACCACAATACTTTCCCATGCTTTTGAAGCATCAAAGAAAATGACGAGTGGTCCAGTCTTTATGGCTGCATTGGACATGAGTTCCACCTTCGATTGTGTGATACGCAACGTGCGGTGGTCTAAAATGGCACAGTTGGGTATCCCTTCTTTCATTACCCATATGATTGCCATGGTCCATCGAGATACATGCTGTAGAGTCCGTATCAATCAGACAGGTACCCTTACAGATGACATCCCCACACATAAAGGGGTTAAGCAAGAATGCAACCTTGCATCAAACCTTTTAAATGTATATCTGTGTGATATGGATACAATCTGGAAACAGTTAATCACGTTCCCCATAAGGGTGGTTCATCTGCAACTGCACTAGTTAGCTTTCGCAGATAATCTCATTTTTTTCGATAGGACGTATGGCTTTCAGAATAAGCTGAATGCATTCTTTATCTATGCCCGCCAACACAATTTACATGCTAACACTACGAAATACAAAATTATAATGTTTACTGGTAGACAAAAGTGTCACCCTTTTAGTTGGACTTTATTGAGAGGTCATCTGAAATTCGCTATTTGGGCTATGATCTGTCCGATGTTTCATCTTTAGGTAACTGGCATAACTCATTGAAGCAAAAATCTAGACCTCTCACATCACAACTAAAAATCATTCATAGAGTGTATTGCAGGTATTCACTTGATCCTGCCATAGATTTATACTTACCTAAGGTAGAAACTATCCGGTTATACGGCTTGATATTGATAACATACTGAGTGTAATTCAAGCACAAATATGGAAACGCACTTTGAGGTTGTCCAATTCATTGCCAAATAATTTTTACGACACAAATTGGGCTCATACTCCTTATCTGCCCGTTTCCAATGGAGGCAACTAACCACTTACGCACGGATACTTAATCCTCCAAAAAACCCACAGTACGATCTTTCAGAGATGCTTCTTGAATCTCATCCTCCGTCTATGACATGGTTTGACAAAACAATAAGAGCGATCTTGGACAATATTAATATTACAGCACTTGATCTCAGTGCACGTCCTGCATATGCAAAAAGAAAAAACTATGAACAAGATTGGTCTCACACAATTGATGAATTGGGTGGTTATCAGACATATCAAGACTACTCTAGATTTCTGAGAAAGAGGTCAACAAGACCGTTGTATCTGATATGCTTTTCTTGCGAAAAAGCTTGTTGTATGTATATGAGATTTAAATGTAATCAGTTGCATACTCTTGAGCGCATCATGCATTGGCAACAAGGTAGTAATATAAATACGGGGACTTGTCGTTTCTGCAAACACAGTTCACAAATGGAAACTTTAAAACACCTAGTGATCTATTGTCCCTACTATGAAAACCTGAGAATGCAACCCTGGGCGAAGTCAACTTAGGAAATACTAGCCTATTGAGGGAAGGGCTATGGTCAAGAAGCATGGGGGGAACTAATCGATCTATTGTTCTCTTCTTAGTTCGCATGCTGACTTTAATTGATGCTGATTTGACTGGTTCTCCTATGATGGCTTGAATACTGTGCTCTACTATAACTTTTGAAACAACTTACATTGCATAAAATAGGTTACAGGTCTTCCGCTGCATTTGTTTTTCGCTTTTCATCAATTTCCTGTTAGCCATTTAGTGCTTCATGTGAGGTGTAACTCTTCCAGCTATGATAAACCAATTAGGAATTTTTTCAGGCTTTAGTGTCTACATGCCGAAAAGTGATAATGGACATGAAAATGTGTTGTTTAAACTAAATGGGTAGTGGAAACTCTTCATTGTTGGTATTTTGTGTATAGCCTCTACACATTTGGCCTCATACAGTCTCTTATCAATGTGATTATGCACTGATTGCATTTTGTACTTTGATTCTTCCCTTTAATGATGTTTTTATGAAGAAAGTACTAACTTATATGGTAAAATGTTTTGTATGTGCACTTTACTTTTAAATTACTTTTTATTTGTAATTCTCTGAAATTTGTTTTGTAAAGGTTTTGTGCAAACCAAATACAAATTAAAAAAATACAAAAATCCTGACATCCTCAGCCAAGATTGGCCAATGACCCCCTTACATGTGGCCATGGACCTGCCCACACAATCCATAGCATGCATTCCTGATTGCATAATTTGATGAGAAGCCTCCTTGCCATCAGAAACTAAGGACAGAAAACCGTTCCTCATCTCCCCTTCAATGGCATGTTCAGCTCCATTGGCCACAGAAGCCCAAAGGCGGAAGGAGAACTTTCCCATGGCACAAGAGGCATTCACTGCATGCAGGGCAAGACTGCCTGATGAAAACACTTCTTACCCTACTCATCAAGCCTCTTACTTTCCCTATCAGGAGGAAGGGAAGGTGGAGATCCTCTGAACCACCCAAACCTCTGGTGAGGCATGAGAGGACGGGAAACACCAGATCCAATGGGGCAGCACAGTGCTTCTCTTACAGCTCCCTGTCCACTGCCGGAGGAGAGGCAGGTTTCTCCCAGACTTCCAGCACAGGGGCCTCCGCTGCCACATTGATGGGCAGGAGGGTCTCCTTTTTGGGGGCATCATCCAAAATATCACACAGTTCGTACTGTACCTTAGATCTGGATGGAGCAGAAAGCCCCAGAGTACTGGCCACCGTAGCCATCAACCGTTGAAAAAGGGCTTAAGGCTTTGCTGAGACATTAATGTCTTGGGGGATGTATCAAGGCCACTGGCGACCTGCAGGTCCTCGGCTAAACCCATTACATCCTCACCTTCCCGTAGAAATCCTCAGGGAAATATCTCACCTCCCTAGAAACCAGGGGTTCAAGTCCAAACGAAACCTGGTCACATTCCTCGTCATAGATGTCAAACATCTGAGGTATGAAGGTGTCCATAGGGAGCGAAGCATACTCCCATGGAGCGACAGTTCCAACGATGCTGACGAAGTTGGAACTGGCACAGAGACCTCAATGCCCAAAACTGAGGCTGTGCTGCGCCCCCTTGCAGCAGCAATGGGATATCATAGATGAGGAACCTGTGGGAGAAAGGAATCCATTAGAATGGAACATTTCCCCTGAGCATGACTGCATCAGTGAACAGAAAGATTGAAAAGTGCATCGATTCAGTGGGTGCCTTGGACTAAGATGAAAGACTGCATTGACTAGTGTTTAGCGATTAGCCTCTTCCTCCTCATGACAGGAAACTGTGGGCGGTTAAACCTGTGATGCTCACCGACCAGAGCAGAACCCCAGCAACATATTTGAGGGGGCTGCATACAGCCTAAGGCTGTTTGGAGTGTGGTGCTCTGATGCGTGGGTGCAGTGGTGGGTCAGAAGGAGGAGTGGGACATGATTCAATACCTTTATTAAACATATAAGTAAAAGGCCTAACTTTCCCTATCACTAAAGGAAATACCCTACCTATCTAAGGAAACTAAAGGTGCTTGTCAGTTGTCAATAAATCCAAAGTAAAAATTTCCTCAATCCAAATTAATTATCTGACCCTACCACTATATTTAACTAATTTAAATAGACCAAGAGAATGTCTTATCTATTGCCTAGTCTTTTTTTTCTCTTCCAATAGGCTTTTTATGGTATGCAGTGATATTAACGAAAATAAAATAATGAATTTAATGATAAGGAAAAAATTTAGAAAATATATATATATGGGGGATGAGGGAAAAGGGTTAAAAGGTGTGGGGAGGTTCAGGGTGGGGTTGGAAGCAGCGACGAGGGGGAGGGGGTTTGGTGAGACAGACACCCCAATAATAAAAAAAAGTTTTCTTTTCTTCATTATTTCATTAGTTATTTTTAAATTAGTTTAAATCACGTGTTACCGCTTTTTATTTACAGTCTTTTTCTGTGGTAGAGATATTTCTCTGCATAAACTCTTTGGATAGTCATAGAGATAGAGTCTTTAGGCTTTTCAAAAATAGTCTTGTGTTTCATATTTTATATGGTTCTTTATTTACATTAACTCGCCTTCAGGTACTTTCTCACACTCTTGTCATCACTTATAGACTCTTTCCTACATTCAGGCTTTTCTGAGGTGGGTTTGTGTAGAAGTTTTTTTGGGCTTTCTTCATCGTAAATTCTCTGTCTTACAAGGTCTCTTCTTTTATCTTGTTGATTCACTTGATTTTTATATCCTGCTTCTCATTACATATTCTTATGTTAGACTTGCTCCAGTCTTCAATTCGGAAGTCACAGAGCTTCTTCCCTTACTCCCAGGGGACCTGTTTGCAGTATCTTCTGTTTCCCCACCAGAGTTGCTTAAACCCCTTCGTTAGAGGCTTCTCAATTCTCCTTTTAACTGGTTTCTCTCTTGCTATATCATCATTAGGATTGGGACGAGTTCCTCTCTTCATATAATAAGCCTCACCCCTTACCGGATTATTCAGTACTTCTTTACAACTCCAATTATAGAGCCTTAGTCTTATTTTCTCTTCCTTAAAAATGCAACAAGTTTTTTTGGATCTACAACGATGCCCCGGTGGTCTTCCCGCTTCTCCCAGTACCTCTCTCTCTGGCGGGGCCAGTTGTAGGGCTTTGCTCTTGCACTGGTATGCTTTCACCTTCCTGTTGCTCGTTGGACTCCCATTCCTGGTTCCTCATTGGGTTACTGCTCTGCACTCACGCTACCGGACGGAAGCGTTCCATGCATCCCATACCAGTGATCTCAGTGTCTTTCCATGGGCGTCCTACCCACCACGCTGTACTTGTGGTCACACAGCCACCGGATAGCTTGTTCCTCTTTCCTTCCTCACAATGCCTTTCTCGCATCTACACACACCGGACCTCTGGCATATCGTACTGGCATTCTCTGCCTCGTTGAAAGTCATAGGCTTTTTCACTTGTTTTCCCACAACCTCCACAAGGCATAAAGCTGCCAGGGGGCTTCCCCAGCGCACCAGGCTCTCCTCTTTCTCTCCTATTCGTCTGTTAATTATATGTCTCATTAAAGAGACATCTTCCTTTATGCATGAATTTCTTTTTACTTTGGCTTCAGCCAACAGTAAACATGCCACATTATTTGTTCCAACAGGTAGTCCCATGTATGCAGCTATTGTAGATGGACCAGGGAGGTTTCTCATAGGAACGGGAGTCTATTTCCCCCAAAGGGGGAGTCTCCCCCAGTGAGATCCCACTTGCATCAATCCTAGTGTCTTTTGGATGGCTGCTTGAGGGACATTATGAAAACCAGATTACTAGTCTTGAGATCTGGAGAAATAGCATGCTGCCAGTCAAGTTAATTTAAGACAGATGGGATTAGACCCCGAGTTTGCTAGAACAGAAGTTACATTTACCAGGCTGACGCATTATAGGAGATAAGAGCCTGTGCATTCAGGTCAATTTCAGAAAGCCATTTCTAATCAAAGCACGCATAAAAAGGGTTAATTGAGGTGAGGACAGACACTCAGACGTCCTAGCAAAGGAAGGGGCCAGTCGGAGAGGCACTCCAGCTGATCAGCTTTCCCTGTGACGTGATCTCATGGATAGTCATTTGAGAGGACCAGTGGTACCCAAAAAAACAGACAATGCCATTAACTGCAACAGCATGCTGGAGCAGAAGGCGAGTGCAGAGGACACTGCAGCTCAGAGGCGTAGCCAGGATTGTCTAGCAAATGGGGCCTGATGCTAATGTAGTTGGGCCCACTTCACTGACACAAATATCTGTAAATGCCCACACAGCGCTGCTGAGTGGGCATTTACAGATTTTGGGTGGGACTTGCCCCTCAAGCCCTACCCTGCCTACGCCTCTGCTGCAGCTGCTAATCAGCAAAATAATGTTTCAAGTTTAAGACAGGGCTGCTGTCTGTTGCAACTGCAACAGCCACTGCATGTCTGATACCGGCCCAGCAAAGATGAATGGATGGCAGGAAGTACACTCTCTAGAAATGATGAAACCCAAAAGGAACAGCCAGGAAGAAGTCGATCTACGGGTATAATAGGAGGGTTGTTGTCACCACAGAAAACTAAGCGGGAGGGGAGCCTTGGGAAGTGCAGAACCATGGAGATTTCACAGTCACCAGTAAATGACCAAATGAAGTAACACACTGAATGAATCCTCCAACTTGTAGTGAAAAGTTTCGAGTGCAACTAACAGACAAAGGTACATTAAAGGAGACTGCTGTGAGAGTGCTCTGATAGTTGGAAGTTAGAGTTAAAGCCCATAGCATTCTTGACTATAAGGTGAAAAACCTGTTGTATTTTATAATTTGTAGCCAACATCGTAATAATTACCAGACATGCTGGATACAGGGACTCAAAATCAAGGACTTGAAACATTGCCAGTACTGTTGCAATTTGGAACTTGCAGTCAAAAACTGTGCAGGTTTGTGCACTTGATTGGATGCCAGCATTTGCCAAGGGTGCAGATAACCTTCCAGACAAGGAGCCAAAGGTTTTTCAATGGGATATTAGGCTTAAATTCTGCCACCCTGCAATGTTGGCAGCAGTACCAAGACAGGTTCCAGCACGGATGGAGACCCCAAAAAACAATACTACAGGAGTATATTGGGTTCGAGGGTCTGGATCAGATTCACCTCAAGCGAAAAGGTTGCGTAGCACTGCCTGGCCGACCCTGGAATCCCAGTCGATGCAGTAGAACTTTTTGAAGGTATCAATGGGCCGCAGCCTTAGAGTTTGGAGATTATGAGTTTCCGGCGAACTGCTGGGAGGTCCTCGCCAAAGCCAGGGCATTGTTGACTGTAAGTGCTATGGCCATAGGTAGAAGTGTTTTGCTACGTGGTGCTGGTCGTAGAAGATTACCCCTTTGAGAATCATGGCTCCACAGATTCTTCCATATTTGCTGTCCTTGGAAAAAGCAGGACTGGCTCACGCAACTATCAAGGTACACTTGGCGGTCATCTTATGCTACACCAGATCTCCGGGAAGATCCTTGCTGTGGTCCCACAGACTCTAAGTTCCCCACAGGGCTTTTCTGATCTTTCCCGCCAGTGAAGGCTCCTGCCCCGGCACGGGAACTCAATGTGGTGCTGACGAGAGGCCCTATCCTGCAAGCAGCCGTATCTGACTTTCCACAAATCAAGGGTGGCACTGCGTACACTCTTTCATGCCAAAGGTTCCGTCAGAATTCCACCTCAACGACCCTTCAGTGTTGCCTGTTTTCTTCCCAAAACCTTTGTCACTGGCGGAGAGAGCCTTGCATTCGCTGGATGTTGCTCGTGCCTTCAACTTCTACGTGATATGCACGAAGAGTTTTCGGAAGACTTCTCAATTGTTTGTGAACTTTGGTTCGTGAACCATGGGAAGGCCTTGTCCAAGGCTTCCATTTCAAGGGGGCTCTCCGGCTGAATCAAGCACTCTCTTCGGCTGGCGAACCGGCCTCTGCCGCGCCGTGCGAGTGCCCATTCCACCAGAGCGATGGCCGCGACAACGGCATTCCTTTCTGGTGTGCCCCTGCTTGACATCTGCAGGGCTGCCTCCAGGTTCAGCGATCCTGGGTCGTGAAGAAGGATTGCCCCTCTTTCTCTGGCGAAAGATCCAAAAGTACCGGCAACTTGACTGGTGACGACACTGACAGGCTGAGCAGGTCCAGATACCAAATCTAACTCGGCCACACCGGGGCAATGAGTATCATCTTGCATCAACACTGTCTGAGTGTGTTGATGACATGCAGCAGGAGAGGAAATGGGGGAAATGCGTACAGAAATAGACCTTCCCATGACACGTCCAGCATGCTCCTCGGTTGGTGGAACCTGCTAGCAAACTTCTGGCATTTTGAGATTGTTGCCGTGGCAAAAAGATCGATCTGGGGTCTGCCCCATTCGATGACAGGCAGTCCACCTGATCTTGACGAAGTTGGCACTAGTGGCAGGAGCACAGTTCCCTGCTGAGGGAGTCTGCAATGGTGTTCTTGATGCCTGCCAGGTGGAGGGGAACGAGGAACATCCCCTGTCCGATGGCCCAGTGCCACAATTGCTGAGCTTCCTTGGAGAGCACTGGGGATTGAGTGCCCCCCCTGCTTCCTGATGTAGAACATGGTGGTGGTGTTATCCGTGAAGATTCTCACCACCTTGCACTTCAGAGACAGTAGGAAAGACTTGAGGGCCCAGAACACTACCCGTAGTTCAAGGATGTTGATGTGGAGATCCTTCTCCTCTGGAAGCCACAGACCCCAGGTGTGTAGACGTCCGGTGTGAGCCCCCCAGCCTTCCAGCGAGGCATCTGTGGTGACAATGTTAGGGCTTTGAACTGGTAGCGTTGGCCTTGCACCACGTACCGTAGGAACTTTCGATGTTTCCTGTGGATGGGGATATGGAAGTATGCGTCCTCTAGGTCCAACAACGTCAACAAGTCCCCTTCCTCCAGTTGGCCGAGCACATGCTGTAACATGACCATCCTGATTTTTTGGGACTTCAGGTACTTGTTCAGATGGCGCAGGTCCAGGATGGGTCTCCAACCCCCTGACTTCTTTCTTATCAGAATATATCTGGAATAAACTCCGAAGCCCCAGAGCCGTTGGGGAATGAGCTCTATCACCCCCTTGCCTAACATGGCTCGCACTTCTTCCAGGAGCTGAGGGACATGGAGCTCCTGACTGGCAACCAGTGGAATATGTGGGCAACTGCATTGAAACTCCAAGGTGTGTACCTGTGCGAGAGCGCCCAGCACCTGTTTGTCAGTGGTGATCTTCCTCCACTTGCTGACGAACCTCGTCAGCCAGCCTCGCACTGGGGTGCATGAGAGGAAGCCTGGCATCTTGGCCGGTTCAGGCTTGATTGGGCACGCTGACCTCTGCTACCATAGGCCTGGGAACTACCTCTGTAGGCTTTCTATATGGAGGATCGGGGAGGTTGTCTGTATGATGTGGAGAATCCCTTGGATGATCTGCTTGATTTGCCCCTGCAGTAGGGAAAAGAAGACGAGTAATGCTGTTGAAGAGTGCCAAGGCAACGTGCCATCTCTGTATCTGTCTTTATGGCTTGAAGGGATTCTTCGACTGCCTTCCCGAACAGATTTTCTCTGTCAAAGGGCATGTCCAGCACCTTTGCATGCACGTCCTGACGAACGTTTGTGGCCTTCAACCATCCCTGCTGACGAAGGCAGAGTCTGTTTCCCATCTTCCGGAAACCCATGTCAGCGATGCTAACTGCCACAGTAATGGCATGGTCAGACGCCACCTCCCCTTCCCGAAAGAGGGAGAGAGCTCCCATCTTCTTGTCGTGATGGAGGAACTCCAGGATCGGTCCCAGCTTGTACCAAAGCTCCCGGTCATGTCGGGCCAAGATAGCCAGAGCATTGGACGCCTTAATCGTGGATACAGCAGTATAAATGACTCTTCCCCTCGCCGTCTGGGGGAACTGATAATGATGTTGCGTTAGCTGAACGTTACCTTGCAGTAGATGGCACTACCGTGTCCGGCGACGGTTTTGACCTCAACCACTTGGGTGCGGAGTCCGGAACCCTATATTTCTTCTCCAACCTGTCTCGCTTGGTTGGAGCTGTGCATGGGTTCTTCATGAGGGCTAGGCCTTTCTCCCAAATATCATCCAGAAAGGGCATTGTCACGATCGTCTTCCTCTTGGACTCTCGTCGCTGATACAAGAAGACCCCTTTCCTAGTGCCTCGGGCACCAGCTAGAACAGCTCGGAGGCCCTGGAGATCATCGAGTGGAATGATCCCACCTCGTCTGCTAGAGAGACTATGAGGGGCGTCCAGATGCAGTGATTCATCGTCTGCCGGGACGAAGTCCGTACCAGTGTCTATGTGCGTATCCAGGTGCGCTGGTGGAGTCGGGCCAATGTGGAGGAGGAGGCTGATAAGGAGGCGTCGGATCATGCTTTCTCTGCTTGCGCAGTGGTTGCTCAGGGGTCTGCGGCACCCCAGGTCTTGGTGCTGGGGGCAACCTCTGCTGGATCTTTGTCACCAGAGTGTGGAGAGTTGACAGGATGTCCATGGATATGTCCCCCTTGGCTGCTAAGGGAACAATGGATCACTAGGCCCTGCACCGTCGTCCTCGTGGACTGTATGGATGGACGGACTCTAGGTCATTGTTGTCTGTGGATGAGATGTCCATCGGTTGAATGCCAACCTTGGAGGGCTGTTTTGGGGCTTCACCCACCTCCCTTTTTTCCTCCCTGAAGGTTTTGAACCGGGATCTGGGCCAGTGCATCCCCAACACCCCCCCCCCCGCCTCCCTCGGGGGTGCTTGCAGCCTTCGCTGGTGCCACAGCAGCCATGTCGCACCTTGGAGCCAGGGATACCCTTTGGGCTGTAGGAGCCACCCTCGTCACAGCAGGTGTTGATGAAGTTGTCGACGAGGACTTTGGCTGCGCCGGTTGAGCCTGCCTGGGCTGTGCAGCCGTCACTTCTTCCGGCCTAAGCTTTTCTGATTTCTCCCATAACTTGGCCGGGTGGATGACTTCCTCTGTGAGGAGGAGCTCAATGGCAGGCTGGCTTTGGAGGCGGACGGCAATAGTGATTGCGGCCTATCCAACCTGGGACCTGCATCAGCTGCAAACCCGGTGAAATCGGACTTCTGGTTCTTGGCCTTATCTTGGACCCCCACGGATGGGGACCTCAAAGGACTTTGATCTCTTCCAAGAGGGAGAGCGCTCTTCGGACCGGTCGGTCTTGGGCAAGGCATGACCCTGCACAGAGCAGAGACCTTGTTCAAATTGAGCCATGCCGCCAGCCTGCTATGCCTGTCTTTCATTGTCTTCTTCGAGAAGCCCAGACATATCTTGCACTCCACCTCGATGTGATCCGAGTGCAGGCAGTAAAGACATTGTAGATGTTTGTCCTCCATGAAGACGTAACATAGCCAGCATTTGGTGCAGGGCCTGAAGAGGGTCCTTCCCTCCTCCTCCTTCTCCGTCATGGTCGGAGGTCACGAACTAGGCCCAAGACAGCCTTCTAGAAACTTCAACGAATCTTCGCCCTTAAGGGGCGCAACACTTCACTGACAACGGATCCCTGTTGCCGGCCGATAAGGAAAGAGCACACAGGCTCTGGTGGAAACAAAAATCAATCCTTTCCGTGAAAAAAACGTGGAACAAAAACATACAAATAGCTCAGAGAGCAACTCAAGGACTCCCAACACTGAAGCGTGCGGTAAAAATCTGAAGATGGCTGCCAGAGGTGGGGCTTAGGGAGAGGACTGTCATTGGATGGGGGCAGTATGAACCAGAGGACAGTGATTGGTTTAGAGGAGAACTACAGTTTTAAAGTGAAAGTGAACCTGTTTTTTCTTTTACCGAGGATTCCCAGCCTGACTACAGGGAATATTCATGAGCATCTGAATCCATGCCAGACCCCAAGATGGAGAACAAAACTTAGTTCTTATCGATCCACTGAAAGATCCATGGGGCTCAACAAACAGGTGGTAATGGGTGGACTATAGACTCCATTCACAAAGGAAACACCCCAGGACAGAACCTACACTGAGCACCACTTCAGCCCTGGAGCAGTACATTGGTACAGTGCAAGAAAGAGCAAGCAGTGCCACAAATGGACAGGCCGTCCCCACAAACAATACACTATCACTGAGAACTCAGGCAGGATTTGATTTATTCTTTGAAGAATATAATACTAGGGCGGTTTAAGGGAGGAAGGAGATATTCAATGACTCAGAAGGAATCAGTTACTTACTTGGAAATCCTTGTATCAAACATTGGTATCTTTCATAGATTCACATACTATTTGACTATTCCATCTTCAGGCTGGGACTCCTCGGCAACAGAGCAGTTTTCATTTGATTTTGAAAAAATACAGTCACTTTAATGTTCATATAGTCGTTTTGGGTCATTTTACCCATTGGCCAATAGGCATAGCCACCCTTAGCTCCACCCTTCGAGCCATCTTCAGATTAGCATAACCCAAGTAAAAGTGCCAAGAAGCGCCACATGCATGGTAGGCTGGAGGGCCGGCTGCAAATCTATGAAAGATACGAATGCTGGAGAACAGAAGTTACTGGTAAGTAACTAACTTATCACTTCTCCAGCATTGAATCTTCTTTAGATTCACATGCTGTCTGAATAGATTAGAAAGCAATACACATGCATACAACACAAGGAGGAGAAATCTCACCTTCAGAAAACCACCTTCAGGCGAACAGATTACGAAGCACTGCTTGTCCAACCCTGGACTTCTTCGTAGAGTCCCTGTCGACGCAGTGGAAACTTTTGAAAGTTTGAACAGAGGTCCATGCCTATAGATGTCCAGCAGTGGAACACCAGAGAGGAAGGTAGTAGTGAATGAAACGGCTCTCAAGGAATGAGCCTTCGGCTGACTTGGGAGCAGGATGTGAGCCATGTTATGACAGAAACAGATGCAAGCCGAAAACCATCATGAGATGGAGGACTTAGGTAGCCCCTTACCAAATGCCATCAGGCCAAACGCCACAAACATTTGAGACGATTTCCTGAAAGTCTCAGTACTTTAGAGCTTGCAAGAAATCCAAAGATTGTATAGCGTGTGCTAAGCCGGAGTGGAAGGAGAGCCAAAGAAAACAAGCAGGACCAACTGTTCATCGAGGTGGAATGATGAAGGCGCTTTATGTATGAACGTTGGATTGGTATGTAAAAGGACCTATCCTTCTGGCAGACGTGATAGTAACCAAGAAAGCAGTTTTCCACAAGAGGAACTTTATGGTAGACTTTGAGTATGGGTTCAAAGGGAGGGCCCATTCGTTTAGAAAATATGTTTAACTCCCAAACTGGGGTTGAGTGCTTGAACTGGTGGGAAAGTGCGAAAAGGCCCTCAAGGAACTCTTTCACGAGCCGGTGAGACCACAAAAAAAGGCAAAGTGGCAGTGCAAGTAAAATGTGAACTCGCAGCCAGATGGTCCCCGATGGAGGCATGCGCTAGGCCACTGCGGGCCAACGAAAGAAGGTACAGCAGAATTGGCCGAGGCAGAGATCAATCTCCTTTTTTCACTTGCTAATATAGCAGGAAACAATAGCGGGAGCTCAAGCTTTTGCCAAAACATCCCTGCAGTATTGGGGCAAGGGAACATGTCAGAATTCTAAGTAAGCAGGAGGCAGGCCATCAAATTGATAAGAGGATGGGCCGTGGTGCAGAAGTGCTCCGTTGTCCTTGAAAAGGAGGTTTACGACTGGCAGGAGCTTCATGGGAGGTGCTGACAATCGGGACTTCTGAGAATCAGGGCTATCTCGGCCAGGCTGCGGCCACCAAGATCAGTTTGCACTGCTGTTTGAAAGTGTGCAAGATCCTCCGTACCAGGGGAAATGAGAGAAAGGGTGAAGAAATGGGCCTATCCATGGGAACATGAAGGCTTCTCCCAGACAGAAAGCTTGGGGAAACCGGCTGGCGAGCAAGCAGCATTTCTCATTCTCCCTTGTGGCAAAGAGGTCTATGTACAGGAGTCTCCACATTTGAAACATGTCTAGAACTTGGCTGTGAAGTAGTTCCCACTCATGGAAGCATAGTTCTCTGATGAGGGAGTCGGCTACAGAGTTGCAGATGACTGGCAGGTGGAAGGGGACAAGAACATTTCATTCGGAAGAGCCCATTTTCAGAGGGACTACGCTTCCGCTGAGAGGACAAGTGATCTGGTGCCGGCTTGTTTGCTGATATAAAGCATGGTTATTGTGTTGTCGGCGAACACCTGCACTCATTTTCCTTGTAGATGGAGACGAAAGGAATTCAGCACCCAGAACACCGCCCTCAACTCCAGAACCTTGATGTGCAAGGACTTTTCTTTATGTGACCAAAGAGCTCTGGCATGTATATCACCGGTGTGGGCTCTCCATGGATGCATTGGTTGTGACTATGATCTGAGGATACAAGAGAGATTGGTGCACACTGACCACCAGCGAAGGGTGTTGTGGAAAAGATGTGCGAGGAACACCTTGTCCCAATCACGAGTGACTTGCTTCTAACAGGTATTCATAAGCTCCTCAACAGGTCAGATATGAAGCCAGAAGTGTTGTATGAGGAGAATGCTGGACATCATCCTTAGGAGAGTCTTTAGAGTGCAGGCTGATGTGACTTGTCTCTGCGACAGCGAGTGGTTCTTTGCGAGAATAGCCTTGACCCGGTCGGTGGACGCGGTATCGTTGAAGGAGACGGTGCCTGTTTTTTTTGTTGTTTTTTTAAATTTTATTTTGTTTTACACCACAATAACTGACAAACATTCATCACAGTGCAAATCTCGTCTGTTCCTCTTTCCCCCCAACTCCCCACTCCCCTACCCTGTCCTATGTTACACCACACAATTCTACTATTTTGCTTACTCTATATCAACCTCTGTGATGTCTGCCCCCTCCTGTGCAGGACCGTGTTCCGATTCTCGGTTATCTAGTGTGGTCGTGACCAGCTCCACAATCAACTGCCTCCAGGCTTCCACCCCCTCCCCCTCTCGGTCCGAATTCCTGCCTACTGCTTCTTGCCACGCCACAGTTTCCACATTCGCCCATTTCAGCGGGTTCCTCCACCATACTTGCACCACTGTGCTTTACATCCCATCGCTATTCTGCGTTTCGCTAATATATATGCCAGATCTTTCATTGTACTCACATGTTTCGCTCTCTTGGGCCATACAAAGCCCCCAGTAAACAAGCCAAGGGGAATCAGATCTCCAAGGTAATATCCGTCTTTGCTAGTGTTTGAGCCACCTCCTCCCAGAATCTACCAATCTCTATGCAGGCGCAGAACATATGGACCAGATCTGCCTCCACTTCCCTGCACTTCGGACACAGTTGTATCTCTGTTTGGTTAAATTTAGCTACTCTATTCGGGGTTAGATATGCTCTATGGGTTATATATAATTGGATCTGTTGGAGCCTTGCATTCCTGAACACCTTTTTGTGGTACACAGTAGCTCTCTTCCCCATCGTGTCTGACATTGGTTCTTTCAAATCTGCCTCCCATTGTTGTCTTGTCTGCCCAACCTTGGACATTAATAGCTCATATATCCGCAATACCTCATGCCCACCTTCTGACACGTCATAAAATGTCTCAATCATCTCAACTGGCTGCAATGGCCTTTCTATACCCGGCCATCTGCGCTTTATATATATATATTCTTCTGTAGGCAGGAATACGTACAGTGTTGCCCTGAGTGCACCCCAGTTCCTCTCATCAATGCTTCAAACCCCTCCTCCATCAGATCTCTCACCGTTGCCACACCTTTAGGTTCCCAATATTTCCTCACATTCAACTGCAATTGGTCACTCATCCCTTCTAGCGTCACCAGTGGAATCTGCGAGGAATACAGTGTGCTGTTCCCCATCAGTTGGCAGGCTCTACGCCACATTTTACATCCCAATCTCATCTGCCTGGGTGCCTGGGTTATGCATGTGTCAGTTATCCATATAACTTTGTTAAAAAAGAACTGGGTTCTTGTTCTTTGTAACAGTCTCGACTCATGTGTTTGTTCATCAGATAGCCATTTAGCCACAAATTGTCACTGCCTAGCCACAAAATATATTTCAAAGTTGGGTAGTTTTATTCATATGAGTTTTGGAGCTTCCAAAGCGCCACCCTGCACCTCGAGTTACGCCACAGGAAGTTCCTGCATATGCTATGCAGTTTATTGAAGGATGATCTCAGTATTATGAAAAGGGCATTTGTAAAAATAAAAAAATCTAAATGGAGGTTTCTTAGGAGCACCACCATCTTCAGCAGTGCTGCCCGTCTCATCATTGACAACAGTAATTTAGCCCAAAAGGATATGGAGTTTTCAATTTCATTAATTGCTCTCATTTTGTTCCGTATATGTTCTGCCTGAGGATCATGATAAATATCCACCCCAAAATAACACAAGGTGTCCAATTCCCATTTGATTGGCAGCACCGCCAGCATGCGTACTGTCTTCCCGACATATCCCCCTAATGGAAACAGACTCGATTTCTGTGGATTAATTGTTATGCCCGACAAAGCAGCGTATCACTCCATTACATCCAAAACATATTGCAGATTTGTCTCGGGACACTGCAAGTAAAGAACCATATCATCTGCATACAATGAGACAAGTTGCCTTCCTCCCGGCGTGTCTATCCCTGCCTCCCCATATTCATCCCACAGATACACCGCCAGCAGCTCTAATGCCAAAATAAAGAGCATCGGAGACCACAGGCACCACCCTTGTCTAGTACCCTTACTTAGCTGCCATTGATCTGAAATGACTGCGCCCATCTTGACCCTAGCCAGAGGTTTGTTGTATAACAGTCGTACCCATTTAATATGTCAGTCCATTACCAAATCTTTCCAACACCGACAGTAGCCATGGCCATCTAACTGAATCGAACGCCTTATCTGCATCTAGTGATGCCACCACGCATTGTCGTGTATCTCCTTGGGTGCAATCTATTATGTGGTGCAGTATACGCAAATTAATGGTAATATTTCTATGCAGAATGTATCCTGTCTGGTCGGAGTGTATCAACTTGGCTACAATTGGTTTGAGCCTCTGCGCCATCTTCGCTCTGAGTATCTTCCCATCTTGATTCAGTAACAAAAGGGGTCTATACAAGCCACAGTCTGTCTCTGGCTTATTCGGTTTCAAGAGGGGAACAATCAATGACTCCCTTAAGGATCCAGGCAATCTGGCCATTTCAAAAGATTTGTTAAGCATTTCTAACAGTGGGGTCAGGATTTCTGTCTTGTATTATTTATAAAATTTGCCGGGGAGTCTGTCCGCCCCCGGGAACTTGCCTGTCAGTAGTTCTTTAATCACATGTTCTAGCTCATCTATTGTAATGGGGTCTTCTTACCTATCTTGTTCTTCCATAATTAGCTTGGGCAGGCTAATCTCAGACAATGCTTCCTGTATCTCTACCATATTACACTCTAACGTTTATTCTTATAATCGCTTCTAATATTCATTAAAAAATGTATTTACTCCTTCTTGTGTTTCGCATCAACCCTCCGTCCATTCCCACCACTGCTCTAACTGTCTCCCGTTTGTTCTCGCTTTTTGTAGAGCCATGCCAGCAATCACCCCAGCTTGTCCCCTTCTGTCTCTCAATGTACCTCTTGCAGCATAAATTGCTTAACCTATCCCAATGCTTCCGACAGTTTTGTTGTAGACGGGCCACCTCCTGTGCTTCTTCTAGGGACTTTTCCCCTGTCTGTGCCATAGCCTCTAACCTGCTCTCTGCCGCCTGCACATCTCATACAATCACTTCTTGTATTCCCTTTGCCTTCGATGTGGCTGCTCTTCTCACTACCAGCCTCCCATAGTGTGTCAGTCTAGAAAAATGGATACCTCTCATGATTGATGGCAAAACGTATTTTGGTGGCCGTGGGCCAATCGTCTCATGCACCATACAATAGAAAAATAGGTTTCCGAGTTTACCAAGGAACAGCCATTTTGATGTAACAAGGATTGCAATTTTATTTTCTAACAATTGCTCATTGCTTTCTGTTCTTATTGCTTCACAGCACATTTTCTGCTTACACTGCTCGACTGTTAATATTGTTGTCTGAACGTGAAAGGACAAGGCCGCAGGGCCGCAAGGCTAATAAGGATTTGTTGAAACACAACGTAGGCAGCGCCGGGAAGGAATCCCTGGCTCCCTCCCGAATGTAGCCTTGAAGCAGAGCCGCAGGGCATTTAATCATTTCACAGCTGCCAGCCAGTCCCGTTATATGGTAGAATATGTTAGACTAAAGCAGCTAAAGGCTTGAATTATCCTCTTCTTACGGCCCTCCTTTACCGAGCCCTGTAGAGCGTGTCGTCTCCCAGGACACGAATAGCACCTCATAGATAGCAAGGTCTGGAATGTGACTCTTCCCCCGTATGTAGTTCGCTTCCAAGAACAGAAGCACTGTGTTCTGTTCAACAACTAAAAGATGCCTCCGCACTTGCAAAATTGCATATTGTTACTAGAATAGATATTTGAAGGTGTCATAATTGTCGAAAGTGTCCATCATCATACCGAGTTCAAAGAAACCCAATAAAGGGGGGGTGTTAAACATGTCATAGCTGATTGTATGATATGCATTTTGTATATATGTAACTGATGTACGTAATTCGCTCTCTTGCGTCCCTCGAGATCTAGAGATACACGTCGCAGGGCGTGAGACCGAGTTGGCCAACTGAGACTATTTGCTTTGCAATAAACCCTAGCTTTGGGAATACAATCTTGTGTCTGGCATATCTATCGTGTGTGGTGACTTGCCTCGTTTCCATAGACGTAAGGGACCCCTAGGGGCCCCTTTCAAGATGGCGCCCAAATAGGGACCCTCCCCCACTTGTTCCATCGTATACGTTGTAATTGAGTAAAGGCGGAGAACGTCGAGGACGGGACGATCGAGCCGGGATCAAGAGGTGTTCGGGGCGCCCTGTAGAAGAGATGAGATTCCTTTGCAGATCTGCATACATCTGATCCCTGATCGACGTACCCGGCTAGAGAACAAGGAGGCGAGGGTCCCGAAACGAGGCGGAAGCCAAGAAACGCAGACACAACATCATTGGTTGCGTCAGTATACAGACGACTTGTGTCCTGAAGGACACATTGATTTATCAGGTGAGTCATTCCACGATTCAAAGTAATCCTGATATTGGTTGAGAGTTGACTTTGCAAAATCAAACGCCCTAGGTAAGGTTGATTAACCAGGGGGAAGGTTGAAACATGCTTGGGGTATTGTCCACCCTAGCGGGGTTTTTCCGCTGTGGTAGACAATCTTTGGAAGATGGCCAAATTACATCACCTGGGGGAACGGCGGCATATGAGATGTATGTGAAGTATGGAGTGGGTGCAATAATATTCTGTGAGACTTGGCATAGGCAAACCAGAAAGCAAAAAGACCATCAGTGGCCGATTAATGGTAGCTTCAAGATAGCGAGAATAGATAACCTGGAAAGGGTGTTGATAAGAAAGAAAGCGCGTCTTGCAGCATTTGATATTGTTAAGGACTGGAAAAGGGAAGCAATGCTCTGAATTAGAAGTAATGCGAAGCATGCGCGCAGGCATAAATCCAAAGGTGAAGTAGCGGAGGAAAAAGAGGAGGAGGAGTGGACTGAGTGTCTAAGGTCAGGTAGACGTGACCAGTTGAATATAGAAAAAATATATCCACAACGAGAATTGCACATAGCAGATGAATTGATAGAAAACATATTGATCCATACAAAACAAGGCCCAAGATCAGAAGCGAGGCCAAGCACGTCAGTAACTATTGCCCAAACCCCTCCCGAAGCCCAAACTCTCCCTCCCGTGGCTCAAGCCCTCCCACAGCCACAGACCGCGCACGTAACACTTCCTATTAGCCAACCAGGCCCACAGCAGACACTCCCCGCTTCTGTTGTCCCATCCGCACCTCCCACCTTAGATACAGACTCGGTACCGTCCGTCCCTCCCGGGGGTGAAATAGAAACTACAGGGGCGAGAGGCGGGACAGAACAAAGTAGATGCTCGAGGGTAACTCGCAGTGCGATCAGCAAAGAGGAAGATGGAATTACAGCAACAGGCAGAAATGTATATAGACGGGAATGATGGGACGACAACATTGGCTTCGATATATGACTTCCGAAGAAGCAACGAAAGACAGGTAGTGTTGGAATGTATGGGTGAATATTTGGTGGAGAGATGGAAACAGTTAATTGGGAAATTACCACCGCAGCGATTGTTAGGTTTAAATGGATTAGCAAGCTGTAGAGAGAGAGAGATGAAGAAGTGAGAGAACATGTATATGGACTTTTTGAACTTAAAAATGAATTAGATAATGATTATGCTGAAATGTTTACTGCATCTGGGTACAGGGGTAAGGATATTGGGAGAGATAGGAAGGGAATGCAGGGGTCACATAATGGAGGGCAGCAGTTACCATCGCCGGGGCAGAAGGCGATGGTGGACGAATTATTGTTGTTAAAACAAGTGGGGAAAGATTTTAAAGCATGCATACTGAAGACATGGGTGCTACTGCAGAAAGTACAAGGACATAATAGAGGGAGAGGGAATGCACAAGGAAGGAGTAATTCGAATATGCATGGGGGGGCCATTGGGACCAAATCAGTGTGCGTACCGTAAGGAGGAAGGACACTGGCGAGCGCAATGTCCACATCTGCAGAAGAGAAATGGGTCTGGTCAGAGAAGACAGCACAGAGGGCACCAAGGAGCAAATGGACCAAATAGGAATAGTATGCAGCGGCACCACAATAATGGAGGTAATCAAAACCAAGCCCAAAACCAAAGTGCTCCTAACCAGAGTCAGAGTCAACAAAACCAACAGTACAATGGAAATCAGAGTGGCGGAAATAGAGGGAAGAGTGGGAATGTTTTCGATACACAGCCAAATACGTATTACAGTAATAGTAATGATTACACATCGGATGATGTGTTATTTCCCCAATAGGACAGCCCAGGACAGGGGTCGGAACCAGTGTCCATTCCCGTGAATCAGAGAGGACCCTACGTAGAAATGGGAGTCGGGAATGAGGAGCACCGCTTCCTTGTAGATACAGGAGCGCAAAAGTGTTCAATAGACCATCACTTGGTTCGGGATATATCACTGTCAGGGCAAAAGAATGTTTCCGTAGGGTTCGCAGGTACACCAGTCATAAACCCAGTGTCCCAACCAGTCCCAGTTACCATAGGACCATTCACTGAACATTGTCCTTTCCTTTTAACAGATAATTGTGGGGAGAACCTGTTGGGATTAAATTTGTTGAAAAAGTTAGGTGCAGATATACATTGCACGGCAGACAGGGTGTTCCTGACGATTTGGCCACAGGATGTTCCTGTGTCAGAATTCATGTCTGAAACTTTACCAGGAGAGCTAAGTAAAGTGCCAACCTGCATATGGGCAATGCATGACAACGATGTAGGATGTTAAAAAATAGAGCCAGTAAAGATCCTTTTGAAAAAGGGTCTTACACAACTGTGAATTCCCCAATACAGAATTTCGGCTGAAGGTGAGAAGGGATTGAAGAGTATTGTTACAGATTTGGTGAAATTAGGGGTGATTGAAGAAATTACAGGCAGTACATGCAACAGCCAGATTCTTCCAGTTTATAAAAAAGGAGGCAATGAAGTACCATATCGTTTCATAATTGATTCGCGTGCACTAAACAAAGTAGTAGATCCACAATTTCCTTTAGTCCCAGATGTCACTACAATATTGCCAATGATACCTGTCTCAGCAGAATACTTTAGTGTAGTGGATCTAAAAAATGTGTTTTAATGGACATTCCAGTGGACAAGGACAGCATATATTTGCTCGCGTTCACATTAGGAGGATGATCATTTACATTTACGCGGATTCCACAAGGATACACGGAAAGTCCGAGTATTTACAGTAGAGCATTGAAAGAGCAGCTAGACATGCTAGAATTACCAGTGGGTTGCGTACTCTTGCAATATATAGATGATCTGTTGTTAGCTGCGGACACAGAGGAGATTTGTAAAGAAAGCACTGTTTTACTACTGTCACACTGTAACGCTCACTTGATTCCCGCAGAGGCGCCGGTCTTGACTGGGTGAATGCCGTATCTTCAAAGGTGATGTGTACAACACGGTTGGCTCTTTGGGCTGGACCTCTGTGCACTGTATGTCTGACTCGAAGAGTAAGATGTCTGCAGATAGAAAATATGGGATTAATGAACTGGGGTTATTGGGTGCCTCTCTCCTCTTCCCTTTCTCTTCTCCTGTAGAACCCCAAAGGTTAACGCCCTCACCTTAGGTAAGTGAACGCCGAGCTCTCCATCTGCCTCGGGGCAGGGTGCCGTAAACAGTTTCTTCCCTGGATAAGGGTGCAGGCCTCTTGACCTCAGAGGACTGCTGTCCGTCGTTAACTGCACGAACGGTAAGTTCTGGGCACTTCAAATGTCTTAAAAGTCTTTTGTAATGATATCTCTTGTTTTGCAGGGTTCCGGCGATGGCGGATGGCGGGCTGATGAGAGTTGAGGATCGAACCCGCGTGAGGAATAGAAGCGCCTGGAAGCACGTAAGTAAGCGCTTGTAGCCTGCTTCACGATGCGCACTAACTGTCCCTTTTATCTTGCAGGTACAAGTTCGGAGATTTAGAGAAGCTGAAGGGTGCTGGAATACCCACTGGATTCGGCGTGGGAAGGAGTAAGGGCACGTGAGTAATAAAGTTGCCCAATGTCTTTAAACGCACCTTCTTTTGTCTTTCAGATGCGGGATGCAGCGCCGAAGGCCTCCGGAGCGTGCAAAGAGCTGGTAAGCTTTTGTCTTTCAGATGCCGGAATGCAGTGCGAAGACCTCCGGAGCATGCTAAGAGTAGGTAAGCCTTTGTCTTTCAGATGCCGGAATGCAGCGCGAGGCGTTGGTGACAGCCGATGGACCAGGTAAGAGATGCGCTGCCACTGAAGACCGTAGTGCTAACCTGTTCTTTCTTTGCCTTTACAGGTGCTGCTGAAGACTGGATTCCAGGATGGTAAGCCTTTGTTCCATTAGGCCCAGGATCAGACGCAGAAGACACGATGAGCGTTCTGCTGCAGAGAATGCAGAATAACGCAAAGCAAGATTCATCCATCGGGTGTGGTTTAAATAGCCTCCTGTAGTGCTTAGGTGTCTCGTTCCACAGCCTCGCCTAGGTAAGAAAAGAGTTCCTGCTTTCCAGAAGAGTTCCAGTGTTCTGAACCTAGGGAGTGGCTCCTGCCCCACCCAACAGGAAAAGTAGTCCCAAACAGAAGAGGATCAGGGGCTCAACTGGCAGGTAAGTAAGCAGCATGGTCTGCTGCAGGTAAGTCCACCCAAGCATTATGAGCCCGGCGCTTCCAGCGCTGGGACTGGGCATCTTTATGAGCCTGGTGCCACTGGCGCCAGGACAGGGTCCAAAAGGTCCCAATTGGGACTGGCTGGCACTCGGAACCATGGTTATGGGTCTTATGGGTCTGCTTCCAAGGGAGTCGGGCAAGTCCTGATCTTTTGGAAGCAGAGATCATGACAGCACCCCCCCCTCAAGGCCCCTCCCAAACCGGGCTTCTCCGGGGGTTTGGGCTTGTTAGGAAATGTTCGATGAAATCTTTTGATTAGACGAGGGGCGTGGACATATTCTGCAGGTTCCCAGGATCTTTCTTGGGGACGATAGCCTTTCCAGTCAATCAGGTAAAATAGTTTAGATTTGGAGATCTTGGAATCCAGGATGCTTTTGACTTCAAACTCGAGTTCTCCATCAACTAGAATAGGTTTTGGAGATTTAGTTAGTCGGGTTTGAGGTTGCACGGGTTTTAATAGAGAGACGTGGAAGACCGGATGTATCTTCATGTGAGGGGGCAAGTCCAACTTGACCGCTACTGGATTTACTATGGTAGTGATGGAATAGGGACCAAGGTATCTTGGGTTGAATGTGCGTGGTCCTTTTAGAGGTAGATATTTGGTGGATAACCAGACTTGATCTCCTACTTGATATTGGGGGGCTTCCTCCCGATGTTGGTCTGCTCCTTTCTTGTATTGTTCTTTAGCCCTTTGAAGGTGAGAAACGGCTTCCTTAAAGGCTTGGGTGATTGTAGAATGCAGGTGGTCTACTGCTGGTGTTCCAAGATCTTGAAGTGGATCCAACTCCGAGGTTCGAGGGTGACTACCGTATAAAAGAAAAAACGGGGTCTTCCCAGTTCCCGAGTGGACAGAGTTATTGTAGGCATATTCGGCTATCCAAAGGATATCTTTCCAAGTTTTTTCAGTTTGTTGTAGCATGCAGCGCAAATACTGTTCCAGAGTTTGATTGGTCCTCTCGGTTTGTCCGTCGGTTTGAGGGTGGTGGCTGGTCGAAAGTCTCACATCAATTTGAGCCGACCGACAGCAACTTCGCCAAAAATGAGAAATAAATTGACTACCTCGATCCGAAATGAGAACTGAAGGAAAACCGTGCAGTCGGACGATGTTTTCGAGAAATTCTCGGGCCAGAGTTGTTGCTGTTGATAAGCCTTTGAGTGGAATGAAATACGCCATCTTGTTTTTCCTTTTGACTCTTGTTTTGGGCGCATACTCCACAGGACATTATGAAGTCTCTGATATCTTTTTTCCAAGACGGCCACCAGAAGTAGCGCTTGATCTTTTCCGAGGTCTTGGTCATACCGGGATGTCCTTCCATTAAAGAATCGTGATAACAAGAGATTACCTTTTTCAGTAAATCTGTGCTGGGCAGGTATAACCGTTCTTGGAAATATAATAGGTTGTCCTTCACCGTAAAGTCCTTTCCCTGCAGATGCCAATTCTGTATGTCTGCTGGAGTTACCAGTAGCCTGGCTTTATCCTTAACTTCCTCTATGGATTGTGTGGCGATTACACCTAGAATTCTTTGTTTGGGAATGATAGGTACAGGTTTAGGATTGATCAAATGTTCTTCCACTCCCATCCGAGAAAGGGCATCAGCTTTACCGTTTTTTGTACCAGGTCGATAGGTAATTATGAAGTCAAACTCGGCAAAGAATAGTGCCCAACGGAGTTGCCTATAGGATTGAGCTTTTGCGGTTTACAAATATTGCAGGTTTCGGTGATCTGTAATCACAGTAACGGTGTGTCGGGCCCCCAGAAGATAATGCCGCCAAGCCTTAAAGGCGGACTTGATAGCTAGAAGTTCCTTATCAGTAATAGTGTAATTGATTTCAGGAGGCGAGAATTTGCGGGACCAAAATGCCACGGGATGCAACTGATTGGTTACTGGGTCCTTTTGTGATAGAACTGCCCCCATGGCAAGGCTCGAAGCATCAGTTTCGACGATGTAGGGGAGTTCTGGGCGAGGATGTTTTAAGATCGGTGCAGAGATAAATCTAGTCTTCAAATTCTGGAAAGCTTGTTCCGCCTCGGTAGACCATTCAAAACGTTTGTTTTTCTTTAACAAGGCGGTGATGGGCTGGACTATTCGAGAGAATTCGGGGATAAACCTGCGGTAAAAGTTAGCGAAGCCTAACATGCTTTGAACACCTTTTACGTAGGATGGCGATGGCCATTTCAGAATTGCATCGACCTTCTTTGAATCCATACGCACTCCGCTAGGTGATAATATGAATCCCAAGAATTCAACTTCAGTCACGTTGAAAACACATTTTTCCAACTTAGCGAAAAGTTTGTGTTGACGCAATCTCTCGAGGACCATTTTCACGTGTTTCCGATGTTCAGTTTCCGATGAAGAATAAACAAGGATGTCGTCAATGTAAACAACAACACACACATCTATGAGCTCTCTGAGGACATCGTTCATAAAATATTGAAAGGCGGCCGGGGCATTGCAAAGTCCGAAGGGCATGACCTGATATTCAAATAGCCCATACTTGGTGCGGAAGGCCGTCTTCCATTCATCGCCCTCTTTTACTCGTACCAAGTGGTAAGCTCCTCTAAGATCCAGCTTTGTATATATGCATGCTTTTCTGACCTGGTCCAGGAGTTCGGGGATCAAAGGTAACGGATATCTATTCTTAACGGTGATCTGGTTCAGGGCGCGATCATCTATACAAGTTCTAAGGACCCCTTCTTTTTTTGGAACAAAGCTGAGGAAGCAGGGGACTTGGACGAATAAACCCATTCGCTAGGTATTGATCCAGGTATTGTCGGAGGTGAAGATTCTCAGGCTCGGTGAGGGCATAAATTCTACTACAAGGAGGAGTAGATCCAGGTATCAGGTCTATCTGGCAGTCATAAAACCTATGAGGAGGTAGAGAGTTAGCCTGATCCTTCCGGAAAACATCTTGGAATTCTAGGTATTCAGGAGGTAACTGGGGAGCCTCCGAGGAAATTGCTGCCAGTGCAACACCAGGTCGAGGGTGACAAGTAGAGACACATTCTGGAAACTGAACCGTTCTTGCTCGCCAATCGATCTGAGGATTGTGCTTCTCTAACCAAGGAATTCCTAGAATAATCTGGAACTAAGGGCATTGATCACATCGAACACGATCTTCTCATGGTGTCCATCTTGACTTACTAGCGTCACTTCTTGGGTGGTATGTGTTACTGGTCCGGAGGCTATCTCCGTACCATCCACCGTAGTAATGACGTCCTTTACAGCCTTTGGACAAAGAGTCAGATGCATCCTCAAAACCATTTCATGATCCACATAATTGCCGATGGCACCGCTGTCGACGTAAGCTTCAATCGCATGTAATCGATCCGGATGTTCAGGGCTAATGAGGACCATAGGTATCACGAAATGCGAGGTCACGGAACTGGTTTTAACGCTCGGCAAGAGGACCTCTATTCTTGTCGGGCGAGGCCGTTTCCCTGCTCAGAGTTTGTGACCCTGGTAACTGCAGCTCCTACTGCCTTCTTGGCTGGTTTCACCGGACAGTCTCGAAGAAAGTGCCCCGAGTTTCCGCAATAGAGGCATAATTGCAGCTGTTTTCTCCTTTCCCGCTCCTTTTCTGTTAGTGGTCCTTTCAGGCCCCCTATTTTCATGGGTTCCCCGGAGTCTACTCCTTTGGTAGGAGTTGGTGGTTTAGAAAATACTCGAGCATCAAACTTGGAACGATCGGCCTTCCTGTTCTGCAGTCTGTGGTCAATTTGAACAACTAAGTCAATATAGTCCGAACAGTCTTGCAGGGGATTCACTACTTGGGCAAACACATCTTTGAGCTCTTCACGTAGACCTCTATAAAACAGCGTAATCCTTTTGTCCTCAGGCCATCGAGTTTCCACTATCAGTCTGTTGAAAGACGCAATATAAGCCAAAAGGTCTTGATTACCCTGTCGCAATGAGAGGAGCTCATTGTCCAAGGCCTGCCCCTGTGAATGTCTTGCAAACAGTTTTTCCATACTGAGCTGAAAAGCTTGAAAATCATGGAGAACCGGATCATCTTGATTAACTAGAGGGATCGACCAGTCTGCCGCATTGCCACTAAGGTACGAAAGCACGAAAGCTACCTTAGCTTGATCAGTTGGAAAGGCTGCTGGCCGGCATAAGAAGTGCAACCGGCACTGATTAATAAATACTGCAAACCTCTTTGGGTCACCAGAAAATCGTTCGGGCGGAGTCAGAGGTACATTCCCAGGTAGGTTGATCTGCACTGGGTTCGTAGAGGATGTTGAAGGAAGATTTGCCCCTGATGCGGGTAACAGAGTTTGTCCGGCTTGTGACTGTAGCAATTGTCTAGCGAGATCGTCTGTTCGCTCCTTGGAAATAATCAGTTCCCTTCTTAGCGCATTCGTTTCCTGACGGGCTGCATGCACTTCTGCTCTTAGTTCCCCAAGTAACTGGGCTAGCTGGTCAGTATCCGAGGTTTCCATAGCGCCTGGGTGGGAGTTTTGCGGTAGGCTTTGCGTTCTGTAACGCTCACCTGATTCCCGCAGAGGCGCCGGTCTTGACTGGGTGAATGCCGTATCTTCAAAGGTGATGTGTACAACACGGTTGGCTCTTTGGGCTGGACCTCTGTGCACTGTATGTCTGACTCGAAGAGTAAGATGTCTGCAGATAGAAAATATGGGATTAATGAACTGGGGTTATTGGGTGCCTCTCTCCTCTTCCCTTTCTCTTCTCCTGTAGAACCCCAAAGGTTAACGCCCTCACCTTAGGTAAGTGAACGCCGAGCTCTCCATCTGCCTCGGGGCAGGGTGCCGTAACCAGTTTCTTCACTGGATAAGGGTGAGGCCTCTTGACCTCAGAGGACTGCTGTCTGTCGTTAACTGCACAAACGGTAAGTTCTGGGCACTTCAAATGTCTTAAAAGTCTTTTGTAATGATATCTCTTGTTTTGCAGGGTTCCGGCGATGGCGGATGGCGGGCTGATGAGAGTTGAGGATCGAACCCGCGTGAGGAATAGAAGCGCCTGGAAGCACGTAAGTAAGCGCTTGTAGCCTGCTTCACGATGCGCACTAACTGTCCCTTTTATCTTGCAGGTACAAGTTCGGAGCTTTAGAGAAGCTGAAGGGTGCTGGAATACCCACTGGATTCGGCGTGGGAAGGAGTAAGGGCACGTGAGTAATAAAGTTGCCCAATGTCTTTAAACGCACCTTCTTTTGTCTTTCAGATGCGGGATGCAGCGCCAAAGGCCTCCGGAGCGTGCGAAGAGCTGGTAAGCTTTTGTCTTTCAGATGCCGGAATGCAGTGCGAAGACCTCCGGAGCATGCGAAGAGTAGGTAAGCCTTTGTCTTTCAGATGCCGGAATGCAGCACGAGGCGTTGGTGACAGCCGATGGACCAGATAAGAGATGCGCTGCCACTGAAGACCGTAGTGCTAACCTGTTCTTTCTTTGCCTTTACAGGTGCTGCTGAAGACTGGATTCCAGGATGGTAAGCCTTTGTTCCATTAGGCCCAGGATCAGAAGCAGAAGACACGATGAGCGTTCTGCTGCAGAGAATGCAGAATAACGCAAAGCAAGATTCATCCATCGGGTGTGGTTTAAATAGCTTCCTGTAGTGCTTAGGTGTCTCCTTCTACAGCCTCGCCTAGGTAAGAAAAGAGTTCCTGCTTTCCAGAAGAGTTCCAGTGTTCTGAACCTAGGGAGTGGCTCCTGCCCCACCCAACAGGAAAAGTAGTCCCAAACAGAAGAGGATCAGGGGCTCAACTGGCAGGTAAGTAAGCAGCATGGTCTGCTGCAGGTAAGTCCACCCAAGCATTATGAGCCCGGCGCTTCCAGCACTGGGACTGGGCATCTTTGTGAGCCTGGTGCCACTGGCGCCAGGACAGGGTCCAAAAGGCCCCAATTGGGACTGGCTGGCACTCGGAACCGGGGTTATGGGTCTGCTTCCAAGGGAGTCGGGCAAGTCCTGATCTTTTGGAAGCAGAGATCATGACACACACCTAGTGGCACATGGCCATAAAGCTAGTTTGAAGAAGTTTCAATATAATCGAAAGGAGGTAGCTTATTTGGGCTACCTACTTTCGAAAGAGGGGAGAAGGCTGACGCCAGAACGCATAGAAAGTATTTCTTGTATACCTATTCCAAAGACACAGAAAGGAGTCAGAGCCATAATAGGCATGGCTTTGGATTGCCGACAATGGATCAGTAATTTTGCGTTAATTGTGAAACCGATGGTGAATTTGACTAGAAAGGATGCGGTTATGCCTTTGCAGTGGGATGAGGAATGTCAGAGAGCGTTTGATCAATTGAAAACTGCATTATGTTCTGCTACAGTTTTGGGCACACCGAATTCTGAAAAGGTTTTCAGACTGTTTGTGTGTGAAAGTGAAGGATGTGCATTGGCGGTTTTGACACAGGAACAAGGTGGAAGAAATAGGCCGTGCGGCTATTTCTCTTCCGCGCTGGACCCTGTAGCGCACGCACTACCACGATGTTTGCGATCTGTCGCGGCGGCTGCTGCGTCGGTGAAACAAATGGAAGGGATGGTATTGGGGTATACTTTAATTCTGATGGTGCCACATGCCATAGACGTTCTATTAAATAGGACACAGACGCAACACCTCACCTCTGCTAGATTGACAAGATATTAGATTATCTTGTTCGCGCCCCATATCCAAATGAATCCTGCAGAATGAATGCCACTGCCCATAAAAGAAATTGGTGACAACAAATCACCCCCCCCATGTTTGCTTAATGGACCATGAGGAAGAAACGAAGGGGAGAGTTGATTTAAGTGATACTCCACAGAAAGAGCCAGATGGAGAGTTATTTTGTGACGGCTCTTGTTTCAAATTACCTGATGGCACGACAACTGCCGCCTACGCTATCACTACCCTAGAGAGCGTTCTAGAGAGCAAAAGAATCCCCTACAATTCGGCACAAGCCGCAGAGGTAATCACATTGACCAGAGCCTGCGAGATTTCTGAAAATTTAAATGTGAATATTTATACTGATAGTCAGTATGCTTTTGGGGTGGTTCATAACTTTGGTCGACTCTGGGCTGAGAGAGGTTTCTTGACATCACATGGTGCCAGAATTCAACATGGCCCTTTGATTGTATGATTACTATCTGCACTCACGTTTCCAAAACGCCTAGCAATAGTGAAATGCGAGGCACATAAAAAGGTAACATGCAAAGTTTGGAGAGGGAAACGCGTTTGCAGATAGAATTGCGAAACAAACTGCCACTGATTTAGATACTAAGATGATGACAGTCCAGACCGAGGAAGTACCCTGTATGATAGAAAATGGAATTGCCACTGTCAAAGAAATGCAGGCCGAAGCCACGACCGATGAAATACAAGGGTGGGCAAAGGGTTCTGCTGAGTTAGATCTGGAGGGATGTTGGGTGGACAAGGGAACTAGAAACTAGATGTTGCCAAATTCTTATGTGACTGCAATGGTCACAATGGCCCACAGCCCTACTCACATCTGTGCGAAAAAGATAATACAGCACCTATCTACAGTATGGCAGAATGTAAACATAAAGAAGAATGCAGAGAGGTTGGTGCGGAACTGTATCACGTGTTTACAACACAATGTAGGGAAGGGAACAGTGACTCAAATAGGCAGTTTTGGCCCGCCCTCTATGCCTTTTGAGGTAATCCATTTTGATTTCATAGAGATGGAGGGATGCCAAAACTTGAAATATGTCTTAGTGGTGATCTGTGCATTCAGCAAGTGGGTGGAGGCATATCCCTTGAAAGACTGCACAGCAATGAGCACAGCAAAAGTAATGCTTAAAGAATATTTTTCCCGTTTTGGCTTGCCCCGCGTCCTATGGTCAGATAATGGTCCACATTTTGTGGGCGCAGTGGTGTTACAGATATGTGCGGGTCTTCAGATTGATAAGAGATTTCACAGTTCAAGGCATCTGAGTTCGGCTGGTCTTGTGGAGAGGCACAACGGGATCCTCAAGTCAAAAATAAGCAAGATATGTGCAGGAAGCAAGTTGAGTTGGGCGGATGCATTACCCATAGCGCTATTATGCATGTGTACGTCTGTACAGGCTAGAACTGGGCTCTCCCCGTACGAAATCGTAATGGGGAGGCCGGCAAATGTTTGGTGCGCACCTCAGCCAAAATGACTTAGCGAGGTAGAACATCCTGTGCTTAGTACTTATTGAGGCCTTTTAATGCAGAAATTGCGTTTGATTCATCAGCAGGTGCAGGAGGCTCTACCAGTGAGATACACCGGTCCGGGGCACGCGCTGGAGCCAGGTGACTGGGTGCTGATAAAAAATGTTGAAAGAAAATCATCGTTAGCACCCAGGTGGCGCGGCCCCTATCAAGTACTGTTGGCAACGCAGACGGCGATACGGGTGGATGGACGGAAGTCGTGTATCCATGCCACCCATGCCAAAAAGATCCCAACTTCGCTAAAAGACTTGCCTGACGCAGACGACCGGAAAGAGACAGCGGACCCAGAAACGAAAGAAACTGTTGCCAGTAAGCTGCCACCAAATATGTCCGAACGAGAAGTGAAACTCGAAACAAAGCCTGAAACGATTGCTAGAAAGGGGGAAGGGCAAAGAGTGCCCCAATGTTGCACAACAGAATCTACATCACTGTTGGCTGACACAAAATCTGCATTGCAAATACCGGCAGACACTAAACGTGTACCCCTTTGGCGCCCACCAGCACTTGCCAGCACGCCAAAGACCGAATCTGCATCATTGGCGCGGCGCACACCAGCACCTGCAGTAGCGCCACAGGCCGACTCTGAGCCTGGATCTGGAAGTGCACCGGCACTGTTCACGGATCACACAATACCAGGAGTGAGGCGATATGACTTACGGCCTCGAAAGACAAAGTGATCCACAGTTCTTTGGTGCTTATGTTAACCTCTGGTTCACAGAGAAGGATCTAGAGGTGTAGAGGAGAGAAGCGTGAGAATTGTGCATGTCGGACAATTCAAGACTCGCGGCTCCTCGGTGCAGTCATAAAAAGTACATGTGTCTGGAACCAGAGCGGACAAGCAGGGCACACATGGTACTAAGGCAATAGATAACTGATCAAAAGTCCTCTGAGCAATATGAGAAAGGACAAGTGATCTTGCCTAAAAACAAATAAGCAAATCCAGGCTATAAAGGACTGGCAGAACTGAACTGTGACAATTCCGTTGAACTCATTGACATCAGAACAAGTGCAACGAAGAGAGATATCCACAACTAACTCTGATAAGGAAGAAGGAGGACGATGAGAAACATGTCGGGACCGGTTTCAACTCCTCCTGCACCGCTGCTGAGAATGAGTTGATTGTAAAGACTGTAAACTTAAGGAAAACGCATGGTAAAAAGAATTGAATGCTGGCATTGACAATAATCATGTGCTTCATGAGTGTGGTAGCACCAATAACGACAGCCTTAGTACTATGGTATGTGGAATCGATACACCCATTGGGAATGTTTTTTCCAATAGTTAATATATCCACTACTGAAAGCCCGGTTCAGGTGATTACTTATATGTTGTCCCGATGGAAGAAAGACACAGGGAAGGGTATGGTAACAATACGCTGTTATTGATTATGAATATGACACATGCAATTCTAAAGAAAACAAATTGCTGGGTATGTGCCCATTTACCTCAGCATGCTGGGAAAGGAATAGGTTGGTACGTACAACCATTACCATTAAGTTCTGCATGTAGTGCATCTTTAGGTGCAATGTTCTATGGGAAATGGAATAAGAGTGGTACGGGTCAATTAGACAGAACAAACAAGAATGAGTTTGAGGAAATAATTATGAGGCCTGTAGGTTGTTCAATATTCCATAAAGCACAAGTGATGACCCCAGAACCTACAAGGAAAAGAATGCGAAAAATAACACGACAAAATAGACAAGATAGATTGTCCCCACCAGTTAAAACATCTGTGATGACGTTTCGTGTAAGAACAGACGGGAACAAAGATGCAGTTCCCCCTGCTTACACAGTGAATTATAACCTAAGAACTGTCCCTTTTTGTCTAAAAAAGAAGGGCTCCTATTCAGTCGGAACGTTTACTGGATGCATGAATACAGTGGTATTAAAATGGGAAATAGACCAGTATATGTGGGAGATCCAGTCTATTTTATATGTGGAGAGAAAGCATATCCTTGGTTGCCCAGAAACTGGGGAGGTACATGTTAACTAGGTCTTCTGTTCCCAGGAGTGTTCCTTTTAGAAACAGAAGACATGGCCAGACTATCCAGATCTAGAACCAAAAGGAGTAGCGAAGGTGTTTTGATAGCGACTGACGTAGCAAAATCATTAATTCCATTCTTGTCCCAGATAGTGAACTCCTATAACATAAGGCAGCTGTCCAGAATACTAAAAGATACCATAAACACATGACAGATATACTATTTAACATGAGGTTGGAAGAAAAAGGAATTAGGTTAATGACACTGCAAAATAGAATGGCTCTCGATGTGATCCTGGTTGATCGTGGCGGAATTTGCAAGATTGTGGGATCAGCGTGCTGTGTATTTGTAGATGACTATTCCCCTATGATTTTTGAAGTAATAAAGAAAATGCATGTCCTAAGCTCCGAACTCCCTACTCGAGAAGAGGGCTGGGGAATAGAGTCCTGGTTTTGGGGAATATTGCGTTCTTGGGGGTGGAAGTTGATCTCGATATTAGTAGTAGTGTTTGGAATATTCATAACGTGCTGTTGTTGCATACACTGCCTAGCGTTAGTTTGCACTGAGGTAACTGAGGGATGTACGAAGGGATGTATGCCTATGATAACAAAAAGAAAACAAACTTATGGTCGGGATGACAGAGACACAAATGAAATGAAAACAGTGAAAGAATTAATGGCTATAGTTATTAACGGAGATGATGATGCTTATAGTAGCATGCAAAACTCAGACATAAGTGCTTTAGACTTATCGTCATCAGAGGAAGATACAATAAATTAATTAGACGTTTGGCATACTGCCAAAGGAGGGTTTGTCAGTCTAGAAAAATGGATACCTCGCATGATTGATGGCAAAATGTATTTTGGTGGCCGTGGGCCAACCGTCTCATGCACAATACGATAGAAAAACAGGTTTCCGAGTTTACCAAGGAACAGCCATTTTGATGTAACAAGGATCGCCATTTTGTTTTCTAACAATTGCTCATTGCTTTCTGTTCTTATTGCTTCGCAGCACATTTTCCGCTTACACTGCTCGACTGTTAATATTGTTGTCTGAACGTGAACGGACAAGACCGCAGGGCCGCGAGGCTAATAAGGGTTCGTTGAAACACAACGTAGGCAGCGCCGGGAAGGAATACCCAGCTCCCTCCCGAATGTAGCCTTGAAGCAGAGCCGCAGGGCATTTAATAATTTCACAGCTGCCAGCCAGTCTTGTTATATGGTAGAATATGTCAGAATAAAGCAGCTAAAGGCTTGAATTATGCTCTTCTTACGGCCCCCCCTTTACCGAGCCCTGTAGAGCGTGTCGGCTCCCAGGACACGAATAGCACCTCATAGATAGCAAGGTCTGGAATGTGACTCTTCCCCCATATGTAGCTCGCTTCCAAGAACAGAAGCACTGTGTTCTGTTCAACAACTAAAAGATGCCTCCGCACTTGCAAAATTGCATATTGTTACTAGAATAGATATTTGAAGGTGTCATGATTGTCGAAAGTGTCCATCATCACACCGAGTTCAAAGAAACCCAATAAAGGGGGGATGTCATAGCTGATTGTATGATATGCATTTTGTATATATGTAAATGATGTACGTAATTCGCTCTCTTGCGTCCCTCGAGGTCTAGAGATACACGTCACGGGGCGTGAGACCGAGTTGGCCAACTGAGACTATTTGCTTTGCAATAAACCCTAGCTTTGGGAATACAACCTCGTTTCTGGCGTATCTATCTTGTGTGGTGACTTGCCTTGTTTCCATAGATGTAAGGGACCCCTAGGGGCCCCTTTCAAGTGTGCCTGCTGAGTTCACACTGCCCTTGTTATGCTGAAAATATTCCTTCACCTTCCCATTAGATGTTCTCAGAACCCTGTATCTCTGAGTGCCTCCACTCTATGCCTCCATGTTGGAATCCTAGCTCGGGGGGGGGGGGTGGAGGGGAACCCTGCCAAGTGACCACCAAGGGTGCATGGTCTGAGAGGACCCTTGCTTTGTATTCAGTTCTTATGATTTGTGGGAACATTGTAGTGGGAATACACCCGGTCTTGTTTATGCATTGTCCTCCACACGTCTTCCAGCTTAAATGCGTGTAGCAATGTGTTTAAGGCTTTCGCTGCAGGGGATGGATGAATAAATTTACCACCCGACCTGTCTATTACCGGGTCTAGCATGCAATTAAAATCTCCCCACATTAGCGTCCCATCTCTAAACGGACCTATCTTGGCATACAAGGATCGGAAATAGGCAACTGTGTCATGATTTGGGGCATATGTGTTAATGACGCATATTTTTCTATTTTCCACCCTCCCCCGTAGTATGACCATTCTGCCATCCACATCTAAGTAGGTCTGGAGGATCTTGAACGGAACTGTCGGTGCCACCCAAATCAGAACCCCTCTGCCATACACCGAGTATGTGGAACCTAAGGTCACCCCCACCCCATTTCTGTGTCAAGGTGTCCTGTCTGGCCTTGGTCAGATGTGTTTCCTGCACACATCTGCATTGTGTAGGATCAGCAGGAGCACTATTGGAATACGGCTTCTCACATGGCTCTGTAGCCACGCCATGCCCCTCCCCCCGACTGCGCTTAGTTGTGCTCCCAGGAAAAGCATTTGCCGGGAGGGAGTTAAGAAGGACTTGCTGTAGTTTATGGACAATCCCAGCGAGGATAGACAGTCTATTTTCATGTTTGTGTGTTCATGAGCTTTGGGGTGGGGAGGGAGACCGGGTCCTGACCAACCAATCACTGAGGTATGGGAATATGTGGATACCTGATCGTCAGAGGTGAGCCGCTGCTGGGGCCAGGCATTTCATGAATACCCTTGGGTTAGACTTGAGGCCAAAGCGTAGAGCTTTGAACTGGTAATGAAACCCTGCCACTGTGAATCTCAGGAACTTCATGTGGCTTTAATGGATAGGAACAATGAAAGTACACATCCTCCAAGTTCAGGAACAACGAGAAATCTCCCTGCTTCAACTGACTGAGGATGTGTTGATGTGTGACCATCCTGAAGGTTTGGGAAAAGATACATTTGTTGATAAAGTAGAGGTCTAGTATTGGCATCCAACTGGCTGACTTTCTTTATCAGATAGTAACGTGAGTAAGTGCCCACCCCAACAGGCTGCGTTCTATCAATCATTTTGAAAGGAGGGCTCGAACCTCGTGCCCTAGTGTTTAAAGATTTTTTCGGCCTCTTTGTGTAAAGTGGAACATTGGGTGGTATCTGGAGTTGGGTGAGGAGAAACCCAAGCATATGGCTGTGCTGCAGTAAGGAGAGCACACACTTGTCCGTGGTAATCTGATGCCACTGATGGAGGAAATGGGAAAGATGTCCTCCCACTGGGGTGTAGAAGGAGAGAGTGGGCCAGTGTTGTGTTCAGGCCTGTTTACTGGGCTTGCCTCTCACCTGGGAGGATCACAGCATCATTGGATGCCACTGTACGATTGAGATATCCTGCTTAAGCAGTCTCCCATGTGGTGGATCGGACACAATATGGATATGTTTACTTTCCTTTTAACAAAATGATAGATAAGACATCTTTTTTTATTTTTTATTTATTTAAAGTGCGTTATGGATGACTTGCCTCCTTTTCGCATTAACATGTACAAAATCAATATACCAAACTGCATTTACATTTATACTTTTAAAATACTTAGAGGGTCATTCATAGAAATTCACACAAAAGTGCGATACACTGCGCCAGCCGCGTGCGAAAAAATCCTTTTCATCATACAGCGTATTCATGGATTTTAGCCTCCGAAACCAGCCGTGGTGCAGAGTGGCGCAGCGACCCTGCAGCAGCGCCAGTTACGCCCCCAAGAACGCCCTTGCGAAAGGAAAAGCCTTCAAAATTCCCAAATCATCGCAAAGGGCTGCGCTAACCCTGGACCAGTTCACAGGGCTGCCAAACAGCAAACCCCATCGGGGAACGTGTATTTCAGTGGTTCTCGGGAAGTTTCACACGCGATTGTCCTGGGTACGTGTACATCAGGGGTACGTGGGAAGTAACACACGCAATTCCATCAGGGCACGTGTATTCCAGGGGTGCGCGGGAAGTATCACATGCAAAAACAGCAGGGTACGTGCATTTCAGGGGTGCGCGGGAAGTATCACACGCGATTCCATCAGGATACGTGCATTCGAGGGGTGCGCGGGAAGTATCAAATGCAAAAACAGCAGGGTAAGTGCATTTCAGGGGTGCGTGGGAAGTATCACACGCAAAAGCAGCAGGGTACGTGTATTCCAGGGGTGCGCGGGAAGTATCACATGCAAAAGCAGCAGGGTACGTGTATTTCAGGGGTGCGCGGGAAGTATCACACAGGATTCCATCAGGGTACGTGTATTCCAGGGGTGCGCGGGGAGCACCACACGTGAATTGCACGTGGGGGTCCTCCGAGGTGTTCCCTCTACATCCTCCACAGCCCCTGCAGGCGGCCCACACCACAGCGGACTACCCTGCACATGTCCCGCAGGCAGCCCATCCACCATGCCCATGCCCCCCAGCCAACCCACATGTCACCTTGCACTACTGCCCACCAATGCATGTCCCCCTGCACCCCCAGCCGCCAGCATCCAGGGGCACCCTCCACCAGGCCCCCATTCATGTCCAACTCATGTCTCCCATAACCCCCACCCCCCAGCAGTGCAGGGCACCCTCCACCAGGCCCCCACTCATGTCTCCCATCAGCCCCACCCCCCAGCATCCAGGGGCACCCTCCACCAGGCCCCCACTCATGTCTCCCATCACCCCCACCCCCCAGCATCCAGGGGCAGCCTCCACCAGGCCCCCACTCATGTTCAACTCATGTCTCCCAGCACCCCCACCCCCCAGCAGTGCAGGGCACCCTCCACCAGGCCCCGACTCATGTCCCCCTGCACCCCCACCTCCCAGCATCCAGGAGCACCCTCCACCAGGCCCCCACTCATGTCTCCTAGCACCCCCACCCCCCCAGCAGTGCAGGGCACCCTCCACCAGGCCCCCACTCATGTCTCTCAGCACCCCCACCCCCCAGCATCCAGGGGCAGCCTCCACCAGGCCCCCACTCATGTCCAACTCATGTCTCCCATCACCCCCACCCTCCAGGGGCACCCTCCAACAGGCCCCCACTCATGTCCAACTCATGTCTCCCAGCACCCCCACCCCCCAGCAGTGCAGGGCACCCACCACCAGGCCCCCACACATGTCCAACTCATGTCTCCCATCACCCCCACCCCCCAGCATCCAGGGGCACCCTCCACCAGGCCCCCACTCATGTCTCCCATCACCCCCACACCCCAGCACCCAGGGGAACCCTCCACCAGGCCCCCACTCATGTCTCCCAGCACCCCCACCCCCCAGCAGTGCAGGGCACCCTCCACCAGGCCCCCACTCATGTCTCCCACCACCCCCACCCCCCAGCAGTGCAGGACACCCTCCACCAGGCCCCCACTCATGTCTCCCATCACACCCACCCCCCAGCCTCCAGGGGCACCCTCCACCACGCCCCCACTCATGTCTCCCAGCACCCCCACCCCCCAGCAGTGAAGAGCACCCTCCACCAGGCCCCCACTCATGTCCCCACCACCCCCACCCCCCAGCAGTGCAGGACACCCTCCACCAGGCCCCCACTCATGTCTCCCATCACACCCACCCCCCAGCCTCCAGGGGCACCCTCCACCACGCCCCCACTCATGTCTCCCAGCACCCCCACACCCCAGCAGTGAAGAGCACCCTCCACCAGGGTCCCACTCATGTCCAACTTATGTCTCCCAGCACCCCCAACCCCCAGCAGTGCAGGGCACCCACCACCAGGCCCCCACTCATGTCTCCCTTCATCCTCACCCCCCAGCATCCAGGGGCACCCTCCACCAGGCCCCCACTCATGTCTCCCATCACCCCCACCCCCCAGCAGTGCAGGGCACCCTCCACCAGGCCCCCACTCATGTCTCCCATCACCCCCACACCCCAGCACCCAGGGGAACCCTCCACCAGGCCCCCACTCATGTCTCCCAGCACCCCCACCCCCCAGCAGTGCAGGGCACCCTCCACCAGGCCCCCACTCATGTCTCCCACCACCCCCACCCCCCAGCAGTGCAGGACACCCTCCACCAGGCCCCCACTCATGTCTCCCATCACACCCACCCCCCAGCCTCCAGGGGCACCCTCCACCACGCCCCCACTCATGTCTCCCAGCACCCCCACCCCCCAGCAGTGAAGAGCACCCTCCACCAGGCCCCCACTCATGTCCAACTCATGTCTCCCAGCACCCCCAACCCCCAGCAGTGCAGGGCACCCACCACCAGGCCCCCACACATGTCCAACTCATGTCTCCCATCACCCCCACCCCCAGGGGCACCCTCCGCCAGGCCCCCACACATGTCCAACTCATGTCTCCCATCACCCCCACCCCCCAGCATCCAGGGGCACCCTCCACCAGGCCCCCACTCATATCCAACTCATGTCTCCCAGCACCCCCACCCCCCAGCAGTGCAGGGCACCCTCCACCAGGCCCCCACGCATGTCCAACTCATGTCTCCCACCACTCCCACCCCCCAGCATCGAGGGGCACCCTCCACCAGGCCCCCACTCATGTCTCCCATCACCCCCACCCCCCAGCAGTGCAGGGCATCCTCCACCAGGCCCCCACTCATGTCCAACCCATGTCTCCCACCAACCCCACCCCCCAGCAGTGCAGGGCACCCTCCACCAGGCCCCCACTCATGTCTCCCATCACCCCAACCCCCGAGCAGTGCAGGGCAGCCTCCACCAGGCCCCCACGCATGTCCAACTCATGTCTCCCACCACTCCCACCCCCCAGCCTCGAGGGGCACCCTCCACCAGGCCCCCACTCATGTCTCCCATCACCCCCACCCCCCAGCAGTGCAGGGCACCCTCCACCAGGCCCCCACTCATGTCCAACCCATGTCTCCCACCACCCCCACCCCCCAGCAGTGCAGGGCACCCTCCACCAGGCCCCCACTCATGCCTCCCATCACCCCCACCCCTGAGCAGTGCAGGGCACCGTCCACCAGGCCCCCACTCATGTCCAACCCATGTCTCCCACCACCCCCAGCAGTGCAGGGCACCCTCCACCAGGCCCCCACTCATGTCTCCCATCACCACCACCCCCGGCATCCAGGGGCACCCTCCACCAGGCCCTCACTCATGTCCAACTCATGTCTCCAAGCACCCCCACCCCCCAGCAGTGCAGGGCACACTCCACCAGGCCCCCACTCATGTCCAACTCATGTCTCCCAGAAACCCCACCCCCCACCAGTGCAGGGCACCCTCCACCAGGCCCCCACTCATGTCCAACTCATGTCTCCCAGCACCCCCACCCCCCAGCAGTCAGGGGCACCCTACACCAGGCCCCCACTCATGTCTCCCAGCACCCCCACCCCCCAGCATTGAGGGGCACGCTCCACCAGGCCCCCACTCATGTCTCCCATCACCCCACCCCCCAGCAGTGCAGGGCACCCTCCACCAGGCCCCCACACATGTCTCCCATCACCCCCACCCCCCAGAATCCAGGGGCACCCTCCACCAGGCTCCCACTCATGTCCAACCCATGTCTCCCACCACCCCCACCCCCCAGCAGTGCAGGGCACCCTCCACCAGGCCCTCACTCATGTCTCCCACCACCCCCGGCCCCCAGCAGTGCAGGGCACCCTCCACCAGGCCCCCAATCATGTCCCCCAGCCAACACGTCATCACAATCCAGATCCCAGGCTCCTATGCCCACCCAAATCCCACCCCACGCCACCCCAGTCCAAACACCCAACCAAGCTTTACATCCATTCAAAATGGAAATACCCATTACATGATAGATAACAAATAAGCAGTATGCCCATGAGTACAAGTCCGTCAGACACGCACAATGGCAACACATGAAGGTGAAAACCCACATTGTGGCAGGCATGACACCAATGAGAGAAGTCCACACATTGAAGTAAGAAACAAAAATGTATTACAGTGTAAATGAAGTGAATGAAATCAAAAGAAACAATAATGGGAACAAACATCAAAATGCTGCATGTCCACCAAAATAATAAATAATGAAAATGGGAATCCAAAATAAACGTAATGAAATTGTGTCCAAAGTCACCGTCCAACAAAGCAAATCCAAAGGGAAAGTAAAGTGAAAATCCATTGCTCCATGGTGAAAAAATAATAAATGATGAAGGCCACAAAAACTCTGTCAAACTATGTACAAAGAGCAAATCCAGGGTCCATGATCCCAACTATGTAAATGAAACCTACAATAAAACCCACCTAACTAATAACTATATACAAAAAAGTGGGGCATAGTCCAAGTGCCCCAAATTAAAAAAATAAAAATAAAACCTAACACTAATTAACTATATACAATGGCAGCGGCTAGTCCAACGGCTCACTTCTGGATGTTGCGGGCCAGGGCATCATCAAACTCCTGCTCAATGTCCCGGAGGCGGTCCTGTTCCATGGTCCCGAGGGTCCGCAGGGACGACGACATGTTCTCCTCCAACTCCCTGCGGATTGCCTTGAGGCACTCGGCCCGCCTCAGGGCCCTCCGCATGGAGTTCTCCGCCCTGACCATCGTGAGCCGAGCCTCTTCTGCCCGCTGCCCCTCCGTACCTTTGGCGTGGCCCAACCGCTGCCACACGGAAGACACTTCCCGTCCTGGGTCCTCCAGCCCTCCGGCCGATGCCTGCCCCTCCGATGTCGAAGGCCCTGAGCCATCGTGGCTCCCACCTACAGCCTCCTACTGCTGCTGCTGCTGCTGCTGCTGTCCATGTGCCCTGTCCGATGGTGCCTGCACATCCTCCTCCAGCTGGGGTGCAGTTGTTGATGTGGCCACCCCTGCTGGACGTCCGACTCCCGACTGTGGCAGGGATCCGTTGTCCACCAGCCTGGCCGCACTGTCAGAGGCAGCTCCACAGGGCACCCAGGTGATACATGGGTGGGAAGATGGCATGGAGGACGACTGGGGCATAGGGGCTTCCGTTGAAGAGGGGGTCGGAACAAGGTCCAGGAAACGGAGGAATCCGGCCATGGTGAGCTGTCCCAGTGGGTCAACGCGGTCAACGAGCCATGTGAGAAGACTTGCAGTCTCATCATGGAAAGACTGCAGGTCAGCTCGCATGGCCCGTTGATGCAACGCCACCCCACCCTGGACAGGCTCAACCTGTTGCAGGATAGCCACATCTGCAGGGAGAGGAAGGCCAGTTGGTGTAAGCCAATCCCCTCCCTGAGAACGGGTCTGGAGGTAGGCATCCCTGCTGGTGCAAGATGATGCAGTGACAGGACAGGGACAGGATTGCACACAGGCACCTCCGCGGTGGCCTGTGCTGCCACTTGTCCCTGGTCCTGCACTGCACCACTAGCACCAGTGGAATCCCCACCTCCAGACCCCGCCTCTGTTGCTTGTACGGCCTCCTCCTCCACCAAACCCCCCACCAACCTGGATGACTCCGTGCCATCTTCCTCCGTTGGCCCTGTGGGGTCCCAGCTGCCGCTTCTGCTGCCGAGGAGTCCAACTCAAACCTCCGCCTCCTGGACCTCCCCTCAGCAGCTGTGGCCTCTGACGCGGCACCGGACTCCTCACTCCCCGATGAGATCACAACCTGGGAGGGGAGCCGGGCCTTGCGTCGCCGGCTGGTGGTGCGACCCCTGCTGCTGTGCTCCACACCACCTTCTCTGCCCTCTTCATCAGTTGACGCTGCAGACAGGGAGAAATAAAACACAGGCATCAGGGCACTGTATAATGGACTCATAAACACATGACAGTTGTACATGAGTGGCATTGGCAAACCTCAGACATGCCATCACAATCCCCAACACACATGTCATTTCAACTTGCACACATGAGCTATACCACAGCCATATCGCAACAGCCAGCACCATCCATACACATACAACAGCATGAGCAGGCAAAGGTGAGCCAGACATCACATGTGACACAGGGAGTGCACTACACATGCACACACACCACCACACTTGCATGCATGTGTACACCTCCGCCAACTGTCGCAGTGTTCAGATCAGCATCCATGTCACACCTGCCAATCATTCTTCCACATCCTTTGCCATGCATGCCTACACACACAAGCACTATCCATGTGTCACACATGAGAGCCCTCGCATGTGTCAGCCTCACAGCCCTGTACCCCCCCCATACTTGGCCACATAAAACCACATGTGCATCCTGCACACTCCTGCCACACCACCACATGCACAGCTTACAATCAGTATGCATGTACACTTACCACTCGGCTCCAGACGGGTCTGCCTCTCAAGGACCTGGACGTGGAGCGCTGGGGATTTGCGTTCCAGGACCCTCATCTGATCTTCCGACAAGTGGCCCTGGCGCCCCTTAGCATCCGCTGCTTTCAGGAGGCGCTGGGCCTTCTTGAGGGTCCTGGACCTGAAGTCCTCCCAGCGCTTCTTCACCTGATGGAATAGTCTGACTGCCACCCCCTCCGCGTTGATGGCAGTCACAATGTCCGTCCAGATCCGAGTCCGTCCTTCCTTGTCAGCGCGCAACCTTCCAAAGAGGGCATCATACTGCCCCAGGTCATGCTCCACCAGGACACCAACTTCGGTGGCAGTGAAGCTGGTGCCCCTCTGCCTCTCTGGCCGGGGGTTGCCACTGGTGCCAGATGTTGCAGTGCCCGACATGGCAACCCCAGAGGCAAGAGTGGGTGGGCAACTGGGTCCTGGGGCTGGGCTGTGGAGCGATGGTATCCCAGTCGGGAGTCTTCAGTTCCAGCAGGGGTGGTCACAGCAACAGCACCCCTGGCTGATGTGCAGGCAGCAAATGGCAGGACACGTGGGCAGCAGGCAGCAGCAGATGGCAGGTGGGAGCGTGCTCGGGGCTCTGGGGGGCAGTAATTCGGCCTTCTGGGCAGGAGCGTGGTCTTCCGTGTGCTTACGCGTGGCCAGCTTGATACGGAGTGATTTGGCACGTGAAAATCCAGCACGTCTGCGTGTAATTCGAGGAAAGGCCCTTAGCACGTAAGTGCGTCAGCACACGTACGTTAATTCATTGGCCCAAAGGCCCCCAGGCGCATCTATGACGTCACGCGCATGGCCATAGAGAATGGCGTGTGTAAAAAAAAATATACACGTCCGAGTGTCAAAGCGTGTAATTGGTGGAAATGGCCTCATCGCGTATGCGCGTCTGTGACGTGTGTATAAAAGGTACGTGTAGAACAACATTTCCTTGTAGGTGCTTTTCGTGGAGAGCGAGTAGGTGAAATCTGTACTTCTTGTCGGTTCACACGCGATTTACTTCACAGCGTTTCAAGTTCGTACTCCCTGTTACCTCTGACAGCTTTTTCTCTTTTCCTCTTTTTCCTGGGCCTGTTTCCTCAAACAGCGTTCCCTTCTACTGTTGTCCTGTCTCCTCAGACAGCGTACAATTCTTCTTTTGGCAGGGGTGTTGCCAACGCGCACAGGCGCATATTTTTCACGCTTTTGTTCCTGGTAGACAGTGAGTCGCGCACGTATTAAACATCTGTGCTTGCCCCGTGTGTCGCATACTCCTTCAGAGGTCATTCTAGGCTGCGTGTGACACGCATACGTTCATTCTTGTGTTTCTGGGTGCCACAGCGTAGTGCAGGTTTATTTTTCTACACACGTGGTCTCGGAGGGTTTGTGTGCACCTTACTTCCCTTTTTTGGGGTGCCTGTGCGTTGCGTGACCCATCATCTTTCCCCAGGTGTGACATACAGCACTAGGGTACAATTACCATCTGGTACCCAACCCCTTTGACCCCCAATTGCCCAGGACATAGTACACAGCGACTCCAATACGCACAATAACATCAGTGCCATGGATGGGAGGCGAACAAGCCGTAAGGGTGGCAAAGGTGGCCGAGCTCCAAGTGGTGGCCGTGGTGGATCCGGTAGGGGACATGGCCGTGACTTGCAGGGTGCCCCTAGCCCCCCATGTGTGGAGGACCAGTCAGGGACGCCCATGCCCCCCTCAGTTGAGGGTAACGTGGCTGACACCATCCATGCTCAGCCCTTGTTGGACCAGCCCACTGTGGAACCAGACCTGGCACAGGGTGACTCCATGGCTGACTTCCAGGTCAGCAGGTCTAGGCCACGTGCGCCGGTGCACGTTGGTGTCATCAGGCCACGTGGATCAGGGTCAGCTAGGTCATCTGCTGCCACGCGTAGGCAGGCTGGGGAGGCTGCAGGGGCAGCTGCGGCTCCATCCACCCCACCTCTCACACACCCAGCCACGACAGTGTCGGTCCAAGTCCATCATGCTGGCATTCCCCCTGACACCATCACATTTGAGCTAAATGCCTGCACCATCTCCCACGCTGAGTGTGCAATCCCACACTCCTAGTACAGAGTCCACCGGGGCTCAGAATCCCCACCACCTTCCAAGCGGAAGAGTGCTCGTCCAGTAGAGGCTGATGCCCCAGACACGGCTACACAGTCCGGCCCGTCAAGGTAGCCTAGCTTCAATGAGGCCGAACTGAATGCACTTGTAGAGTATGTGTCCGCACATGACCCCGAAATGGTGATTGTTGCAGGATCCAAGACCACACCTGCACAACGTCTGGCACACTGGCAGACCATCGCGGACATCATAAGTGCCCTTGGAATCGTGAGGCGCACAGCTAGTGAATGCTACAAGCGCTGGAATGACCTGAAGCGCAGGGCAAAGAATAAGCTGGCCTCAAGTCATGTCGCTACTCTAGTGACTGGAGGTGGGTCTCCAGCAGAGGACATAGAACTCACGCCACATGAGCATGTTGCTGGGACCTACGTCACAGAGGAACAGATCCAAGGCGTGGGAGAACTGGCAGATTATGAGGCATTGTCCGGTGAGTGCACATGCATGTGTGTGTCATCCATGTGCATGGTGTGTGTGTGAGGGCTTCTGTTTGGGTGCCAGGTGAGGGTGTTTGTGCCCGAGTGGTTTGGGTCATCCATGTGCCTCATCCAATAAATTCTGCGCACCAGCATTTGGGTATAGCAGTATCCCTTCTGCCAACATTAGACATCTAGCCCAACACCACGCCAGTTGCCCTTGAAGTGTCATCTTGCCACAACATTGTTGCTTATTTTTCTCTGTTTATTCAGGCAGATTGTTTGCATACCACCACTTTTACTAGGCATTTCTCTGTCCTATTGTCACATGTCTGACATGGCTATGGTACAGTGGACTGACTTTGTTTCCTGGATATGACTTGTTTAGACATGTCCCTGTGCTATAGGACCATTTTGGACTGGCAGCTCCAGGTTAAACATTTGAACCATTTCAATGAAAAAATCCATTTCATGAGCAAACTTGACTGAATGAACAATTGGTGCCCTCCTCTCCCTCTTCACTTTGTGGCTAGGGTACATGCCATCAGTGTGATGGCATGTATATTTGACCTGCCAATCACAGGCCAATGTATGATGCCACTGCTAGGCAGCATGCAGCAAATGTGTTCATCTTCCATCTTGGTGTCATCAATGTGTGCCATCTGCCTCCCTTTCACATGCAGTGACGGTGCATGCATGGGAGGGTTTTAGTTATGTGGGACATGTGTCAATCAAGTACTGTTTCTGTAGCTTCTCAGCCCTAATTGTGTGCCATAGTGCTAATGTCTGTTTACATTTCTTTTCTTTTATGTCTTTGCAGGGGATGACGCACTTGATACTGCTGGGGTTGTGGAGGTGGTGCAGACCCAGGAGGGGTCTCAGTGCCGACCGACGACCAGTGAGGGACGTGGTGTGGTGGTGGGTGAGAACCCACAAATGCTGCAGGTCGTGCTCTCAAGGGGTGTCTCTGGCTGCACCTCCCCCGAGCTGTATTCAGGTGTCGATTCGGATGATGAGACCTATGTGCCGTCGCAGGTGAGTGTTCCTGGGAGGGATTCTGTTCTGTCCGACCCACCTGCACCAGGGTTAGAACCCTCAATCGGGATGTCAGTGTTGGCAGGTACGCCTTTGGTGGTTACGGATGCAGGGTCACACTCCGCGACATCTGATCCTGTTCCTGGGCCAGCAGATCAGAGGGGGAATGTAGTCCTGCAGCCTCAGGCAGTGCCGGCACAGCAAGGCGCAGTTCGCCTTGCCCCAGACAGGTGTGGTGCCCGCCGACATGGTGGCCTTACGCCACCTGGCAATACCGCATGGGAGCAATCCATATACCGTAGGGCAACCCAACAGGCAGCATCATCAGAGATGATGGCTCAGGCCATGGATAGGGTGGCCACTTCCATTGTCCCCCCGGAAAAGCTGATGGAGCGACTACAGCAGGCAACAGACTCCATCTGCCAGTCACACAGGGAGGACATGTTGGCGTCCGACAGGGACAGGCGGGCGGCAATGGCGACTCTGCGGGAAGCCATTTCCATAGAGTCCCAGGGCCACAGGGAAGCCCTGAGGGTGGAACTCCGTCACCTCAGGACGACTCTTGTTGAGCTTGAGGCTTCAACAAACACAAGGACAGAACAGCAGCTGGAGCTTCTCACACATACGCTCTCAGCTGAGATGCAGGCAACTAGGGAGGAGGTCCGGGCATCCCGTGAGCTGTTGCATGGGGACCTGCGCACAATTATCCTCCAGAACGAGACCTTCCACACCTGCATGCTTTCTGCCATGGAGGACCAGACTAGGGCTTTGCGTGGGCTGCCTCCCATAGTGCCACCACCTCCTGATGCAGCTGCAGAGGGTGAGGAGAACGACAGCAGCGATTCTCCCACAATAGGGTAGTTGTGCAGGCCATGAGCCCATGGTGGTGTTTCGCAAGATCCACACAGGTGGGTCTTGGTGTGCACCCTGTCCTCGGACCTCCTGGGTGGCCTCCCCCACCCCCCCGGGCCCATTAATGGCCATTTTTGATTTTCTTTTTAATTATTGTTTTTTGGACAGTGTGTTGCCTTGTGTGGCTCCCGTGGGCATACGCTGTATTGTGGCTGGGCACATGCAGGCTTGTCATGAATTTGGGTCAGATGCTTGGGTTTGTGTGACACACACCCCTCCTGCTTCCGGTTTCCATGGGCTTGCAAAGGGTGTGCCCAAGTGACATTGACGTACATGGTGACGTTGGACTCCCATTTGATGTGTGGGCAGTCTGTAGTCAATACTGTGTATACATTCCTAGTGCATATTGTTGTTGTATTGTACACTGCATGGTGTATTGATATGTGCCTCTGCATCCATCTCATCCTCCTAATTTGCAGGTCCATTTCTCATGTCTTCACAAGGCAGTCTACCTTGGAACTGGAGTCCATGTTGTAAGCAGTGCACCTAAACTCTTGCGTGGCGCTAACACTGTATACTTGGAAGTGTTCGAAGTGCTGGCATTATCAGGTAGTGAGGCTACCCATTTTTTAAGTCTGTACTGTCATGTTTAAGGTACGTTGGAGGTTGTGTAGGTGATTGGTATTCTTGGTAAGTATTTGGTAATGTGTGTTGTAGGTCCTGCATTACTGTGAACATTTCATGTGTGGCCAGTTTCCATTAGGGACACTGTAGTTGGTGACACTTGGGGCATGTTGTGGGGATTAATTTGTTTGCTCTCACATTGCATGACATGCCATGGTGTGTTGTGTGGCCGTGCCGGGGAGGGGTTGGGTGACATGGCACTGTTCTCATGTAGTATTTTGCAAGTGGGTATTCATTTCTGCTGCATGGAAGTGTGTCTTTTGATGACACTGCATTGGTGGTATTTGTGTAGGTAGGGATGCACACATTGTGACACTTCCACATGAACAATCTCAGGCTGCTATGGTTCTGACAGTTGACTGTCCCTTTGTTCGTCATAATTGTCCGGTCGAGTCATCATTGCTTATCAGATGGTATGTGCCAGGGCTGTGTGCACTCCACAGGGGTGTGATTTCTATGTGAAGTAATTAGCCACCAGCTGCGTACGGGCTGCCTCACCCCGTGTCCTTTCCCCTCCCATGCGCAGCGGCCGTGCATGTGGTTGGGGATGTGGGGGCACCACCATGTCCACAGCCAGGCCCCGGCGTGTTGCAACATTGTGCAAGACACATGCTGCCACTATGATCCTGCACACTACTGGGGGCGCATATAACAGCTGTCCGCCAGAACGGTCAAGGTAGCGAAAGCGTGACTTGAGCACTCCGAATGTGCGCTCCACTATGCCCCGGGTTGCAATATGGGCTGTGTTGTATCTTACCTCGGGAGGCGTGATGGGGTTCCGAATTGGCGTCATCATGTGGGTGCTCAGAGGGTAGGCACTGTCCCCTGGTGAGGAGGTGATGGGTATCATTAGTGGGGTAGTGACATAACTCTGCATCTGACATGCATGCATGTGCAGTGGCATTCATACTCAAAAAGCAGCCATGTATCACCATGCCGCCCAGCTTCTAGGTCCCGGTTTAGGGTAGACATTCGGTAAATGAAGCTGTCGTGGGTGGACCCTGGATAGTTGGCATATACTGAGGTGATGATTCCCTTGGCATTACATACTACCTGCATGTTGATGGAATGCCAGTGCTTGCGGTTCCTATAGATGTGCTCAGATGCACTGGGGGGACGTAGTGCCACATGGGTGCAGTCAATGGCACCTAGCACTTTGGGGAATTGTGCCACACCGTAGAAATCCAGGGCGGCAGCCTGCCTTTCTGCAGGTGTCCTGGGCAGGTATATGTGTTTGCGGACTGATGGGCGTGCAGTGATGATGTTCAAGACCTGGTGTAGGCAGCGTGACTGCGTGGCCTGTGACACCCCACCCACTATGGCACTTGTCCGCTGAAATGATCCAGTGGCCAAGAAGTGCAGTACATTAAGGACCTTCTCCAGGGGGCTGAGTGCTTGGGAGCACAGGGTGGGTGATGTGAGGTCATCCTCCCACTCACTCACCAGGTCCAGTATTATGTGAGGTGGAAACCTGTACCTCCCATACACCTGGTCATCAGGCATCCCAAAAAGGCTGGTTCTGGGAGTGAAAATTCGGGCCCTCACTATCCTCCTCCTCCTCCTTTGGTAACCCACGGCCACTGCTGCTAGGAATGGTATATTCATCCTGGCGTATGAGCTTGTTTATTGTTTGCGCGCACTTTTATGCTGTGCAGGTCGACGTACGCCTGCTTCCTGCTGGCGTACGTGTTTCCGGATTAGCACTTTTTTTGTGCGCATGCCTTAGCCCCGTTCAATTCCATGGATACGTGTTGTTGGCGAGCGTGTAAAACTTCCCGCGCACCCCTGTAATACACATACCCAAGCAAATCGCGTGTGAGAATTCCCGCACACCCCTGTAATACACGTACCCAAGCAAATCGCGTGTGAGAATTCCCGCACACCCCTGTAATACACGTATCCAAGCAAATTGCGTGTGAGAATTCCCGCAAACCCCTGCAATACACGTACCCAGGCCAATTGCGTGTACGCGCACTTTTATCCAATTACACGCAATGATACTCTGACGTGCAGTGTTTCCACGTGTGCTCTGTCATCAGGGAAACACCCGCGTGTGTCACTTCACAGACGCGCTTACACACTGAGGGCCTTTGGTCCAATGGAATCGCGTATGCGTGCTGACGCGCTAAGGCCCTTTCCTCGAATTTCACGTTGACATGCAGGATTTTCACGTGCCAAATCACTCCGTATCAAGCTGGCCACGCGTAAGCACACGGAAGACCACGCTCCTGCCCAGAAGGCTGAATTACTGCCCCTCAGAGCCCCGAGCAGCCTCCCACAAGCCATCTGCTGCTGCCTGCCTGCCTGCTGCCACCGTGCCCTGCCATTTTGTGCCTGCACATCTGCAGGGGTCCAGTTGCTGTGTCCACCCCTGCTGGAACAGAAGACTCCCGACTGCTATACCATCGCTCCACAGCCCAGCCCCAGGACCCAGTTGCCCACCCACTCCTGCCTCTGGGATTGCCATGGCGGGCACTGCAACATCTGGCACCAGTGGCAACCCCCGGCCAGAGAGGCAGAGGGGCACCAGCTTCACTGCCACCGAAGTTGGTGTCCTGGTGGAGCAAGTCCTGGGGCAGTATGATGCCCTCTTCGGATCGTCACGCGCCAACAAGGAAGGACGGAACAGGATCTGGGACGACTTGGTGGTTGCCATCTACGCGGAGGGGGTGGCAACCTGCAACATCCAGAAAGTCAAGAAGCGCTGGGAGGACTTGAGGTCCAGGACCCTCTTGAAGGCCCGGCGCCTCGTGGAGGGGGGCCGGGGCAGTATGAGTACCATCCAGGTGAGGGTCCTGGAACGTGTAGACCCAGCGCTCCACGCCCAGATCCCTGCGAGGCAGACCCGTCTGGTGTTGAGCGGTAAGTGGGCAAGCATTGCTGTGTGAGACAGGGCATGTTGCAGTGTGCTGGTTGTCTGATGCTTGCCTGTATGTGTGACATAGGCCATGTACGCATGTATGTGTTCAGGGACATCATGGTCATGCATGTGAGACCAGTAATGTGTGAACCACACGGTTGGTGCATGTGTTTAAATGCATCATGGGGAGCCCTATGCGGATTGGACATGAGAGCATGCCAGTCTCTGTTCCTGGACATGGGTGGGGGTGAGGGATGGGTGCTGATGCCATGTACATGTATGGTATCAATGTCTGTGTGTCTGACCTGCGTGTCTGTGACTTGTGAATGCCATGGATGCATGACACATGTCTGTGACTATGTACGGATTCACAGATGCTGTCTAGTTATCCTTGTATCCACTGTGTCTGGGGTGTACAAGGCCAGATGGATGAAATTACGTTGATGTGTGTGCATGTGATAGGCATGACCCATGATGCATGTGAGTTCCATAACAACATTGTATGTTTGGAGAGTCCTTTGGACATGTATGCAAATGTCCATAGCATGTGCCATGCCTGTTACTGCGTGTGTTTTGCCTGCACTGACCCATGTTTTGTGGAGGGACATGATGGAAGTGATCTTTGACAGTGCCACTCATCTGCTATTGCTTCCTGTCTAGGGGACCATTGTACAGTACCCTGATGCTTGTGTTCTATGTCTCCCTCTACACAGCGGCAAGTGAAGAAGAGGGCCGAGACAGCGCTGTGGAGCAAAGCGGCGGGAATGCCCCCACGGCTGCAGCGGAAGGGGTGGGTGAGCCCCCACAGGGGCTTGCAACGGCGGAAGACGGTGTGGAGCCATCCAGGTTGGTGGTTTCCACAGAGGAGGAGGAGGCCGCTACTGAGGCGCACATGGGGCCTGGTGGGGGCATCCCTGCTGGTGCAAGTGGTGCAGTCCAGGGGCAGGGGCAGGAGGCAGCACAGATCGCCGTGGAGGGGCCTGTGCATGTCACTGTCCCTGACACTATGACTGCACCACCATGCACCAGCAGGGATGCCCCATCCCAGGCCCGTCCGCAGGTAGGGGGGATGTCCATGTCATCTGACTCCCCTCCACATGCGGACGAGGGGACCCGTGGCCGTATGGAGAAGGTCCTGATTGGTGTCGCGTTGCACACGGGTGTCATTCGTGATGACGTGCATGCTTCCCGGGAGGAGCTTGCACGTCATCACGAAGAGCACCGTGCCAACGTGGCCCAGTTGGGATCGGCCGTGGTCGGGGGTTTCATACATGTGTCGACCCATCTGGCGGCCCTCTCCTCCTCTGTGGAGACTATACGCCAGTCGTTCTCCATGCCGTCTTCGGGCCCAGATGCCCCCAGGGCCCCCTGTGGACCTGCCCTGACCAACGCAGCCGGCTTGGTGGGGATCCCATCCCTGCCACAGTCGGGAGTTGGAGGTCCAGCTGGGGTGGACACCACAGCAACTGGACCCCAGCAGATGGAGGATGTGCCGGCATCATTGGGCAGGGCACGTGCACAACGGCGTCGGTGGATTGCATCAGCCTGGATGCCATCGTGCTGGCAGAGGCAGTTGCGTCAGAGGCAGCAGCAGAGTCAACGTGGGAGGCATCATGGCTCGGGGCAATATACATCGGAGGGGCAGGCATCGGCCGGAGGGCAGGAGGACCCAGGACGGGAAGTGTCTTCCGTGTGGCAGCGGTTGGGCCAGCAGATAGGTGCAGAGCGGCCGCGGACGGAAGAGGCGCAGCTCACGATGGTCAGGGCGGAAAACTCCATGCGGAGGGCCCTCAGGCGGGCCGAGTGCCTCGAGGGAATCCGCAGGGAGTTGGAGGAGGACATGTCGGCATCCCTGCGGACCCTCGGGGCCATTGAACAGGACCGCCTCCGGGACATCGAACAGGAGTTCGATGAGGCCCTGGCCCGGGACACCACGGAGTGAGCCGCTGGACTAGCCTGCCGCCTTTGTACAGAGTTAATTAGTGTTAGGTTTTATTTCTTTTTTTTAATTTGGGGCGCTTGGACTATGCCCCACTTTTTTGTATATAGTTATTAGTTAGTTAGGTTTTATTGTAGGTTTCATTTACATCGTTGGGATCATGGACCCTGGATTTGCTCTTTGTACATAGTTTGACAGTGGATTTGTGGCCTTCATCTTTTATTATTTTTTTCACCATGGAGCAATGGATTTTCACTTTACTTTCCCTTTGGATTTGCTTTGTTGGACAGTGACTTTGGACACAATTTCTTTACGGTTATTTTGGAGTCCCATTTTCGTTATTTATTATTTTTGTGGACATGCTGCTTTTTGATTTTTGTTGCCATTATTGTTTGTTTATATTTCATTCACTTCATTTACACTGTAATACATTTTTGTTTCTTACTTCAATGTGTGGACTTCTCTCATTGGTTTCATGCCTGTCAGGATGTGGGTTTTCACAGTCATGTGTTGCCATTGTGTGGGTCTGACGGACTTGTACTCATGCGCATACTGCTTATTTCTTATCTATCATGTAATGGGTATTTCCATTTTGAATGGATGTGAAGCTTGGTTGGGTGTTTGGACTGGGGTGGCGTGGGGTGGGATTTGGGTGGGCTTAGGAGCCTGGGATCTGGATTGTGATGACGTGTTGGCTGGGGGACATGAGTGGGGGCAAGGTGGAGGCTGCCCCTGACTGCTGGTGGGTGGGGGTGCAGGGAGACATGTGTGGGGGCCTGGTGGAGGGTGCCCCTGACTGCTGGGGGGTGGGGGCGATGGGAGACATGTGTGGGGGCCTGGTGGAGGGTGCCCCTGGATGCTGGTGGGTGGGGGTGCAGGGGGACATGAGTTGGACATGAGTGGGGGCCTGGTGGAGGGTGCCCCTGACTGCTGGGGGGTGGGGGTGGTGGGAGACATGTGTGGGGGCCTGGTGGAGGGTGCCCCTGGATGCTGGTGGGTGGGGGTGCAGGGGGACATGAGTTGGGGCCTGGTGGAGGGTGCCCCTGACTGCTGGGGGGTGGGGGTGATGGGAGACATGTGTGGGGGCCTGGTGGACAGTGCCCCTGGATGCTGGTGGGTGGGGGTGCAGGGGGACATGAGTTGGACATGAGTGGGGGCCTGGTGGAGGCTGCCCCTGACTGCTGGGGGGTGGGGGTGGTGGGAGACATGTGTGGGGCCTGGTGGAGGGTGCCCCTGGATGCTGGTGGGTGGGGGTGCAGGGGGACATGAGTGGGGGCCTGGTGGAGGGTGCCCCTGACTGCTGGGGGGTGGGGGTGCAGCGGGACATGAGTGGGGGCCTGGTGGAGGCTGCCTCTGACTGCTGGGGGGTGGAGGTGATGGGAGACATGTGTGGGGGCCTGGTGGAGGGTGCCCCTGGATGCTGGTGGGTGGGGGTGCAGGGGGACATGAGTTGGACATGAGTGGAGGCCTGGTGGAGGCTGCCCCTGACTGCTTGGGGTTGCAGGGAGACATGTGTGGGGGCCTGGTGGAGGGTGCCCCTGACTGCTGGTGGGTGGGGGTGCAGGGGGACATGCGTTGGTGATCAGTAGTGCAAGGTGACATGTGGGTTGGCTGGGGGGCATGGCCATGGTGGATGGGCTGCCTGCGGGACATGAGCAGGGGTGCAGGGTAGTCCCCTGTGGTGTGGGCTGCCTGCAGGGGCTGTGGAGGGTGTAGAGGGAACACCTGGGAGGACCCACACAGTCAATTCAAGTGTAGTACTAGCCGGCACCCCCGAAATACACATACCCTGCTGAAATCGCGTGTGGAACTTCCCGCGCACCCGGAATACACGTACCCTGCAGGATTAGCGTGTGGAAAATCCCGCGCACCCCGGAATCCACGTACCCTGCAGAATTAGCGTGTGGAACTTCACGCGTACCCCGGAATACACGTACCCTGCAGGATTAGCGTGTGTTACTTCTCGCGCATCCCGGAATCCACGTACCCTGCAGAATTAGCGTGTGGAACTTCACACGCACCCCGGAATACACGTACCCTGCAGAATTAGCGTGTGGAACTTCCCGCGCACCCCGGAATACACGTACCCAGGCCAATCGCGTGTGGGACTTCCCGCACACTCCGGAATACACGGACCCAGCCAATTCGCGTGTGGGACTTCCCGCACACCCCAGAATACACGGACCCAGGCAATTTGTGTGTGGAATTTACCGCGCACACCGGAATACACGTACCCAGCCAATCGCGTGTGGGACTTCCCGCGCACCCCGGAATAGACGTACCCAGGCAAAACGCGTGTGGGACTTTCTGCGCAGCACAGAATGCACGCACATGCTATTTTTCACACAGCGGGTGTCTGTGTTTGTCGCGTACCCCTTTGCACGTCATTTGTCTTAGAGGGCCACAGTATGTGACATTCATCATAGCTGTATATAGGTGCTTTTTGTTGGCGCACATTTATTTCAGGGGCAGGGACACTACCGCCTGCTTTCTTGTGGCGGACGTGTTTGGGCCTGTGCGCTGGTTTGACCGTGCGCTGGTTTGCCCTATTGGATTCCATGAATACGTGTTGTAGGCGAGCGTGTGGGCGTTCCGCGCACTTGCCTCCTGTACTTTCCCCGTGACGCCCACATTTTGATGAGTTTTCCCCATTCCGAGTGTTACGCCCCGTGTTCCGCCTACTTTTGTTGTGTGCGCCGCGCTATGTGTGATTTCGCTGTGGCCGTGGGGCACGCCGTTAGATATCCTGTGCGCCGGCGTGCGCCGCGCACTTTTTCAGCGCACATCCGATATTTTTCTCGTGCACGGCCTTCCATGAATCGATGTACGCTGGTTTCCCTGCGATTTTCGCACTTGCACTGTGAATCGCACGTTTTGGCACCTCTGCGCGGGAATTTCCGGCGGACATTAATTCCATGAAACGACACCATAGTTTTAAAATACATAGTAACACAATTCATAAAACTAGCATCATATAAAAGCCCATGTTGAAAATCAATCTTAAAAACTCACCACTGGTAAACGTTATTTTTTTACATATCACCTCCCATACGTGCATTGCCGCTGTTAATACTGATGAATCAGCTCCGAACAAGCAACTCCAGAATACAATGGAGGTAGGATCTCTATATTTCTCAGAGGCCCGCTTATAGGTGGTTTCTAATGTTTCGCATTGTGTTAAGACGTGTCTTGCTGACTCTGTGGTTTTCCCACAAAGTATGCATAATCTTTTATGCCGAGGAATGCCTCTCCATGGTCCGGTATTTTGTAACACCTTGATTGCTTGGAGCCTGACTGTCAACATGAACCTTGTCATTGCAGGGTAGCGTTTCTTTATCAAATAAGACTTAGGGCTGCTTTTGTCAAACGATTGCCTGGCATATTCCCCAAACATTTTTAGTGCACCAAGGTGTGCCAAAGCTATTTCTATGTCTTGAGCCCTGGTTTATGGAGGAATCTTAGCCAGGTTGAATTCCAACCAGGTCTGGCAACCCCCGCTCTTGGGGACTGTTTCTATATCCCTACAGTCCCACTACCAGCACTTACCCCTGATGTACGCACTTACCGCTGCACTTGCCACCTGCTGGCCGTTACCTTTACTTTTGTTTATTCTATACTCATGTACTGCACTGTACCTCCCATTTCCCCCCTGCAATTTCCCCCTTCCCATGCACTTGTGCGATCTGAATGACACCTGGCCTAGTAGGATCGCTGTCCGTTCTCCCTCTGTTCCCCCTCCCTTGCCTCGTTGCGCCTTGAAACACTTGTGTACAGGCACGTTATAAATGCCATAGCATATCATATAGGACATCTCTCTCCCAATTGCTATGGTGATTTCCCTGCCTAACTAAAGGCGCTCGTCGTCTGTCGTCAGGAATTTCAAAGTAAAATGTCCTCTGTCCAAACCTAACTATCTGACTGTCATGTTGACGTATCCTGGACGACGGGGGCGGGAGGGACCTGGGCGGGAAAAGAAGGGAAGTGACGCGGGAGGGGCGGGGCGAGTTAGTTACTGTAGAGGCACGAATAAAGAAGGAAGTTTTACAGCACCTCTCCGTGTCGGCCTGTTATTGCCGCGACCTGTATGCGCGCTTATCCCTAGGCCTGGGATACCACACTGACCCTACCACTAATAAGCGAAATAAAAAGGGGACAGCTTTTAGGTTTAGAGTTGCTCTCAACCTCTGGCAACGGTCTGAACCATTGTTCTTTAGCTTGCCAAGCCATTACAGGAAGGCGAAAGACCATATGCAAATCACATTTGGTCCCACCTAAAGAGGAGCTGTCCAGACCAAGCTGCTAGGTCACATCCCTTGTGTATGAGACCATAAGTATCCAGACATGTTTCAGCATCATCAGTGAGGAGTAGCTTGGGTCTCTGGGCCCAGAAGGCTCGGGACCCACCTCTAGGCATACCCGTTCCACTCCGGGTGACTATCGCAAAATAAAAGGCAATGGCTGGAAGATTTAGAGTTCATCTCATTCTCTGGCACACCCTCGAAATGGTCGCTCTTTAGCCTTCCAAGCCACTAGAGAAAGGGGAAAAGACCATATTCAAATCGGGTATACCACTAATATGAACAATTCAAAGTGGGCCAAAAGAATGTCTTTCTACGACTGGCCGCTTCCCTTGATGTCTTCTCTCCTGCATCTTTTATTGACAGTTTTTTTATCTTGTCTCTGGCGTATTGTCCACATACAAAATGTCTATGGTTGCTAATAACATTTCTTTGGATTATTTTCTTTGAGACTCTTGCGTTTTTATTTATGAGCTCATGAAGCTCCTCCCAAATGTTCATGGGTATTGTACTCTCCTTAATGTTATGCCTATAACCATTCTCCTTGAAGTGCTGTCTCGCACTCTTTCCCTGGATATTGTATTTCCCACTTTCTTGAGGTTCAACCCTTCTGAGTTCGTGTGTGGTTTACACCAACTCAGGAATCCCCCTCTCCTGGGTTCTCTTTTACTAGATTCTGTCACTTATTATCCGTTTCACTTGCCAGTCTTAGTTCACAACACTTGTTATATTTGTGTGTGGAGTGTTTACCCCACTCTTCAAAACAGACTTCATGTGGCTTTTGCCCTCCTTCCCAGGGTACTCATTTTCACGTTCCTTCACTTTCCCATGCATTTCTATCCATCATGCTATTTATCAGTTTCTATGTTTCTCATATGTCCAGTTATGCCGATATCATTTTTTAATATTGCACTTTTGTTAGGCAGAATCCTGTGCAGTTCCCTTAGGGACCACTGCAAAAAGCTTAAGACTACAGGAGTTAGCAGTAAACCCAATTGGTAGCAGTCTGTACCACCCAGATTTACCTGGTAGTTGTGGCTGAGCAGTCAGACTTCTCTCAAGAAGAGTTAGGCAGTACATAGAGCATACACAATAGGGCTAGCAATACAGTAGAACAAGCAAACACTGACCAGAGCTTTGGTATCAAAAGTATAGTTATTTATTTAAAACACACTTTGTAAAAATACACTGGCACTAATGTGTCAAGCAAGTTCAAACACAGTCATTAGAAGTATATACACCTCCCTGATTAATTATTCGATAAGTCTTAGGAAAAGAACACCACTTATCATCAACACAGAGGTGAGCACTTAACCAAGATGACACTCCAATAATTTGTTTAAAAAGGGAGAAAAGGCAGGGTATGGAAATAACACAGTACCAACACTTTTATGTAACCACAGATAGTTAGAAAAGGCAGGGTCTACTGTAGAGCAAAAAGTTCATAGGCCAGGCCCACTCTTGGAGAGAGCAAGGCAGAATGTGCCCAAGATCACACAGTTAAAGTACATTTTAAAAGTCTTTTGTAGATAGTTCAAAAAGGAGTTGGATCAGTTCAGAAAAGTTAGTTAACAGGTCCGGAGGCCAACCCAGTTGGAAGGTCAAGGATTTACGGGACACCTTGGACGGTCCGTTGCAAGGGAGGCCAGGCGGGACACAGTACCTTAAAGCGGTGAGAAAGCTCCAGCGGGGGCAGTTGTTCCTGGCAGCGAGTGCAAGTCTTGGCTTCGTCTAGAGGAAGAGAGGATCTCGACGTGGAGGAAAGCTGAAGGTCGTTGCACTGCCAGGGAAGAAACCAGCCGCGGAGTTTTCGTTTAAAAGGTGCAATCCTTTTATTCGCGGTCAGTGGTGAGCGTGGCTATCCGGTTGCCGGGGTGCTTGGCAAGGGCAATTCGACCACAAGACGTCCTGGAAGGCGAATAAGGTGAACTAGTTATTCCCACCAGCTCAAAGGAAGAAGACTCTCCTGGAAGAAGATCCTCTCTGTCGTTGGGAAGTGGTGAGTTCAGTTCTGCAGGGCTCCACCGGTGTTGTCGTCGTTGCAGGTCGGCTCAGCTTCTCCCTCTTCGGATTCTTTAGGTCCTGCGGCGATTCTGGAGTTCCAGTCCCCAAAGCCCTGCTTTTATGCAGAAAAACCCCCATTCATCAGCCTTGCTGTCAACTCAGTCCAGGGTGCCTATTCCCCCCCTCCCACACATCCTGTAGACCCAGACACAGTGGCACCACTTTTGGAGGCTTCTGTGCAGAAGCCTGCCAAAAGTGGAACAAAGGGCTCGACTTGGGTTGGAGTTACAGAGTCGAACACAAACGCCATTTTAAAACCGAGTCCTGGCAAAAAGACCCAACCGGGGAATAAATATTGAATAAATAACCCGGCAGTATCTTTAACATTGCACCAAAAAAGTGGTGCATTTAAAATGAATGGGAAAATCCCACAGGAAATATTCTGGTGGAATATTTCGCGTGGTAACCACTGCCACCAGCCAGAAACTCAACAAGGGGGGACTGGACAGTGCCCCCTTGGAAAACAGACCCAGGGGCAATCGAATTACCCCTACAAGTACTTCCACAATATGATGGTTTGTACTGGTTCTGTTCAAAATTTAAGACTAGTAAAGTCAATGGTGACTTTACATGCCCTGGGAAGACAGTAGTCAGTCCCAGGGTATGGAGTCTATGTTTGGGGGTCACTATGACACCCCTGTGGTACTGCACTGAGGGTGCTGTGTAACACACTTACCAAAAACACATGAAGCCCTATGAGGTAAAAGACCCCATAGCTCATAAAACACATTACAAAGTTAAAGGACATTCTCAAATCATGCCTAAGAGTGGGAGAAAAAATGAAACCCCAAAAATCCAGCAAAGCTGCTGGGGGACTCACTAGGTTTGGGAAATTAGCCTTTACAGAGAATTCTCCCTAACAACTTGTGGCTCTGGCAAGTTTCTCTCCCCGTCGGCCTCCCTCTTCTCCCGTTCACCCCAGTACCTTTGGCTGCCCATGGGGAATGCCGAGGGGCTCGGTACTCACTCGGATAATTGACTTTGCTTTCTGGCTTCTGCATCTCAGGCTTCGCATTTGTTCCGCGCTGAACTTCTCTACAGGATACTGCCAACTACGAACACTGAGTGGCCTCCGCATTGTTCGGCAGGCGCCTTGCCCACCCTGGTATGGCTTTAGTCACACCACCACCTTCCACGGGTCTTCTCTCCCTGGCTCTGCAACGGACTCTCTGTTGTCTGCTTCATCGCTCCTCCGGCGTCTCGAGCTTGCATACTTCACCCTCTGAATTGCTGCGGGATCTGCAGTTTCGTTTTGGTCTGCCTCTCGAAGGTGTGATTATGTCAGGGGGCTTCCCTTGCATACCATACTCTCTCTTCTTCCGTGATCCACTCATCTCACTTATGTACAACATTATTCTTAAAGAGATATCCTCTTTACCTTTGGGTGGCTCGTTTGATTCAGCATTGCCTGGAGCCAAATAGTTCATAGTATTCGTGATGGAAGGCAGTCCCATATAGGCAGAGATGGCTGTTGGTTTAGGGAGTTTCTTGTAGGCATGAGAGTCCTTGTCCCCTAAGGGGGTAGTCACTCCCAGTGAGGTCCCACTTGCCCAGACTGATTGTCAGAGTCTTGCAGAGTGGGCTCACCTCTCTAGCCTCAGAGGGGGTGGCTCCCCCTTGGGGAGAAGGGACGAATACCCTTCATTCCTCACATCTGAGGTATAATTGCCGGCTTTAAAAGATTGTCAATGATAGGTTGGATCATAGTCTCAGGATGTCATTGGGAACCGGGATTTATTGGATCGGAATTACTGCCAACGTTGTTGCAAAGTATCCAGGGACCGTGCTGTATCAGTATCTGTCTTGATGGCCAGAAGGGTATCATCCACCTTCTTACCGAAGAAGTCGTCACCATAAAAAGGCATGTCTAGGACCTTTGCTTGGACTTCGGGGTGAAGGTTTGTTCCTTTGAACCATCCTTGAAATCAGAAAACGATGCCATTTCCCATCTGGTGAAAGCCAGTGTCAGCAATGACAACTGACACTGAGATGGCAAAATTGGATGCAGCCCTGTCCTCTTGGAGCGGCATGAAAGATTCCTCCTTGCCGTCAGGCAAGAAATCCAGGATAGGACCCATCTTATACCACAGTTCCCGAGCACATTAGGACAGAATGGCAATGGAATTGATGGCTTTAATGCTGGTGGCTGCAGTAGACACAATGAGTTTGCTAAAGGCATGCAATAGTCTCCCTTCCATGTCCGGAGGCATAGCACATGGAGAAAAGGGGTTGGTCGACCTCTTGCAGACAGCAGCGGATACCACAGAATTCAGACTGGTCTTAGCCCGCAGACACGCGTGCCCTATATTTTTTGTCTAATCTGTCCCTTTAGAAGGGGCAGTAGAAAGGTTCTTTATGGTAAGGAGACCATCCTCCCGGATTAGGAATGGACACTATGGACCTACAAGCCTGCTTCCAGCACTGATAGAGGAAACCTTCCTTCCTCTTTTCGGTGGGGAGTAAGTCAAACATCTTGGCTGCTTTGGACATGATGATATGAAATGTCCCAAACTCGCCAGGGGATAATCCCTGCTGGGAAGATCATCCAGCTTCCCATCTGCCAAAACCAAATAATCAAACTCATCTGTGGTGGAAAAATGAATGGATGCCACGTTTTGGGGAACATCATGACCTGGCTCAGAATCCAAAGGGACTTCTGGATGAGGAGGTCCCGTCAAAAGGAAGCAATGCTGGGTTCTAGGCCGAGCAGGAGGCAGATCCTGTGAAAGAGGAATGGCTGGTGCTCTGGACTGTAGATCCAATACCAGCGTTTGTAACAGACAACGGACTCCGGAAGGCTGCAAACAGACACCTGAGGTGCAAGAGTTAAACTGGAGTTGGGTGTACGGGGCTGTGCAGGAGGACATGCAGAAAGGTTGTCGTCTTCTTCCTGAGAATAAATCCGTACTCGGCCTTCGGTCATTGTCAATCACATGCCAACAATTTCTTCTGGAGTCACATGTCAGGGACCTTTAATAGCCGGGGTAATGTAAGGCACCATTCTGTACAGGGGTTCTTTCTGTCTCTTTGGAGAGCCGTGCATCATATGCAAAGCTTGGGGGCAATCAGACATCAGAAAGACAGCCGTAGATCTGAATACAGTGGACCGAAGTTGTCGTCCCCATAAACGGGACTTTTGTCATCCACAAGGTCGCCTTTGGCTTCAACGTGCTCTTGGCCGTCGAAAGGGCGCCATCGTTTGAGTTGATGGCGCTGATTTGGTATGCTTATCCACAGTTAATGGACGTACTGAAGTGATTTTCGACTGCATAATCTCTGTCGAAAGGGCACTGGGTAGGAGCCGTTGACGAAGCAGTCGCCTTCACAAGTGAAGTAGGCTTCTTATGGAAGGGCTTGTGTGGTACGGCTGTCTTTTCCTGGGCAACCTGAGCATGGGTGGCACGGTCCTCCTTCACCCTTGTCACACAGGAAAGCTCCTCACGAGATCTTGAACTCTTTGAAAAGGGAGTGGGCCTGCTGGGGCGAAGTAAAGCATGACTTCTAACAGAAGCCGAGTCTGGGGCCACAGTCCCCAAGCCACAAACCTTCTGTGATGATCTTTCAAGGTTTTATTGGAGAATGAGTGGCAAATAGAACACTAATTAATGTTGTGGTTTGGATATAGGCAGTACATACATTCCTCATGCTGGTCTTCAATATTTTTATTTTGAAGGTGGCAGATGGAAAATGCGTTGAAAATACTTTCTATCTTTGGAATCAGCCATGGTAGGGCAAGGAACCACACTCCACAGCCCTCAACCCAGAGGGGAAGGGGGTGGGGTGGGACAAGTCTGCCCCCCACGGGGAGCACCCAATAGATGTAAGACTTTCTGAAATCCCAGAAAAGTACTTATAGTGGTTTTCCAGCAATATGAAAAGCAACCAAGACAATTGTAAAGTTTGTAGATAAAATGGTGAATGAAAGTAGAGAACTTGAAGAGGACACTCAACACTTGAACGTGCAGCAAAGCTCTGAAGATGGCATCTAGAGGTGGACCTAAGGGATACACTGCCTATTGGCCAATGGGTAGGATGACCTAAAATGACTATAAGAACATTAAAGCGACTCGCTTTTTTTAAATTAAATTAAAACTGCTCTAATGTTACTGAGGATTCCCAGCCAGACAATGCTACATTTATATTTGGACAAGTGCAGAGAGGCGCCCCTATGAGATTTGGATTTTTTTTTTATATAGAGGGCATGGGTGTTGTAGACTTGGTATGCGTTGCATCTGGATCAAAGGGGTTTTGGGTGTTTTGCTCTCCCAAACAGAGCACGGATGTCTATATATCTTATTATTTTCCCCAACACACTGAATAGGAAGGACATGTACATTTGGAACGCAAGAATTCACGAACTCTCAGATTATAAAACTGGCACTAACATGGCAGTTTATTACCGAAAATAAACATTACAAAGATAAAATCCAGAATGAGAAAAAAAGGTTACATCACCGTTGGCATAGTTGGCACCACTTCATCCCTGCCAAGAACTTCACTGCACAGCTTCCCAAATCAGGCTTGGCATTGAGAAAAAGCACAACGGGACTGACTGGACCGGATAAAATGCGTCCACCTTATCTTAGTCCAGCAGAAGATATGTGTCTCTCTCTGCCAGTCTCGTCTGATGCCCCCCAATCTAACGTACACAACTATAGAAAAGTACTTCTCCAGAAAGGTCACCTGCTGATAAGCACTCGACAGATACTCGGCCAATGTACCCTGTGGAATGGCGTAACAGATAAACACTCTGCTTCTCATGGGAGCCGAAAGAACTGCTTTTGGCTCCTGCAAAATTCAAAACAAACCTTGACTGGCCTGAGCAAAAACAAGATGTTTTTCTACTGATTCAGAAAATGCAGACAGTATTCAGAAATGACGGTATTAAAAAATTAGGCCTTCGATGAAGCTTGGAAGCAAATATCCAATTCTGCACCCAGAATGCATTCCACAAAGACTCCACGTTCGAGTCAAAGATATCACAGTTTTTAAATGCATTACACCACTTTAGATTATTTATTTTTTTCCAAACTCTGTTTATTCAATTCTTTCAAACATAAACATAAACATGAGCATAATCAGCATAATAATGATAGTAATAGATTGAGACCATTCTGTCTAGCCATTGCGAATTCAAATAATTAGTAATTAGACTTTTCTGTAGCTATCACATAATAATAAAAATAAGCCGTTAGAAGTGACCAATGTCAGTTAGCCCTCATCCCCAGTGTGTCACCTCGCGTTCTGGGGGCCGTTTCCGGTCTCAGTCCTGGGGCCTTTCCAGCCGATCCGCATGTGTGGAGGTCAGGCATAGTTTTTTTGGACGTAGTCGTGGGCCTACCGGATCCCCTTTGTCACCTTTGAGTGTCCGTATGCAATGCGGTAGGTCTTGTCTATGTGTTTGTCTCGGTCCTGCATCATCATATGTACGTTTCAAGCATTTCTCAGTAACGGTCCCCTCTGGTTGGATTGAGTCTAGATTGTCTTTTGAAGGCCGCCCTCTCGAGTTTGCATGTTTTGGATAGTGTTTCTGACCCTTCGGTGAGACTGGGTGGCATTGCTGACTTCCAATGCACGATCAGCAGTCTGCATGGTGTGAAGGTCATGAGGGAGACTAGTTTGCGTACCAATGTATCATCATGCCAGTCTTCCTCGTCTGTACCTATGATCATCGTATTCGGCGTGAAAGCGACGTCCGCGCCCTCAATGCCTGTCAGTTTTTGGTGTACATGCCGCCAGTATGTGTTGATGATGGGGCAGGTCCACAGTATGTGTCCCATTGTTCCTGTGTCATTACACCCTCTACATAATAGGGGTGTGGGATTGAGTCCCATTCTGTGTAGCTTGGCTGGTGTATAATACAATTGTTGTAGAATCTTATACTGTATTTCCCTATTTTTAAGGTTGAGGGAGACTGTGGGGATGGCCGAGAAACCACTTTACATGTCTGGGGCGTGGATTGGGATTCCCAGATCTTCTGACCATGTTGCTGCCGGTGTCCAGACATTTGGTCGACCTAAAACTGGTCGAATGACATTTGGTCGACGCAATTTGGTCGAAAACCAAACGGTCGAATTTTTTTTTTAATTATATATTTATTTTTCGGGTTTTCGTTTTTTACAAAAATGGGTTTTAGAAAAACGGGGTTGGGGGGGACCCCCCCCCCCAAAAAAGGGGTGAAAATAAAAAAATAAAAAATTCGACCATTTGGTTTTCGACCAAATTGGTTCGACCATTTGTCTGGTCGACCAATTATTTTCGACCAAATGTCTGGTAACCGTTGCTGCCAATATCTGAAGTCTGTTTTTGTTGTCTGATATTGTCATTAGGTAGAAGGTGCGGATACGTCGAGATGCAGTAATACGTTCCATTTCTGTCTCACATTGTGTGTGGGGGGGTTGCAGACGAGATTCAGGTGTGGTGTGTTTGAGAATCGTAGACTGGATGGTATGGTATGTTAGCCAGTCTCCCGCCCCCAGGCCAAGTATCCTACGTGCCTCACAGAATACCAACATTGGCCCCTCTTCCATTATGTCCATTATCCGCACATTGGCCCATGCGCCTGTCTGGTTTTGGTGTATTGTCTGTGTCAGTCCGTAAGTCAGGACCGAACATATGCTGGCCCAGGCCGTTGTCTGCCTGGTTGGTGCCCCCTGTAGTTTATGCCATGGTTGGAGGGTTGGTCATATGATCGTGTGTGTAGTGAGAGTTGTTGGGGTGGTTGTGTGGTGGTGTTACCATGATCTCCATAGGGGCTAGTGGGG